>NC_134817.1:5667500-5677500 GCF_046742065.1 Oratosquilla oratoria | reverse complement strand
GGACTTGTTGTATTTGAACCAGCTGGTGATCTGTTACATCTGCCAGTCTCCATAGCATCACCTTGGTGGTATAATGTAAAACATGACAATACAAAGCAATTCTAATTGAAAGCAGTAATGTATAACATTAAAGAACAACAATGGAGTCAACAAAAATATAATTTTTTTTATTATTCAACTGACTCAAATACGAGAAGCAGATTATTGAGAATTACAAATTTTATCTTTGTGCAACAAGCTGTGTATTTTCTTAAATGAACTTGTATCTAAAAAGCTATTCCCAATTTAAATGTCTCCATAATTCCCGTTGTTACATTTTCACAACTACACCTTACAAATTTTCTAATCAAATTTAAGAATATTCACCTTGAATTTCTCAAATCTTATCTGATTTATATTACTTCAATTTTTTTCTTAACATGCGCACTGTACACTCTTGAATGTAAAAACACCTTACAAATTTTCTAATCAAATTTAAGAATATTCACCTTGAATTTCTCAAATCTTATCTGATTTATATTACTTCAATTTTTTTCTTAACATGCGCACTGTACACTTTTGAATGTAAAAAAAAAAATCTTATAAACAACAGATATCCACCAAGTTTGTAACAAATGAGTTCACTGTAGTTATAATACTCACCTGTCCCTCACAATCTCCTCTGAGAAGAAGCTTTTCAGCCCCACTGCTAACGGGAATGGCAATATACTGCCATGCGGGAGCATTCACGAGGTGCTGTTCAGAAAAAAAAAAAAAAAAAAAAATGCATCCATCAAGTTCTACTTTACTTATGATCTACAAACTGAATTATTACTCAAGTAAAAATATTTTTTGCCACACATGAACTCATATATTACTTTTTATAAATTTCTAATCAACACCATATGTACCAATGAAATGTTAAAAAAATTTATACTCTCATGCAGCCTCCATACAGAAATTCTAATTTTGGTACAATACTAGGAGAGTGACAGGCAGGAGCCTCTCAACATTGTTCTTTACTGTATCCTACAATTAGGTAAACACAACATAAACAACAGTCCACTGACTTTTCCCAAAGAGATCTGCTGGAGAGATCAAGAACCACTTTTAACTACTGTGGGGCTCCAAATTTCCAGTCAGTGAAATTTGAGGACATAATTATTATTACTTTCTTCTGTTCATGACTTCAAGCCTATGTATTTCAGCCTCACATGAATGAGGAACAAATCATTTTCTCATCTTATGATCATACATACATACATCCTCTCCCGTCCTTCCTCAACAGACATTCCCCTCTTCCCCAAAGCCCCCTTCACCCCATCCATCCATCTCATCCCAGGACACCCCCTCATGTTCACTCCCTCCACATCTGCCTTCCATACCTCTTTTACTACTCTTTCTTCACTCATTCTTTCCATGTGTCCAAACCATTCTAATATTCTTTCATCTGAAAAAGGAAATGCAAAACAACATGTGAGAGCCTTACCTCAAGATGTTGGGGTTTTACAATGCCATACATGAATGCTTGATCCCCTTCATGCTGCTTATTGTGGAAGGCACGACTCTCAACTATACAACTGTAACAAACTTGAGTGTTAGTAAATATTTGACCAATTACACTATGCCATATAATAAAAATATTGCTGATCCATACAAATCTATTGGTATTTGGGAAGAATTTAATGGTATGTACTTTGTACAAGTTTCTGAACACATTTTTGAATATGAATGTTGTGTTACCACTGGCAATTCTGAATTAAAAAACAAAATACAATCTTTTGAGAATAACACACAAAAATGCACTTACAATTGATCAAAATCAATAAACACTGATTAAAAACATTTATCTAAATTTTAAACTTTAAATTATGATAAATGATTTACAAACATTGCACTTCTAATAACACTAACATAGAATCATGTTTGACACAAGGGTTTGTTGAATTAGCGGCAATAATATTTACACATTCACAAGACGACAATAAGCCAGTGAAGTATTAAAAAATAAATAGTTGAAGAAGAAAACTAAGACACATAATCATTCAATTACTACAGCTTTTTGGAAAAAAAAAAAAAACAAAAAAAAAACAACAGCTTTTTCTGGCAAGGAGAAAACTGTACACATGAATCAGACAACCAAATATACAAGTGCAACAATAATTCTTGTTGCTACAAGAGCAAGATGTCTTTTGTGGATCAATGCCACATCAAATCCCTTTTGAAACATAATGACTTGTATCATAAAAAAAAGGTACATTATGAAAATCAAACATAAAGACACATCACAACTGGTTGGAATATGGTAAATATAGGAACATCTTGAGAGGTTCTGTCTGTCTGTCTGGAATTCAAAGTTTACAATCAGCATATAATCCCAGCCACTAACTATGGATGTGAAATTTGGAAATTGATGAAAGCAATGGAGGTAAATCTGAGTGCAAAGAGAGCAAGAGAGGATTCACTGGTAAGAACAACACTGGTGGACAGGAAGAGGGTAAGTTTGATAAGAAAGCCGACTGGAATGAGAAATATTGTGGAAGTAATAAAAGAACAGAAATGGAACTGGAGAGGAAAGGTATTCAGAAAGGAGGCTAACAGATGGAGGAAGTTTGTTAATGACTGGATAAAAAGGGATGATAAGTATGGACGAAGAAAACTAGACATGTAGAGATGAAATAGAGAAGTATGCAGGAGTGGCAGAGCAGAGCTTGGCACAGATGCGAGACTCATGGAAAAGAGTGGGAGAGTCTTCTATTCAGTAGTGGACTCTTGAATGGGTGACTGACTGAATGATTGTATATTACAAAATAAAAGTTTCACTAAATCATGACTGGACTATAACCAAACATTATAATCTTAACATTAATTTTTTTCAGATAAAACAAGCCACCTAAGAACCATAACTTGAGGTCATGGAATCAAGTACCAGCTTAACCTTTTTCCACACATACTCAACACACCAGGCATTCACTCTTCAAGTCAGCAGCCCCATCCTACTCAGATTCCACATCTGAGAGCCTCACACTCAAGCTTTACCAGTGAGTTCCAGCAGACTTCCAGCCCATGGTCTCCAATCTGCAGCACCAGAAACCCATCACAACTAGGACAACAACTACCTTGATGACCAACAATTCATCCATTCAAAGGATGTAATTGTTTCTCCTTCTCTCTCTGAATAAAATGCTCCTCCTCTTCCTACTCTCATTTCCATACACCCCCCCAGTGTTCTATCAACCCTTTAAGAGTACTCAAGTGGTAACTAATGGTCATGACTCTGCAGCCACTCTCTTGTGGTGGCAGTGGAAACCATTACCTCCCTCAAAGGGGGGGGGGGGTTCAAATTACCATTATATTGTCAGGTCAGACTGAATCTAGGTGTTGGAGGAGGACTCACTCTTCTGTTGATGAGGAAGTACTACGGGACAGAGCTGGGGTGCAGCAGGAAAATTATGTTGAGTTTGAGAGGGCTGATGCTTTCTCCTTTTTCCCATTGTTTGTGTTGTAACAAGATTGTGGCCACAAATTAAGTGACCTTGATTTGGGTGGCTCCCCAATCAGATTGGGATGGGGTGGTCTGTTTGAGATACTTTTTATAGTCTGTTCCTTGTGTGGGGTGATCAGGGTGGAACTTGAATGGGGCTCCTAAGTCATGCAGACCCCTATCCCAGCACTGGGTGGCCTGCATTGCCTACTGTGTGAGCTGTGACTACAGGCTTCCAGAAATCACCACCTCCTGACTTCTTCATCACAATGAAAATTAAACGATATAAACAAAATTGGGAGGATTCAAAGAACAGTGACCAAATTGATTACCAGCCTTGCAGATAAAATGTATGAAAACATATTCAAAGTACTGGACCTGCCATCATTGAAACAAAGAAGAGAAAGAGATAACCAGCTAGTAGTGTTCTGGTCATGAAAGGAAAAAGATACAACTGAATGAGAAGATTTCTTGATCTGGGACTGGGGAGAATCTCAGTCATGGGAACAAACTAAAGGATGTCAAAAAACACATTTTTCCACACAGATGCATCAATTCAAGGAGTAGCCTGGAAGGTGAAATGGCCCAAGCAAAGACAATTAACAAATTCAAAAGTGGGTATGATAGTTGGAGAAAAGGTGAGAGGACCCTACGAATCTAGATCCTTTCTTGCATATTACAATTAGGTAAACACAGTCATAGCCCTGACTCCCTTGGTGGAGGTTGATCCCAGGGGGTACCATGTGAAGGGGGTAAGGTTACCGTTAGCTCAGAGAGTAGTGCAGACCCTCTGATCCTTAGATGGAATTCAAGAAGAAGAAGAAGAAGAAGAAGAAGAAGAGGAAGAAGAAAGATCCTCCACCCACTCATAAAGCAGCGTGAGCAACACATTACAAAATCCCGCCACCAAAACAACACTATATGCCCATTCCTTGATTTAATAAACAAAATGGGGATGGGGCATAATGGTCCAAGAAATATAATAAATTCAACCTATTTACTATAATTCAACCACAAGTTTACCAAGGATTGTGAAGATGGGTTCTTGAAATGATGTGATCGTATGGTGGGAGAACTCTGAAGTTTATTCCAAATCACTGGATTCTGTCTGCTGCCTCCAAAATCCATTAAATGAGGGCCCATTAAATCAAGGATTGAGTGTAACATCATCAAGCAAGCTTCAAACCCATGGCACTAGTAAAAAGGAAAATAATTAAAAGATACATAAAACTAGATTCAGAAGCTACCCCACCTTCTCCAGCAGATACAAAAAATGTCCTCAAGAAAAATTCATATACAAAAGGCCCAGAAACACCTGAAACATTTTGGTCCTGTAACAACTAAAGTCCTGACAAATATTTTCAACCAATCCTGGCTGCACAATAGGGTCCCGACATTCTACAGAGGAACAGATATAATCCCCATCCTGAAATCAAAATAACAATCAGAGAACCCTGCATTCAACAGGTCTATCTCATCTCTCCTGTTTCTAGACTGATGGAAAGACTGATCCTAAAAAGAATCAGAACATGTTAACCCCTTCAAACTGATGGTGCCTACATAGGCATCATGAGGTGTGAGTGGGTATATGAGGATGCTGGCATCCGCATCTTTATTATATTTATTTTGTAGTTGTAGCTGAGTGACCCCCATATTCTGTGAACTGCCCTGATCATATTTTCTGTGGTTATTAGTATTCAGAGTGAAAGAGAACAAGTAATACAGCTGTAACTTTATATTTCATAATGTGAGTACTGTGATGCGTCATCATACATGAGGCACCTGGTGCTGTCCGTGAGAATTTGACTCTATTGAAGATGTTAAGAAAATGGCCAAATCTGGCCCAACAAGTATTAGAAGACTTAAAAAGAAGTGCTACTTCAAAGAACAATAATGATGGCTAGATATAAATAAGGCTTTTGACACAGTTCACCAGTGTTTCTTAGCTTGGGGTGTTGAAATAAATTTTTGGGGGTGCTGGAGAAGTCTGTTCCTTGTATTAATGTAACAGAGGTACTTCTTGTACCCTGATGTTAGAGGGTGTTGCACTACCTAATCCTGACTACCAGGGGTGCTGAAGTCGGAAGAGGTTAAAAAATTGCCTTACAAATCCGGTCAAAAAGATCAGAGAAACTAAAGTGTACAATAATAACAATGAATGATTGACTAATATTCAAGATGGTAGAGAGCAAAGAGTACCTCAGGACAACCACCTACCAAGGGCCAAAAGACTGTGCAGCGAAGTCCCTTAAGTGTAATACTATCACCAATACTATATAACCTATTCATGCAATACCTCCCCACCCCTAAACCCAGAGGACAATACTAAAGTTCTCACCAATGCAGATGATCTGATAACAACCCAGCACCACAAATACAAAATATCATCTAAAAACACTCAATAAACTAAAACACCAATAGATGAAATAGATTCTTTACATCCTCTTGAAAGAACTCAAAGGTGTTTCTTATCCCTGACTACCATAAATTTATGAAGTTCCTAATGGTCAACCTCTCCCATTGGGCAAAAACCCCAATATACACATGACTTTCACTCCACACACTGAAGACCTCACTGCAAAGGTAAATAAGAAAAAAAGAACAGTACATTAACAGGCACAGGATTTGGATAACAGAAACTAATTACTGAATACAAACAACTCATAAGAATTATACTTTACTATATATCCACAGCATAATAGCCTACAATTAGTGCACAAACACACCCTATGAACAACACAAAACGAAGGAACAAGATTTATAACTGGCTGAAAACACAACACCAATAGAATATCTATCCATCGATATACCAAGAGCTTTTTCCCCCTTATAAGGGAGGTAGCCAAGTCAAAGGCTCACTCCCATCCACCACACTTGTTTCCTTCTCATCCCAGTCTCCTGCCCACTGCCTGGGTCAGAAACAATGCAGCAAGACACAGTACATCACAAGCAAGGACATTTCACTTAATCAGCGACAAACCCCTCTCCATTTCCTCATGTGGAAAACAGAGAAGCACATAATGTGTACAGCACATTAAAATGATGGACACACAGTTCTATGCAAGAGCTCCTGAACTCAGTCACCCATCACATGTCACCAAATACAACATACATATACCAAGGGTTTTTCCCCTTTACAAGGAAGTAGCCAAAAACAAAAGGCATAAAAATCATTCCCACCCATTCCATCCCAATTATACTCCACTCCCCTCCACCCTCCCTCTTATCTGAGCACCTCCTGGATGATGGGTCATAGCCTGCACCTTGTCCACCAAATACAACACAAAAATAATCTAAGTGGTATTCTATTCCAACATTTACAATATCCTACCACTAGTACACCCTAATGCATTCATACAATCAATAAATCCATTGCCCTGGTTTCTCTTGCAGAAGACCCACCATATCCATAAAAAAACACATACACTCTGATAAAAAAAACTAGCACTAAACAATAGATTGCCAAAATCTATACTTCACCAAAATCCCACAAAAACTAACCCAACAAGTTATTCTCAAGGCAGCCATGAAATCACCAATGATAATGAGTTTTTGCCAACAATATTTATGTACATATCACAACACATGTCCACAGGATGTGTAGACATAACATTGAAGTATTATTATTCATGACAAAGTGCTTAATAGTAATAAATATTCCTTACAAAAACTCATTAATGTTAATAGTCTTGTGAATGTCACAACTCTCATGGGGATACTTGTAGTACACTTTGTGCTCACTCATTGACACCAGTGCTGTTGGCACAAGCTATGCCACAATACTGCTAGTTGCAGCATCAGCTACTATGCTAACATTTTGAGGGGATGTAACACATGGTATACATGTGATTTTATTACATGGCTAGGCAGCTTGCAATCTTCCTAGTCTTATGATTCATTACCAAATTGTCTTACCAGCAGTTTTCCTGTATTGTTTTTCTTTAACTTAGGAAGTGATATGTGAAACATAAAGAGTTTATAATTTTTTCTATATTGAGCCTATTTTCAACTTCATTGCCATTTCTTTCCGTCAGTCATCCAGAACTCAGTGGTTTAAGTGGTGTGAATGCCTCCTTGATATGGCCATGGATATACAAAAGTACTTAAAAATTTTTATATAAAATCCTGAGATCATAACAACTGTTGTCTTCAGTTTCACTGACTGGAGACCTGTAACCCTGAAGAACCTAGCAGAGGAAAAAAAAAAAAAAAAAAAAAAAAAAAAAATCATGTCTTCTGTTGTACTATTGTGGGTCTGTTCTTATTACTGGCTAGTAGGATAGATTGAGAGACAGTCAAAAAATGTCAGTGGAAAAGTGGTGGAAAAGTTGTTGTTGTTGTCGTTGTTCCCTAAACTGTCAAGCCAAGCAGCCCAGTAGCAAAAAAGTAGCTGGAGTTCATGGAGAGATCTTGGGCCCAATCTGCAATGAGCCAGCCACCTCTACATAGGTTTGAGAGTACTGATGGTTTTTGAAGATAGATAGTGGAGAAAGGAGTCTCTGTGATGTCCATCTTACAAGACCAACTTAAGCAGGAACTTATCATTGGTTCCTCTGATGTCACATTTCTTTAAATAAAAAAAATTCAAATGTAAGTTCACCAACAAATCCAACATGAAAGCATGTTTTAATAATTTCATTCCAGCAATAGGTCTCTCTGGAAAGAAACAACGGACTGTTGCTTGTGTTGCATTAGTGCAGAACTGTTTCTACATCACAAGGAAGAGTGCCATTTCCAGATGTCAACTTTCCATAAATGAAAATGTGGAGGAATAACATTCAAAATTGATTGGGAGAGATCTTGAATGTCAGCATCTTGAGGCTGGATCTCCAGGTGAAGGTGAGAATGTTGACAGTTTTTAAAGATGGGAAGTGGGGAGACAATTCTCACTGATGTTCACCTCATACAAGCACCACTAGCAGGTGTTTGTTGTTGGTCCCAAATGAATCCTTTCACTACTTGTGAGGTGCCACAGAAATAAACAAAACTGCCTAATAAATCATGATATGGTATAACATTTTTGCTAAAGATGGGTTACTAAAAAAAAAAAAAATAGTATGGCTGCAGTCAGAATCAAGTGAAAACTGCCACTCACTATGGAAGGTCTTACTAAAAATAGGCTATAACCTTTCAGCTACTTTGGGAATACCCCATTGATGAACAGAACATACTGATGGCAGCAAGCATAAAAAGAAAAATGCCACCTAATTTGGATGGAGTTAACCAAGAGACTATAATCTTTTTGCTAACAATGGGGTCCCAAAGATTAATAAAACAGCTTTGCAGCAGCCAAAGGAAAGGTGATGCTAGTACAGATGAGATAAATTTAAATTGGTCATAACCATTTTGTAGCTAAGGGTATGCCAGTGGGAGGAATATATTTGGAAAAAGGCGACTTGGTTACTGATGAGTTAAGTGGTTCTTGCAATACTGAGATAACCCCCCCTACACACACACACTTCCCACCCCTTTATTCTGTACAAAGTCTGGCTCTTCAGTGAAATAAAAAATATTTGGTGCTCACAAGGAGTAAATCTATAGAGTTTGTGCTCCTGAAGAATTTAAAAGTAAGTCTGATTACTTTGTATTTTCCTTAAGATGAGTACTTAGAAGAGAGTCAATTTATTCTATGATCACAACATATGTTGTCAAACAAAATTACAAACACATATACAGACATGAATACATGTATACATACAATACTGTACTTGACTCCAAATGAAATTTTTTATAATTCCTCCAGTTCTGTTGTGAAAACAGCCTGGGGCATGCATAGTGCGAGAAGCAATAATGTGCAACAAAAGCGGACAGATTCTCAAAATCATGCACAAAAAAGCCATTGGTGGAAAAAGTGGAGAAAAGCAAGCGTTAGGTACGTAATACAGAAAGTTTCAAATGTGGAGGACAGATAGTCAACTGCCTCTTGCTTTAAAGACTGAAAAGAACCCACAATACTACACACAGGTCAAGCCTGGACACCCTGGTAGAACTTGGGCTGGTCTTACTAACCTAACAGCCTTCCCCCTCAAAAGCCTGTAAAGGACACGGTGAGAGAAAAGGTAAATGTGCTAATTATTGTACCACAACCTTGAGGTCACACTGTGTTAGCCTACTTTGCGTGGGTGCACACAGGCAGTGTATGTGCAATATAAGAACTACTTTTGTTAGCATACAAAGCATGCTGCCAGTGTCACTCTAGACTAAGGATAATTAGCAGGAGTGGAACTCGGAGTTAACAATGCCGTTATGTTCTTTGATGAACTGCCAAGTGAATATAAATATTAGTGTAATAGATAAAATGTTATTTAGTGGCTGAAATATTAAATAAACATGAAAACTCACATCCTAACCAGACTTAAGCATCACTGGAAATATAATGTATAGAAGCATACATAGATATAAACAACTGTAACATCCATGATCAAGTATCAATTATTGACAATATATGCACACACACACACACACATATATATATTCGAAAATAGCTGGAGTCCAGGAACCATTTTATGGAAGAAAGTATACGCTGGACTCGACGTT
>NC_134817.1:5642500-5662500 GCF_046742065.1 Oratosquilla oratoria | reverse complement strand
AAGGAATTAAAAGTGAAATAAGGTTTAAAAGATGTTAATCTGTTCACTGGAAACCATTCAGTGTGTATATATATACATATGTATGTACATATATATATATATATATGTATATATATATATATATATATATATATATATATATACATATACATATACATATACATATACATACATACATATACCAAGGCTTTTTCCCCTTTCAAGGGAGGTAGCCAAAAAGGGAAGGGCATAAAATCACTCCCACCCATTCCATCCCCGAATACACTCCACACCCCTCCACCCCCCTCCCATTTTAGCACCTCCTGGATGATGGGTCATCCCTGCACCTTGTCCACTGCCCTGGGTCAGAAGCAGTGTCGCAAGACACAGCACATCCACAGCAAGGCCGCTTCATTAAATCAGCGACCCCCCCTCTCTGTCCCCCCATTGCATAAAAGGAGAGGACGGGGAGAAATCCCTTCGGGCTGCGTCAAATTTTGCTCACACATACTACCTCAACCCCCATCCCCCCACCCATTCCACCTCATGCATCACATCATCCATATACGACCATTCTCCATTCACCTCTGTCTTCTGTCCTCTCCCGTCCTTCCTCAACAGATATTCCCCTCTTCCCCAAAGTCCCCTTCACCCCATCAATCCACCTCATCCTAGGGCGTCCCCTCATGTTTACTCCCTCCACATCTGCCTTCCATACCACCTTTTACTAGTCTTTCTTCACTCATTCTTTCCATGTGTCCAAACCATCCTAATACTCTTTCATCAACCCTATCTCCCAACTCCCTTTCCACCCCTGTTCTCCTCCTCACCTCCACATTTCTCACTCTATCTAGCCTAGCAACCCCCATCATACTTCTCAGACACCTCATCTCAAACACATTCAAACTCCTTCTCTCTTCCTTTCTTTATGTTCCATGTTTCTGCCCCATACAGTGCTATTGGCACAATCACTCCTTCATACAGTTTCCTCTAAGCATCCATTCCCAAATGTCTAATCCTCATTACACTCTTTAATCCACCAAGGCATTTACTCGCTTATCTCAATCTACATTCTACCTCCACCTTCACTCTACCTTTTCCTGCCACATTTGCACCCAAGTATCTAAAACTATCCACTTCCTCCAGTTGCTCTCCCTTAATACTCACTTCTAGTCTACTGCCCCTTTCACCCCTTGTACATCTCATCACCTTACCCCTCCTCCGATCCTGCCACAAGCGCAGTGTCGTCCGCAAACAACAGCTGGCTCACCTCCCACTTTTCTCCATTTTCTTTAACCATCTCCAATCCCTGACCCACTACCCTTGCATTTACCTCTCGCACTACCCCATCCATGTATAAGTTGAACAGCCAAGGCGACAAAATGCATCCTTGACGAAGTCCCACCTTTACCTCGAACCATTCACTCTCTCCATTTCTAATCCTGACACAAGCTCTACTATACATACATACATATACCAAAGGCTTTTTCCCCCTACATGGGGGGTAGCCAAAAAGAAAAAGGCATAGAAACCACTCCCACCCATTTCATCCCTAAATACACTCCACACCCCTCCCACCCTTCCTCTCATCTGAGCACCTCCTGGATGACGGGTCATCCCTGCACCCTGCCCACCGCCCTGGGTCAGAAGCAGTGTCGCAAGACACAGTACATCCACAGCAAGGCCGCTTCATTTAATCGGCGACCCCCCCTCTCCGTCCCCCTTTGCATATAAGGAGAGGACGGGGAGAAATCCCTTCGGGCTGCGTCAAAATTTACTCACACATACTTGGGGGCCCCCCCCCCCCCCCCACCCCCCGCCCATTCCTCCTCATGCAGTCACAACATCATCCATATACAACCATTCTCCACTCACCTCTGTCTTCCGTCCTCTCCCTTCCTTCCTCAACAGACATTCCCCTCTTCCCCAAAGCCCCCTTCACCCCATCCATCCACCTCATCCTAGGACGTCCCCTCATGTTCACTCCCTCCACATCTGCCTTCCATACCTCTTTTACTAGTCTTTCTTCACTCATTCTTTCCATGTGTCCAAACCATCCTAATATTCTTTCATCAACCCTCTCTCCCAAATCCTTTTTCACCCCTGTTCTCCTCCTCACCTCCTCATTTCTCACTCTATCTAGCCTAGTAACCCCCACCATACTTCTCAGACACCTCATCTCTACTATACTATATATAAACACACACACACAATCTCTTTCTAAACACATCTCCACCATCAACTCTCCACTATGATTTTTTCCTGGAACTCCACATTTCCAAACCACTCTGTATTGGTTCATCTTCTACCCTAGCATTAAGATCTCCCAATACCACTATATTGATATTTCTCCCTAAACCATCTATGCACTCATTGAAATCTATCTAAAAAGCTTCCCTTTCCTCTACATTCTTCTCACTACCAGGCCCATATGCACTTACAAAGACCCACATCTCCCTTCCCAGTTTCACCTTCAACCATATGACCCTTGAAGAAACCTCCTTCCACTCGACTATCTCTTTACTTACAAGTATAGCCACCCCTTCTCTCTCTCATCCTCTCTTCACTCCTGACACCCTCCCAAATCCACTCCCAAATTCAAACTTACCCCTCCCTTTCAACTTAGTTTCACTCACTGCCAACACATTCATCTTTCTTCTCATATACTGCCTATCTCTTCTCTTTTACTCACATCTGTACCACACACACACATATTAAAAGACCCAAACTTTAGGGTTCTGGTTGGAAAACTCCCAGACCCTCTTATGCCTTTGCTTTTTTTTAGGAATGTCCCCTTTGGAGCTACAGAGAATAAGATGCCTAGTCCTATACTCTCTCCCATTTTAGTCACCTTTTACAACTCAAGTGAGAACACTTGATGGCAGTATTCTTTCTCCCCTACCACAGGGCCCATCAAAAATGGAAGTGCACACTTAGAGAAGTGCTACAAGACAGTATTAAGGATGGAGGGGACAGAATAATGGAGGGACAGTCACTGTATGATAAAGTAACATCATTATTCTTTGAGCAGATATTTCCTCTAATACAGACAAAAATGATGGGTGGCTCTAGTCCATAAGGGTGCTCCATATAGACCCTAAAGTATGAGCTGCATGCTACTGAGCAGATTTTTACCTCACAATAACACACAGCCAATACCCCAAAGAATAGTGGATGTTTAAAAGGGAAATAGATGCTTTTTGCACACAAAATTTTCACTGGTGTAATATGTAAAGTCCCTGTGTGTGCATAGCATTCCTACAATGATAAATATGTGTATATACATTATCTATTGAAAAAACAATAATAATAATAAAAATAAATGAATATATAATAAAAAAAAAATTGCCATTTGCCTCACAAAAAAGGTAGTTCAAAAATATGTTTATGGTTTTACTACCTTATTTCATTCTCAGCTCATCCTCATTTGTGCAATCTCTGATCCTCATTCAATAAGAAATGATACAAAAACTAATACATGCATCAGCTGTGGAAATAATAGCATGCATTCAAGAGGACTCATACTTTTCAGGGACTAGTCATATCATAAGAGGTAAAAATAATATGACAACCCAATTAAAGATAATCCTACTGCATTCAGCATGCTTCCATTATTCATAAAATTGTAAGCACCATAAAAAAGTTTAGTGCTAAGTGATAAAATAAGTCAGAGACATTCACAGAAATAGTGCAAAGTCAACTTATAAAAAAATAATAAATAAATAAACAAATAAATAAACAATATTTCCCAACAGATGCTCAAGGTTTGCTACAAAAAATTCTATTAGAAAAATAAGCTGTAAATATGCATTTCATATTTTACAAAAGTACATAATTGGATTCAGGACCCTTGAAGAAGCATGATTTAATAACCAAGTACTATTGAAAAATAGCCATTGATAAGAGGGAGAGAGTGTAGGGTGGGGGAAGATGGGAAAGAGATGATGATAAGAGGAAGTAAGGAGGGAATGGGATGGGGATAAGAGGAACGGGGAAAAAGAAATGGTGAAAGAGGATGTGGAAAGAAGTTATAGTGGATGGGGAAGAGACAATATGGAAAGAGGTGGGAAAAGGGGTAGGGATGGGGAGGTAAGGGGTGATAATTCACCAGCATTTCTACATTATCCTTAACAACATTATCACACTTCGGGTGAGGGAATGGGGGGGGGAGGAGGAGGTGGGGGAGGAGGAGGAGGTGGGGGAGGAGGAGGAGGAGGAGGAAAGGGGTGAAGTGAGACAGGATAAAGGGAAGGGAAAAGAGAATTGGAGTATACCTCCAAGGTTCTCTTGAATCTAATGGGGTCAGTTCTGTCAGACTTTGTCTAGCAACAGCTCCATTTTCCATCAGCAAATACCCTGGTACCTAAACTACAATCACTAATACTTAACAAGATCACATATTTAGTTGATTAAGAAACACTTTCTCAAAGGTCACTGCAAAATCCAGATTATGTTCTGAGGCTTTTGCTAGTGTTACAAGAGAAAATGATGCAGGCATTCAGTAAATGGCTTACAAAAGTTCTACAGGCATTCAACAGATTTCTTAAGCAGAACAGATAACATATGAAACTATAATTGGTACTGTCAGCAATGTGTCATTATGTTTATCTTATTCATCTTTTCTTATCAATCTATTACAAAAGCCTAATAAAATTCAATCTTAAGAACACAAACTTAGTTACTGTAAGAACTTGTTTACTGTTTATATACAAGAGCTGATTGTATTCATAATTTTCACTTATTTCTAGATATGAAGTACCAAGGAGATTTAGAAATCATGTAGTAGGCTCTCATAACACAAACCCTAAAATCTAAATTTCTTTAATACATTAATTTATTTTCTATTTCTGATGCACAAACATCCTTTTATCAATTAACTGGAAGCAAAATACAATTATATAGAGGCCAATTTTTCATTTCATAAATGCACTGCAATCTATCAATAATCATTAATTTCAAACTTTATCTATTTTTCTATGACTAAGAATTACTACCGTAGGCATCCACCACATTCCTACCTGTTTATAAGATTTTACTTATGAAGAATGGGATCCATGACAAGTACAGTGTCTGCAAATAGGTGGTCCTGCAAGATGGACATCACAGTGATTTATCTCCCTCTCGCCCATCTTCCTAATCCATCAACATCCTCACCTCCATTTGGAGGTGCACATCCTGAGGGGCTGACGTTTGATCTCTGGACTAAGCCAAACATCTTTATCAATTTCAACTGTATTTCTTCCACTTTTTCAAACAAGGAAAGCTGATAAATACCAACTTCTCCTCTCCTACTACGATAAGCTGGTAACATAGAAATTGTCCTGCAGTGTTACAAAGACAACAGTCCAAAGTTTCTTCCTACAGAGATCTACGAGAGACCCCGAGGATCATTGCCAGCCACTGTTGGGCTGCAGGTTTCCAGTCAGTGAAAGTTGAGGCAAATATCATTATCACCACTTTTGAAGATACTTTCAACAGTCCAAATAATAACACAGCAATATGTCTCTAGAACAGCTTGAATTGGCAAAGAGAAACAAAGAAGAAAAGAAAAGTTTAAGATATATCACAACCACACCGTAGTGTATAACAATGTAACTTTCGTTTCTAAATCTTCAATTATTCCTAAGTTTGTGACTAATTCCATTTTCAGATGTCAAGGGTTTAACTCCTAGAATATGATAACACTTATGTAAGTGTCATGAGGCACAAGTGGAAATATCAGAATGCCAGTATCAACATCCTGATTATATTTATTATGTAGTTATAGGTGATCGACCCTCATATTCTGTGAACAGGCTTGATTGCAGTTTCTGTGGTTATAAACATTTAGAGTGAAAGAGAATGACTATAACAGCTGTAACTTTATATTTTATAATGCATGTATTGTGATGCATCATTGTACATCAGGCAACCTAATGTGTGTGTGAGTATTTGACTCACATTGAAGAGGTTCATGTTCTTAGGTTAAGTACTGCTATGTGGTGGTGGGGGGGATTAAAGAAATGTTGCCATCATGTTTCCATGTCATAGAAGGCAGCTAACTGGACCAGAGAAAGAATCCTCCCTGTATTTTTTTCATTATGAGCCAAAGAAGGCATAAGAAGGTCTAAAAGGACTCCAACCAGAACCCTTATAACTGGGTCATTACATGAGTGTGGATGTGGTACTGACGAGAACAAAAGGGAAGAGATTGGTAGTCATGAGAGATGAATGTGTCAACACTGAATGAAACAAAACTGAAAGGAAAAGGTGAACTGGAGTTTTGGAACATGGTTGATAGTGTCTGGGGAAATGCAGAATTGTTGTCTATTAATGGCAAACCTTTTTATATGATTTTTTTTGTCCATAGGATTATTCATATAATTTTTCATCCACAACATATTTGGGTTTCAATAAATTATTTCATTATTCAATTAACCAATTTTCCAAAATACAGTATCTATCGGTACAAACTTTCCCTTGCAGATCCCTCAGTTCTGCTCAGCTGATCCCATATGCATGTCAAAATTTTTTTGCTGTAAGACCATTTGCTATATGGTCAGCATTATGGGAATACTACCTATTTACCGCAAGATGGGAACCGTGGAAGAGGGTGACAAGACAGAGGATGGAGAGATGAGATTGAGAAGTTTTCAGGAGTGACATGGCAGAGGTTGGTGCAGTCGTGTGACTCATGGAAGACCTATTTACCGCAAGATGGGAACCGTGGAAGAGGGAGACAAGACAGAGGATGGAGAGATGAGATTGAGAAGTTTTCAGGAGTGACATGGCAGAGGTTGGTGCAGTCGTGTGACTCATGGAAGGCCTTTGTTCAGTAGTGGACTCAGAATGACTGATTTGATTTGATTAATTTGATTTGATTACCCCTTATAAGACAGGTATAGCCAGCCAAGGTATGAGAACACAACCTAACTATAGCAAATTTTGCCTGCATCCATTTGGGTCTGTTTCTGTTACCAGCTAGTGGAAGGAGGGGAGCAATTGCCAGTTTTTAGCTTTCCTGATGGAAGAGAAAATAAATAAATAAATAAATAAAATAAAATAAAAAAAGCCAATCCTCTTAGAACTGCAACTCCAGTTAGGTGTAGATAGATTCTGAGGATGGGTGATGGGGTGACAATTCTATGCAATACCCAATTCACAGTCACACTACTTGTGTACCCATCACCAGTCCCAAGCTAAAATTTGTTAGGAAATACTACTACAACAAATGCAGTGTGAAAGTCTACTTATGCTATAAGTATGAGCCTAAACCAGACAAAGGAGCAAAAATAACCTTCAGATTTAATCAAACATCTAGCTGACTTGAACTAATATATACCAAAAGGCCATTTCATCCTTAATTAAGGGGTAACCTTGTATTCTGTATTTCATGATAAATCTAATTACTGGGTTCATTCACCATGGATAAGCCCATTCTCCTGTATTATTTATATTTGATGGTTTTCTGTGTTGTAAGTGTGGGCCTGTTTTTACATCACTGGTTTATGGTTGTACAAGGAGGAGAGCAGTCACTGGTAGCTCTTGTGAAGAGGTGGAGGAAATACAGTCCTAATCAAGAGATCCTGGGACTAGTCCTGGTCCTGTGACCAAATGCCAGCCTCTTAGGGCTGCACCTCCAGATGGAGGTGAGGATGTTCAGGGGTTTTGAAGATGGGTAGCAGGGAGATGATTTTCTCTGATGCCCCTTTTCCACATTGCAGGACCACCACTTGCAGCTACCCGTTGTTGGTCTCTCCAGGTTTGAAAGTGCCCTTTTACCACATTTCAATTTTACTCGCCAATTTTAAATTCCATTTCCCATTTCTGATTCCTGGTATTACAGGAACTGCTGTTCTTATAATTCTTAATACAACAGCATTATACGGGAGCATTCACACTGCTAATACTATTGCCAGTTCACTATTGTATAATAGAAAAATAAAGTGACCTCCATCCATTCTGAGTACAGTACTTCACCTGGATTATGTATGTATATGTGCCCAAGTTTATAGGCATATATGCATGTGCATGTATAAATAAAAATGTCTGTACATCAACTGATTCAACATACAATTAGAAATATAACCACAATCAGGGTGAATAAAATGAAAACACCTACTTTGTGGGTAGTTTGTAGATATAAGCTTGACCGAAATCTGTCCAAAGGATGACTCTGTCTGCTGTAAGAAAATCTCCACCCATCCACCTTTCTCCTGTAGGTACTGAAACTTTACACAACTGTGAAAAGTCTCCTGCGTCATATATCTGCAAAATAAGAACAAATTAATTGGCAAGTTTAATGCATTACCATGTAAACGAAATTAATTTTATATCATGATGCCATACAAAAAGGACAGGGTTATCGTAATAACCCATACATCCATCACATCATACCACAACCCTAGCCCAAAGGGCACAACCAGAAACCTACACCTATAGCATACTAAACACGTATCTTCCAACTATACCACCTGCACTCCATATCTCACACAAACAGAAACAGAACAAGGATGGTTAATAAATCAGACGGAAACAGAATAAAAGAGAGCATGGCACAATAGGAAAGGGAAGAAAGAGATAAAGTGGAAAAAAGGGGAATCATATAAAAGGGATGTAGTAGACAAAAATAAGTGTGTTATGATTACAGGGTGGAAAGAAAAACACAGGAACCAAAGACAGGCACCTGATCCTGGGGGTCCTCCAAGATGGATATCTGAATCCTCTTCCTGTTGCTCATTTTCAAAACCTTTCAACACCCTCACCTCCATCTTCAGATGTGTAGCCCCAAGGGGCTAACACTAAACATCGGTACTACCTTTACTTTTTCACATATGGAGAGCTGACAACTGTACTACTCCTATTATCAAAAGCCAGTGACATGGAAACTATCCCATACTAATACAACACAAACAACAACCCAGAGGAGAGCAGTCACTGGATGTCGGCTCCCCATGTGTAAAGAAGTGTAAGAAACATCATTGAAGTTAATAGAGAGATCTTAAACCCAGTTTGGAGACCAAGTGTCAGCCCCTCAGGGTTGCATCTCCTGATGGTGGCGAGGGGATTCATGGGTTTTGAAAATGGGCAGCTTTGCCGTTCATCTTTCAGGACCACCACATTCAGTTACCCATTATTTGGTCCCTTCCTGGACTTTTATCCCTTCAAGCTAGTGTTAATATCCAGCTGAGTTAAAGTGTAAGGCACTATCTCAAAAAATACCTAATCAAAAATATTAAAAGCTTTGAAGAATAACATTAAGTTAGCCTACCTGCCAATCATTCTGTGTAACAATGAGAACTGTCCTTTGATTGTAGTCACAGCACACCATGGATAACGCATTCAGTGATCTGATCATTTTTGACTCGTGTTCGTATATTGCTTCGCCTGGCCGTACTTCTCGTTCACTGACAGTCCACACTTTAACCCATCCACTTGTTGTGAGGCCCAGGACAACTTCATCTAGTGTTAGAAATGAATATGAAGTAGTTCCAAGCATTATTAGTCAATGTTAGAAATTTGATGATAAAATTCAATTTACAAATGAGGGAGTTATAAGAAAATCATACACAGTCATCCACAAGGAGCTAAAATGAGAGGGAGGAGAGGGTGGTGGATGGGAGTGGAATGGGTGTATGCCTCTTGACTTGGCTACCTACCTCATAAGGGGAGGAAAGCCCTTGAAATATGTGTGTGTATACATACATACATTCATATATATATATATATATATATATATAATATATATATATAATATATATATATATATATATATATATATATATATAATATATATATATATATATATATATATATATATATACAGTACTACCTCTCATTAACGGACTAAAAGGGGGGTAACGGTGTCCGTTGATTTGGAGTGGTTTTTGGGTGGCATAGTGATTGCACGCACTAAACAACAGCACCAAAAACATAGTGAAAACACCGCAAACACAGCTAATTAACGTCCATTAATGAGAGGTCTCACTGTATATATATATATATATATATATATATATATATATATGAATTGATAAATGTATATATATTTATATTTGTATATATGTATACATGTATATATTACAAAGGATTACAAAGGAGGAGCATGCCAACTGGAGACCTTTTAGTCCATAATTAGGTCGGATGCAAAAAATTATAATAATGATAAAAATAAAATAATAATAATATAAAAATAAAATAAATAAATGAATGGGTAGAATTAAATAATAAACAAATGGGTAAGTAGTAAATAATAAATGGACAGATAAACAATAATAAATAATAATTAATCAAATAATAATAAATCAAATAATAATAAATGAACAGACAAATAATAACAAACAAATAAACAAATAATTAATATAAAATAAATAGCAGGCATTACAGCATCTTCCTTAAGGGTTTATCTAAACAAATCATAAAGCTTTAAACTGAACTATATTTCACTGCCTTTGCAGGTAAATTTATGACAGAAAATTTTGAGGTTAATAAAAAGATGTTTTGGAAAGAAATTAAGAGAAGAAGGGGAGGCAAATCAAGTTGAGTAGAAAAGGTAAAAGGTGCAGAAGAAGAGATGATAATGAAAGAAACAGTAGTAAGAAGATGGGCAGAGTATTCTGCACTCTAAAAGACTTTTAGATAACAGAATAAATTGGAAGAATGCAGCCACAGTATATAAATCACATTGTAGATTTAAAAGAAAAATTATTGAGTCCTCATTTATAAAACAGTTCCCAAATTATAACACACCCAAAGGTCAATGGTCACTAGATGCCATTACTAGTTTGGCAGTAAATGATTTCATCTCCAGAGGACGAAACGTCCGACACCACTCAGGTCACATGACTTGAGGCTTACCTAATTCCCCTTTTGTAGCTTTCTTCTCTGTATATATGTTCTTGTCTATGTACCCAATATTTGTAACTGCCGAAGAGGACCACAGCTAGTGGTCGAAATATACGGTTTACTCTGTATCTCAGCTTATCTTTCTCCAAGAGTGGGTTTAAGTTTTATTTTACTCATGTGCTATGACATCTACATTACTTTATTTTATATATACCAACAGTTTTTCCCACTTACAAGGGAGGTAGCCAAAAAACAAAGGCATAAAATCCACTCCTACCCTTTCCATTCCCACATACTCCACATCCATTCACCACCCTCCCTACCTTTTATCTTGGCACCTCCTGGATGACAGGTCATCCCTGCATCTCACCCATTGCCCTGGATCAGAAGCAATGTAACAAGACACAGCACACCCATAGCAAAACCACTTCATTTAATCAGCGACTCCCATCCCCTCTCCATCCCCTCATGCAGAAAAATAGATGAGAGGGAGAAATCCCTTCGAGGTGTATCAAAATATCATTCACACTTATTCCCTCCCCACCCACTCCCTTTCATGCATCACAGCATCATCCATACACAACCATTCTCCATTCACCCCTATCTTCAGTTTTCTCCCATCCTTCCTCAACAGACATTCCCCTCTTTCCCAATGCCCCTTTTACTCCATCCATCCATCTTATCCTTGGTTGCCCCCTCATAGTCACTTATTACACCTCTGCTTTCCACACCTCTTTTACTAATCTTTCTTCACTCATTCTTTCCATGTGTCCAAATCATCCCAATACTCTTTCATAAACCCTATCTCCCTATTCCCTTTCCACCCCTGTTCTCCTCCTCACCTCCTCATTTCTCACTCTATCTGGCCTAGTAACCCCTATCATACTTCTCAGGCATTTCATCTCAAACACATTCAAACTCCTCATCTCTTCCTCTCTTATGGCCCATGTTTCTGCCCCATACAACCACTCCTTCATACAATCTCCACTTAGCACCCATTCCCAAATGTATATTTCTCATTACACTTTTTAATCCCCCAAGGCTTCTCTCAATCTACATTCTATCTCCACCTCCACTCCTCGCTTTCCTGACACATTTGCACTCAAGTGTCTAAAGCTATCCACTTCCTCCAGTCTCTCCTTTAATACTCACTTTCAATTTGCTGCCACATTCTCTCCTTGCACATCTAATCACCTTACTTTTACCCACATTTATCTTTTAACTTCCTTCTTTTGCACACCTTCCCAAATTCCATCACTAACTTCCTTAATCCCTCCTCAGATCCTGACACAAGCAGTGTTGTCAGCAAACAACAATTGGCTTATCTCCCATTTTTCTCCATTTTCTTTAACCATCTCCAATTCACAAACCAATACCCTTGTGTTTACCTCTTACACCACACCATCCATGTATAAATTAAACAGCCAAGGTGACATAACACATCCCTGGTGAAGTCCCATCTTTACCTCAAACCACTCACTCTCTCCATTTCTGATTCTGACACAAGGTCTACCATTCTTGTAAAAACTCTTGACTGCTTTTAAATGCTTTCCTCCTATCCCATATATCTGCAATACCTCCCACAGTGCCTTGCTGTCTACCCTGTCATAAGCCTTTTCTAAATCCATAAAAGCCAAAACAATATACTTACTTTTTCCTAAAGCTTTCTTACACATCTCTAACCACAAAAATCTGATCCACACAACCCCTACCTGTCCTAAACCCATACTGTTCCTTACCAATTACTCCATCTGTTCCTCTCCTAATCCTCTCAATCAAGACCCTTCCCAACTACACTTAACAAACTGATCCCTTTGAAACTACTACATGTGCTCTTGTCCCCTTTTCCCTTGTAAAGTGGAACTACACAGGCACTCCTCCAGTTCTCTGGCACTCTACCCTCTCTTAAACAAACATTAAATAACCTCACCAGCCAGTCCACCATAACTGTACCTCCTTTTTTATTTTTAGACATTCTGCATGACACCCATCCAACCCAGGTGCCTTACCTGCTCTCATCTTCTTAACAACTGCCTTCACTTCATCTTTCCTTATTTCTCTTCCATTTTCCTCACTCATCACTGTCATTTTCTTAGCACCTCCCACTGCACCTACCTTTCCTTCCCTATCCTCCTTCACATTTAGCAACTCCCTAAAATACTCTGCCCATCTTCCTCTCACTGCCATCTCTTCCATTGTCATCTTTCCTTCTGCACCTTTTACCTTTTCTTCTCTACTTGATTTGCCTCCTCTTCCCCTCTTGATTTCTTTCCAAAACATCTTTTTATCACTTTCAAAAATTTCTGTCATACTCTTACCCCATTTTACATCTGCTCTCCTCTTTACCTCCTTTATCTTATGCTTTACTTCTCTTTTCTTCGTACCTCTCATATGATTCTTTTGTCCTATTTTGTAACCAATCTGTGAATGCTCACTTCTTCTCTTCTATAACATTCTTTGCTTCCTCATCCCACCACTCACACCTCATCCCTTCCTTCTACTTCCTCCCGTCCTCCTTGTTCCACACACCATCTCTCCACACCTTGTGACTCCCTCTTTGAACCATCCCCATTCCTCCTCTACTCCTAGTTCTACTCTATCCTTCACTCCCTCCCACTCCTCTTTCAGCTTCTTTTTGTTCTCCTACTACTACAAAATAAATATAATCAAGAGGCCAACACCAGCATCTTTGTATACCCACTTGCCCCTTGTGACACCTATGTAGGTGTCATCATATGGAAGAGGTTAATGCATTTTTTAAGTAAACTGAAGACAGTGACCAGATAGAAAAAAAAATATATATATATATATATATATACATATATATATATATATATACATGAACATACCATTTCTTCTTGGAGGACGTAAAATGTGAACAGCAGAGATCCAGTCTGGCTCAATACGTGCAGACAGTGAGAAGAGCACCTCCAGAGTCATAGGATCATATACTAAGATCTCTGGATAATTGCCCACACAGAAAAGCCGAGAATCAGGAACATTCAACATTTGGTATGCCTGAAAGGAGATTGCAGTAACAATATATAAATTATGACTGGATTAGCATAATTTCTTTAGAAAATTTAAATTGTTTTATACACAAAATTGACATCAAATATGTGGAAATAAAAGAATACACACACACACACACACAGACCATGGATCCTTTCATCAAAAACTTGCATATAATTTATATTACAAAGAATTTAAATTTAATTCATTGTTCAGACTATCTGCGTATTCATCACCCTTCTTGATACACATTCAATGTTCATCTAAAGACCTCTTCACCCTATCCATCAACTTCATTCTCAGTCTTTTCCTCAAGCTCACTCCATCTACTTCTGCTCTCCACATTCACTTTGCTCATATTTCCTCATTCATTCTTACAAATATACCTAAACCACCTCAGCACTCTGTTCTAAAAAGTAACCCCAAAGATACTTACAATCATTGATGAATGGACATTGGCAGATTTAAAAACTTCAAGACACCTGCCATCACGGATGTCCCACGTACACATCTCACTTCATGGTCAACAAGAAAGATTAATGAAAATTACCATTAGTTGTTAGTTTCTATAGCTTTAATTCTTTACATACATACATACATATACCAAAGGCTTTTTCCCCCTTAAATGGGGGGGTAGCCAAAAGAAAAAGGCATAGGAAACCACTCCCACCCATTCCATCCCCTACATACTCCACTCCCCTCCACCCTCTTATCTTGGCACCTTTTTTTGGAAGAACCTGGCTGGAACATGAAATTCTTAAATTAAGACCATATTAATGCTGGGATGTTATTATCTACTTAATATTTGTCGCAACAAAATCTACTCAGTACATGACAGCATCAAAGGAATTAACCACTTGTATTATTAATCATCCAGGAGGAGCCAAGAAAAGAGGGAGGGAGGGGTGGTGAATGAGGGTGGTGTATGTGAGGATGAATTGGGTGGGAGTGGCTTTATGCCTTTGACTTTGGCTACCTCCCTTGTAGAGAGGAAAAAGCCATTGGTATATGTACATATTATTAATCTAGTTAACATTAATTCAAACTACCTTTGAGTTACATTCTAAATGCTCAAGTTCAAATTTAAATATTCTACTACTTATATCAACACGTGAAAATGTTGCTACAAAAATATATTGCCAAATAATATCAATAAATTCTGAGGGACCTGTAAAAACCAGAACCCAATTCAATCAACAGAAACACATACACTTGTTTTTTCAATCACATTCATGATACTGACATTAATAAAAGTAAAAGTACAACCTATCCTTTCAAATAAAATACAGTGGGACCTCAACTTAGGTAAAAACCAGAAGATAATTTAAGAGTTTTGACAGGTACAAGGTCATCACAGCAAACATAAAGAATCTTACCCATTTTCTGAAGAACTAATTATGTACTGGCTACCAGGAGTGAGACTAGCTTGGGCAAGACACTGTACACTTGAGGTATGTCCCACTAATAAGCATCGGGCTGTCAACTGAAACAAATACATAAACAAATACATTATATTCAATAAGGCCATTTAAGTTAAAAAATGCAAATATTTCTTGATGAATAATCCAATGGAAAGTGTATTATAATTACAAATTTAATTATACTGCCCAAGCTACAACCATAAGCAAATTCAAAAGTGGGAATGACAGCTGGAAACAACGACAGAATCCCATGAGTGTAATTCCTTTCCAGTACAATAATATTCATACATGTACACAGTATATTGCTCCTCTATAGACTCACCTTTAGTGATGGAGGATCAAAATCCCAAATGCAGATCTGTCCATCCCTAGTTCCTGTGACTACAGTCTTGACATCTCGAGTCAAGAGAACTGAGCAGATATCATGAGTTGGAGCCTCACGGCCCCAGAGAACTACTGGAACCACTAGGTTGAGCGAACCCATTCTGGAAGGAAATATGCAAGTAAGATTTAAGCATCACATTCCACAGTTTTCATGCCATACAACCTATGCTCATGTTTATTTTTTAACACCTTGCCTACAATTATATGTCGAGTAAAAGAAGAAAACACATCCTACAAACTATATGAAAAAATTCTTGAGTTTATGTAACTTTGATAAAATCATAGCAACTGATATAAAAAATAACATCAATACAATAAATCTATTTCAGTATACTACATGGTTTCAAGAATTTGATGAAACTGAAGATCACTACATTCAAATCAATCTCCAACTCAATTACGTCAATTCCTTTACCTAATAGGGCATAGTTGTAATTTGAATTCAGTCAATGCATATTACCTGAGTTAAAAGGCACTTGCCAAACACTCACTATCCCCTGCAGATCTTCCAACAATTGTACAATACTTTCTGCCAAATTCATGTTCACTCCTAACTTTTGTATCATCTGCAAACTTCCATATCTTACCAGCCCAACAGTTATATCACCAATTCACAGTATAGATAATGAACAACAAAGGGCCTAGTACAGTCTTCTGTGGCATTCTACATGTCATAAATGTATGACACATTGCATTTTATTACAAGCCTTTAATGATAACCAGAAAACAGTTTTCAATCTAACCTACTACCTTCATCACAATGCACAGCCCTCACTTTCAACATTAACCTTCTGTGGGGAAATTCTTTTAACATTTCCTGAAAATCAAGAAAACAATGTCCACCACTTTAGCTGTGTCATGTTCCTGCATCATCTTGTGAAAAAACACCAGCTCATAAGACACAACCTCTATGGAATCCATGCTGAGAGTGTATAACTGGATTATGAGACTCCAGATAGGAGCTAAGATAAAAAGAAAACAAATGGGTAATGGATGGGATTGGGAGTTTTTTTTTGTTTTTTTTTGTTTTTTAGTAAAATGTCACTCCCTCAGATTCATGTCTTGGCTGGCTACCTCCTTTAAAAGAGGGAAGAAGACTTTTGGTATCCATATAGAGAGATACACTAAAATTCTGGCTATGACCATGCCCTCTAACACAACCCACAATGAATGTCAATTCAGAGTTCCTATAAATTTCCAAGCACCTTTCTTAAAGATTGTCAGCCTCTAATTCTCAAGAGCTACACCAAACTATGGCAAATTTGGCTAAACAACCAACAAATTCACTTCATCTGCTGCCACCTTTGTTACTGTCTAAGCTCCATCACCCCAATGCTTGTCCAATACTAAAATAGTTATATGTCACTTTATTATTATTTACTATTTACCTATTTGTTTATCATTTAACTATACCTGTGCATTTATTTATGTAGTTTATTTGTTATTTACATTATTATAGTTTTTATTTATTCATCTATTATTATCATGATTTTTTTTCCACACCCGACCTAGATATGAACCAAAAGGTCTCCTGTCGGCATGCTCAGCCTTTGTAATCCTTTGAATGGGAAAGTGACCACTAGAAGCTCCCTGAGATTTTTATGCTGGTAAAAAAGCACAAATGGAAATCACTATCTTCTCAAGGACCAATCTTGATGGCATCTACTAACTTCTTGGCTATTGTACTGCTGATATTGTGGTTCATTCTCATGAGTAATGAAATGTTAACACTTGAGATCACTGCACTAATGTCACATTTAGGCATGATAGCTTGGATCAGAAGTGTTGATTCAACACCCTCCACTGTCTGTGGGTTGACCTGTATGAATGTTCCTGCTCATGCTTTATTCAGTAATCCCAAGTGGCAACCAACAGCTGTCAATCCAAGACATTATTCAAAGTCTGATATTAACTAGACCACTAGCAAATAAATAAATAAATAAATAAATAAAATAAATAAATAAATAAATAAAATAAAAAATAAAATGCAGTGATTGCTCATTCACAAAAAATCAACTACTTCACCCTGTTGGATGCTTACCTACTACCAAAAAATTATGATTTGGTACTCAAAGTTGCTCATTAGAGTACTCAATACACTCAAAATGCTAAGTGTTTACCATCAGATTCCAGCTAAATCAGAGGGCAATCCCTCTGCTTTTGAAGCCTGTGGCAGATATCATCGTAAGATAGTACCTTCCTATATAACAAATGGAGTAGCAGCCTTCCAAGATTCATTGATTATATCATTACTGAGGAAAGCATTAAGGACATGCATATATTGATAATATCAGAGTATGTGGTCAAACACAAGTTGAACCTTGTAAAAACTGGCATCAGTTCATGGAAGCTGCAAAAATCCCACTTGATGTCTAGCATTTCATTTTTTCCCTTTTTTTACCTATATCATTGTTGATGGAAACACCAACCCTGAGCCTGAATAACTGCAGCCACTGCTAATTCTGCTAGTTCCTACAGACGTGTCTTCTTTTTTGTTCTTCTGGAATGATTTCTCATTACTCTAGATAAATACCAAGACTTAAAAAAAAAAAAATCATCCACTAGTCAAGGAGCAAACTTCCCACTTGATGTTCTTGCTATGGCATCTTTTGGAGATCTAAAATAAGATACTGCCACAGCTGTAATTTCTGCAGTGGATAAAACTTCTCCATTCATTGTCAAGATGGATACACCATACACCGCTCCATTAACACACTGCTGCATGCCAGACCCCCTGATATCCACCCTTCTGAATCCTCTCTCCCACGAAAGGACAGAGTCCACTTGGCCAGACTGCGATGCGGTCACCACCCAGCACTTCTAAGCTACCAGAAGAGACTGGACGATCGTGTTGTGAACAGCTGCCCAGGATGTAACACTTCACCCCATACCATACAACACATAATGGAAAACTGCATTATACACAATCATGCACGCAAACAACACAACATACACTCTATAAAGGATTTGTGGGAAAACCCAGTTTCGGCTGTGGCCTTCCTTGGGGAGACGGGACTGCTCGGACAGACAGTCTAGGGAACGACAACAACAACAACAACAACAACTGCTGTTACTTTGAGTCAAAACAGCAGACCAGTTACCTTCTTTTGGAGGACTGTGACAAGCATTGAATGCAAACATTCATCAATTGAAAAGGGGACCTATGCCACAGTCAAAGCATTGCATAAGTGAAGACATTACAAGCTAGGCCAACACTTTAAACTGATCATTGACAAAAAATAAGGTTTGTCTATGTTTGATGGAAAACAGATCAAGAATGTCAAATAAGATAGCATCTTGAATTGTTATGTTATGTTTACAATATTTTTTTTCACCCAAGTTCAGGAAATTGTGCTGTCCATGATTGCTCATCCACAAGCCACATAACTCATTGTGTCACACACAATCCATTTTGTATTTAGCAAGAACTTGCTTTATTATGATGTTAAGACTATGACTGCTTCTTATTTTGTATCCATGGGAATGAAACCACAACTCTTTGCAACCTGCTAAGGTCACCCACAGAGTCTTTTTAGACTGAATATAAATTTCAGGAACCCCTAGCCTACTTCCCCCAAGAATTGCTATCTGCAGGCTTCCTGTCTTCTTTCCTTACAGTAACACAACATCTACTATAGGTACTAGCTGCCTTCATCAACTGTTTGCCTTTTGTAGAATTCTCACACACATCTTGGCAAGTTGTAGTTTTTTCTGACAACAAAACTGTTGGAGAAACCTACAACTTCCTGGGATCAATAAAGGTGGCTTTTACCTACTTGGATGAAGAAATGGTGAAGAAAATACTAGTCACACTTATAAGGCCAAGAATTGAGTATGCAGTGACACCATGGTCACCCAGTACTAAAAAGAATATAAGGAAAAGTGAAAGAATCCAAGGAGCAACTACAAAGATAGCCCCAACACTTTTAAAAATGAAACTGACAAGACTGTGTTATCCACTAGAACACCGACCACCTGATGGATTGGGATAACGCAGAGCTTCTTTTTAGTGAACCAGACAGAGTGAGGAGGAAATGCCTGGAAGCAGCCGCCATTCAAAGCTTCAAAACCATTGAGCAGAACAGAGGCATGTTCAACATCGCCCCTCCTATCATCCATCTGTTACCCACATTATACAAATGTATGAAATGTCCCCCTTAGTCCACTTCAACAAACTGTCCAAAATGTCCTCCTTTATCTTCACCAAGTCCCACCCGTCATCCATCTGTTACCCGCATTATACAAATGTATGAAATAAAATGTCTTCCTTTATCTCCACCAAGTCCCACCTGTTCCCTTCTCACACACCCTCTGCCCCTCCACCTACCACCCACCCCTCCCTGATAACCTCTCCCAGTTCCTCCCCCATCGGCCTATATG
>NC_134817.1:5610000-5637500 GCF_046742065.1 Oratosquilla oratoria | reverse complement strand
ACCATAATTTATGCCATTCCTCAAACCCAGCTACCCCTTACATTAGATCACATAAGTGCAGGTGACTACAATCTACATGCAACAAAAAATAACCCTCAAAACATTTTACTTAAACATGTACTACAATCAATATCCAGCACACTATGATATGTTTATACAAGGACGCATATAGTACATACCAAGATCATGAAGCAAGCACTCCTCAACAGAACGATAAATCCTGTAGTGCACCAAAGTCTCCATGAAATCACTCCTAAGACAAGAGTGACACTGACATTTGTATGTTTAGATTACCGCCTTACACTAAAATAACAATGACAATCTTGGCCTGCCTAGGTATTAAATGACAGATACAACTACCACACAACACAAACTATCCATCACTCAGACTCTTGAAAGAACAGTTCAAACTTTTCTCCACGAGTGGCGGAATTGGTGGCCATGGCAGGCTTCCTGGAGCCTGGGGTGGTTCTACAAGAGAGGGCTGGGGCAATAGCTTGATTGGTATGATTTATTTTTATCATTTTATGTTTATTTGGTTTGTTTTTCTATTTTATATATATATATACATATATATATATATATTTTTTTTGCTTTCTTTTCTTTTACCTCGTTCTCATCATGTCACTGATCTAGTAGTAGATTTGATGGTAAATATTTAGAAGTGCACACCAATGTGGTATATCAATAGAAAATTAATTTTGTAAATTATAATACATCAATGTAATATGCTTAAACCAATTTATTAATGAACAAAGTTGCAGCAGTTGAATGATATGCCAAGTTTGTTTTGATAGGTGCTCAGGTCGAAGAAGTGAAAGGATGATAAATTCGTCTAGTCTAACCTAACCTGCATAACCTAATCTATGTTTAGTAATGTAGTACCTCAAATTCTAATGATCATCTGGGTCATCGTTGTCATCATGGATGCTGACTGCTTGATTATTATTGTACCTCAGGCAATTAACAGACAATGGCAGAACTCCTTGTTCTCTCAAAAAGTCCAATGAAACCATATTATCTGTGTAACAGCACTTGTTAATGTCACCTGGAGTTGGAGAACACCTGGTCCACAACATGAAAGCCATTGTCTAATTGACAGTGACTGGACTGGACAGATAACATGGTGTCTGGACTTTGCCCTAGTGGCTTTGTTTGTTAGTAGATTTGCTTGTAGCAAGTTTTTTTTTTTGGTCAAGAAAATCGCATATTATGTTCATGTATTATAATTTACAAAATTAATATTTAATTTTCTAATGCTATATTGCATAGGTACAACTAAAATAATACTGATTTTATATACCTAGTACATAGATATGCCAGAAGCTTGGGTAAGTTTTTAGAAGTGCACACCTTTGTGATATAGCAATAGAAAATTAAAAAATAATTTTGTAGATTATAATACATCAACATAATTTACATTATTCTTGGCAGAAATCAATAACAGAAAAAGTTGCTAAAAGCTATACACAAACAAACATTGCTGCTTTAGACACCATCTTTGTTTTAGAGATCTGCAGGTCAAAGAAATTAAAGTTTGATCAATTCATCTATTCTCACCTAACCTACCTACCTAATCTAACCTATATTTAGTAATGTGGCACCCATGATACTAGAGGTCATCAGGGTTGTCTTCGACCTTTGAATCTATCAAAACAAAGATGGTCTAAAGAAGTCAACGTGATTTCGTTCATTTGTACATAGCTTTTAGAAGTGTTTTCTGTTATTGATTTCTGCCAAGAAAAATAGTTATGTTGATGTATTAGATTTACAAAATTAATATTTAATTTTGTAATGCTATAGCGTGTAGATGTGCACTTTTAAAAAAATACCAATGGCTGTATCAAGTGTATGCATAGCATTTGATTTAGTCAATATTGCTTGGACCAGGCTGCCATTAGGTAACACCATCAAAACATGGCTGTATTGATTAGCAATCCTATAAATTACTACGTGTTTGAGGATGCTCTTTATCCTTAAGACTGCTATATTTATAGAATTCTATCTCTGATGATTTAGTTGACATGACCTCCTTGTTCTCTATTTAGGTGTTCTTAGGGTATTTTCTCTCTGCCCCCCCCCTTTTTTTTTTTTTTTACAAATTTTATATTTTGCCAAAGAGTCAGGCTATTTTTATTTGTTTATTGATTTTCTCATTAAAATAATTTCCTTATATTTTTGCATTCAGGAAAGTAAAATAATACCATTTACAGTATTATGTTTGCTGACATAGGAGAACAAGAATAGGTAAGGGGATCAGGAGAACAGAAAGTAATTGGAGGACAATAGTGTAGCTTTAAGAAAGGAAGAGGAAGTGTAGATTGAATCTTTATAGCAAGATATACAAGTTTTTGACTAAAAGGTAAGGATATCTTATGGGCTTTCATGGATTTGGAGGTGTGTGACTGGGTCAACAGATGGTATGGGATGTATTGTGGATGAATGGGGATGTGGGGAAGTCTGTTAAGAGTGGTCAGTTTTATGTAAGTAGTAGTTACTGCGTGAAGGGATGGATGGGGGGTCGCTAATTAAGTGAAGTGGCCTTCCCGTGGATGTGCTCTGTCATACTTCATTGCTACCTGGGTGGTGGGTGGGAGCGGGTGTGTGCCTTTGGTTTGGCAACTTCCCATATAAGGAGGAAGAAGACCTTGGTATATAGATAAATATAGTACCTTAGAGCTTGTTAAAGGGTAGGGAATGGAGAGAGTGAGTGGTTTGAGGTGAGGGTGGAAATGTGCCAGGTTTGTGTGTCGCCATGGTTGTTCAGAATGTATGTAGATGAGGTGGGGAGGATGCTAAGTAGGGGTTTAGAGTTAATGAGAGTGGAGGGATATGTTAGGCTTGCAGGAGCCTTTCAGGAAACTGGCCATGACCATCAGTTGAGCTCGTAAGGCACTCCTTAAATAGAATGTAAGTATGATTCATCCCCATAAGCATATTTTATAATATTTCCCTAATCTAGTCCATAGGATTTTCACCTAATTTTCTCTCCCAGTCAAAGCAGACACCCACACCAAAAGACCCACCTACCACCGCTCCTATCTCATTACCCTAGGGATGAAGGGTCTCCTGCCCCCCAACTCAGTGAGTGGGTCAAAATCTGCGAAGCGAAGCACATCTCCACCACCACAGGGTGCAACATGTGTAAGGCAATATATGTTGGCATTCACACGTACACAAACTTTCCTTCCTCGCTCCTTACCCCATCCTCTTTTTGTGAAAATTACTTACAATGCATGTTGTATTATGTGGGTGAAAACTCGAGTTTCCTGTGTAAATTTGCAGAAATCTACAACCATGGTGATGGATGTGTTACCAGTCAACAAGGTGGTGGTCCATCCATTGGTCCTTTTGAGTGTGGTGGACCATTTCAATCGCATGTCCAGAATTGGAAATACAAAAAGAGTTGTAGGTGTTCTTCTAGGGTCCTGGCGAGGCAAAGGTGTCCTTGATGTTTCCAATTCATTTGCAGGTAGGTTTTATTATATTTGTTAACATAAAAAGGTAACATGTTCTCTTTAATCAATTTAATTCTGACCTATAGTATGTAAAAGAAAAAATAATAACATATATTAATTTATTTCTGTTCCCAGTTCCTTTTGATGAAGATGATAAGGATAAATCTGTATGGTTCTTGGATCATGACTACTTGGAGAATATGTATCACATGTTTAAGAAAGTAAGTTATTTAGTTTTCAGTAATATAAACAATTATAAAGGAGGTAATTAATAGTTCATATACTTACGGTATATAAGTATTTTTCAACACATTGCACTGCTTTCTCTCTCTTTCCTTTTTTTTTTTTTTCACTTTCTTTGCTCCACAAAGGCCATTTTTGTAATACCTTATTTCTCAATTACCTAACCTAAAAAACACTGCAACTTTTTCTGTTTCCTAAGTGTATGCTTCAGACAACATTTGGAGCACAGTCACTCCATACAACATTCTCATTGCATTCATTCCAAAATATCTATTTCTTGTAACACTTTTCATCTTCCCAAGCTGAATATTACAAGGGTCAGAAAATGGATTAATCTTTTGTTTTCTGTCTCCATTCAGGTAAATGCCCGTGAAAAAATAGTTGGATGGTATCACACAGGGCCAAAGCTTCACCAAAATGACATAGCTATCAATGACTTGGTACGGCGATACTGCAGCAACTCTGTCTTGGTTATTATTGATGCCCATCCCAGTAATGTTGGACTTCCAACAGAAGCATATTATAGTGTAGAGGAGGTTCATGATGTAAGTATGTTAAATGAATTTGTTTAAATGTGTTCAACCAATTTGTTGCCTCAGTTTTTGCTTGCAAGGGATTTACAGCCCCTGGGAAACTGACCATAGTCATTGGTTGGGTCCATATGTCAGTCAGTGAATAGATTTTGTGTTGCTCTCTGAAAAGAATAAGTGTAGGACAGTGTTTAGATTTGAAAGTAATGGTGAATTAGGGAATTGTGTTAAAGGGGAAACTTATATTAACATAAAGTGAAAAAGTTTGATGAATTGTTGTGTTGTATGTTGCAGTCAGTAAGTTATTGTAGATGTTTGAGTAATGCAAAACAGTCCCACACAAATACAACACAGACAGCAGTCCAAAGTTCCTTATATTAACATAAGTGAACAAGTTTGATGAATTGTTGTGTTGTATGTTGCAGTCAGTAAGTGATTGTAGATGTTTGAGTAATGCAAAACAGTCCCACACAAATATAACACAGACAGCAGTCCAAAGTTCCCTGAGAGGTCTGTGGGCTCTATCAGTCTATTGCCCCAGGTTTCTCTTGCAGGAGACCCACAATTCTCAGGTAATTGGCAACAGCCAATGGGCAGGCCAATTAGTCACCCAGGGAAGAAACACAGTGTTGGTGTTTTTGGGTTGTAAGTGTGGGGTATTGTAGAATGAGGTGCTCAGTGCCTTCTGTGTGTGTGTGATGATTGTATCTACAGTAGTTTGCTTCAGTCTTTAGGCCTGTTCTGTGTTAGTGCTGGTTTAATGCTGGATGGTGTCCTGAACACAACCATGTAGGTCTTACTTCTCTTGAGAGGGATTTTTTTGTGGGGTGGTGGGTTTTTCCACTTAAAGTGGGACTCAAGGCAACAATTATTGTTATAATTACTTTTAAAAGAAATTAATTATTTTAGTTGTTCATATTACTATAGGTTCTAGCTGTGTTGATTATGCTCAAACCATGTGTGAAAGTAGAAACAAGATTTATGTATTTATATAGTAGAAATCTGACTATTCTTAACATTATCAGGATGGTACTCCAACCAACAAAACTTTTGAGCATGTTACAAGTGAAATTGGGGCAGAAGAAGCAGAAGAGGTTGGAGTGGAACATTTGCTAAGAGATATAAAAGTATGTATAATTTCTTTTTGTCTTTGGTTATTCCCTTGCAAGAGGGAAGAAGCCTTTCCTATATGTATATATATATATATTATATGTATATATTTTTTTCAACACTGTTCATGTACCCTCTTGCATATCAGTATTTGTGTTTATATTGAAACATGGAAGACATTTGCACAGACATTCAGGTTTTTTGTTTTCCTTTACAGGATACTGTTGTTGGGTCCCTTGGTCAGCGCATCACTACACAGTTGTTAGGCCTTCGTGGTCTACACAAGCAACTAAGTGAAGTTGCCACATACTTACAGCAGGTTATTGATGGAACACTCCCAGTAAATCATACAATTGTATATCAACTGCAGGTAATGGAGATGTTTATTTTGTTCACATACATATATCAAAGGCTCCCCCTTACAAGGGAGGTAGCCAAAAAACAAAGACATAAAATCCACTCCCACCCATTCCATCCCCACATACTCCACTCCCATTTAACCCCCTCCCTCCCTCTTATCTTGGCTCCTCATGGATGATGGGTCATCCCTGCATCTTGCCCACTGCCCTGGGTCAGAAGCAGTGTCTCAAGGCACAACACATCCATAGCAAGGCCGCTTCATTAAGTCAGCGACTCCCCCCCCCCCCTCCGTCTCCTCATGCAGAAAAAGAGAAGATGGGGTGAAATCCCTTTGGGCTATGTCAAATTATTTTTTCACACATACTCCCTAAACCTCCAACCCCCACTCACTCCCTTTCATGCATCACAGCATCATCCATGCACAACCATTCTCCATTCACCCCTATCTTCTGTCTTTCTTCTCCCATCCTTCCTCAACAGATATTCTCCTCTTTCCCAATGCCCTTGTTACCCCATCCATCCATTCATCACATACTTGGTCACCCCCACATGTTCACTCCTACCTCTGCCTTCCACACATTTTACTAATCTTTCTTCACTCAAGGTGACATAACACATCCCTGGCGAAGTCCCACCTTTATCTGAAACCACTCACACTCTCCATTTCTGATTCTAACACAAGCTCTACTACATACATACATACATATACCAAGGCTTTTTCCCCCTTACAAGGGGGGTAGCCAAAAAGGGAAAGGCATAAAATCATTTCCACCCATTCTATCCCTGAATACACTCCACAGCCCTCCACCCTCCCTCTTATCTGAGCACCTCCTGGATGACGGGTCATCCCTGCACCTTGTCCACTGCCCTGGGTCAGAAGCAGTGTCGCAAGACACAGCACATCCACAGCAAGGCCGCTTCATTAAATTGGCAACCCCCCCTCTCCGTCCCCCCATTGCATAAAAGGAGAGGACAGGGAGAAATCCCTTTGGGCTGCATCAAATTTTGCTCACACATACTACCTCACCTCCCACCCCCCTGCCCATTCCACCTCATGCAATCACAACATCATCCATATGCAACCATTCTCCATTCACCCGTCTTCTGTCCTCTCCCGTCCTTCCTCAACAGACATTTCCCTCTTCCCCAAAGCCCCCTTCACCCCATCCATCCACCTCATCCTAGGACGTCCCCTCATGTTCACTCCCTCCACATCTGCCTTCCATACCTCTTTTACTAGTCTTTCTTCACTCATTCTTTCCATGTGTCCAAACCATCCTAATATTCTTTCATCAACCCTATCTCCCAGCTCCTTTTCCACCCCTGTTCTCCTCCTCACCTCCTCATTTCTCACTCTAGCCTAGTAACCCCCAACATACTTCTCAGACACCTCATCTCAAACACATTCAAACTCCTCTCTTCTTCTCTTATGTTCCATGTTTCTGCCCCATACAGTGCTGTTGGCACAATCACTCCTTCATACAGTCTCCACTTACCATCCATTCCCAAATGTCTATTCCTCATTACACTCTTTAATCCACCAAGGCATTTACTTGCTTCTCTCAATCTACATTCTACCTCCACCTTCACTCCACCTTTTCCTGCCACATTTGCACCCAAGTATCTAAAACTATCCACTTCCTCCAGTCGCTCTCCCTTAATGCTCACATCCAGTCTACTGCCACTTTCACCCCTTGTACATCTCATCACCTTACTTTTACTCACATTTGGCTTTCTTCTATCACATACTCTCCCAAACTCTGCCACCAACTTCCTCAATCCCTCCTCCAATCCTGCCACAAGCGCAGTGTCGTCCGCAAACAACAGCTGGCTCACCTCCCACTTTTCTCCATTTTCTTTAACCATCTCCAATCCCTTGCCCACTACCCTTGCATTTACCTCTCGCACCACCCCATCCATGTATAAGTTGAACAGACAGGGCGACATAACGCATCCTTGACGAAGTCCCACCTTTACCTCGAACCACTCACTCTCCATTTCCAATCCTGACACAAGCTCTACTACTCTCATAGATACTCTTTATTGTTCTTAAAAGCTTTCCTCCTATCCCATATATTTGCAATACCTCCCACAATGTCTTCCTGTCTACCCTGTCATAAGTTTTCCTAATTCATAAAGGCCCAGAAAACATCCTTACCTTTTCTTAAAACTTTCTCACATATTGGTCTTACTACTAAAATCTGATCTACGCAACCCCTACCTTTCCTAAACCCACAGTTCTTTACTAATTACTCCCTCTGTTCCTCTTCTAATCCTCTCAATCAAAACCCTCCCATTAGCCTTTCCATCTGCACTTAACAAACTGATCCCTCTGAAACTACTACACTCACACTTGTGCCCTTTTCCCTTGTAAAGTGGAATTATACAGGCACTCCTTCAGTCCTCTGACACACTACCCTCTCTTAAACAAACATTAAATAACTTCACCAGCCAGTCCACCATCACTACTTTTTTTTTTCTCTCTCTCTTTCTCCCCTGCCCTCCCCTCCATTTTCTTAACTCATCACTGTCATTTTCTTAGCACTTCTCACTAGAACTACTTTTCCCTCCCTATCCTCCTTCACATTTAGCAACTCCCTAAAATACTCTGCCCATCTTCCTCTTACTGCCAACTCTTCCATTTGCACCTTTTACCTTTTCTTCTCTACTTGATTCGCCTCCTCTCCCTCTCCTAATTTCTTTCCAAATCTTTTTATTACTTTAAAAAATGTCTATTGTATTCTTACCCTATTTCACATTTGCTCTCCTCATTGCCTCCTTTATCTTATGCTTTTCTTTTTTCTTTGTACCTCTCATCCTATTTTGTAACCAATCTGTGAATACTCACTTCTCTTCTACAACCTTCTTTGCTTCCTCATCCCACCACTCACTACCCTTCCTTCTTTTTCCTCCTGTCTTCCTTGTTCCACACACCATCTTTGCACACCTTGTGACTCCCTCCTTGAACCATCCCAATTCCTCCTCCACTCCTAGTTCTACTCTATCCTTCACTCCCTCTCACCCCTCCCGCAGCCTCTTTGTGTACCCCTCATTTTCTTTCTCATTGAAGCAGTTTACTATAAAGCACCTCCCTACCCTGTCCTTTTCCTCTTTCTCTATATATCCTCCACTCTCAACTTAACCTCTACCTAAAAATTATCTGATATTCCTCCAGTCTCTCCCCTTAGAACATGTACATCTTTGACTCTTCCTACCATTCTCCTGCTTACCACTATATAGTCCATTAATGCTCTATCTACCACCCTTCCACCCACCACCCTCTCCCATACTTATGCTTGACTTTTTTCCTAAATACTGTATTTGCTATCATCAGCGCTGTAGACACATCACTACAATTTTTTCTTGGAACTCCACACTCCCCAATTACTGTCTATTGGTTCATTTCCTACTCTAGCATTAAGGTATCACAGTACCACTACATTGACATTTCTCCCTAAACCCTCTTTTCTTACCTTCTCAAATGTTTTGCATAAGAGGTAAAGACAATCTTGTATTTCCAGTTTTTACATTAGAGAGGAGTTCAGGAATACATATATATACCAAGGGCTTTTTCCCTATTACATAGGAGGTAGCCTATGTCAAAGGCATAAATCTACTCCCACTCATTTCATCCCCACATACTCCACTCCCATTCACCACCCCTCCTTCCACTTTTCTTGCCTCCTCCTGGCTGTCCCCATGGAGCAGTACTCTAGCAGGGGAACCGCCTTTCACAGTTTGAGTCATCAGTTTCATGCTCAGTTCAGGAATACTTGAAGAAAATGTTAGAAAATTGAAAGTATTGAACTTTATATTTAACTCACTCCTTCTTCACTGTTAATACATGTATATGCACTGTATCACTCACAGGATATGTTTAACCTATTACCGGACATCACAAACCTGGATTTGGTCAAATCGTTATATGTGAAAACCAATGACCAGTTACTGGTTGTCTACACAGCATCTCTCATCCGCTCCATCATTGCCCTGCACAATCTTATCAACAACAAACTTGCAAATACTGATGCAGAGAAAAGAGAAAAGGATAAGGATAAGAAAGATGGAGATAGCAAGGACAAAAAAGAAGAATCAAAAGATGAGAAGGACAAAAAGAATGAAGATAAGAAGTAATAATGGGAAATGGAATAGATAGGAATATAGTTGTATATTATAACTTTTATCTTTAATGTTTATCTTATTTTTCTTATGCTTTGATGGTTTACTTTTAGATACTACAACATCCATTTGTAATAAATGCTTCTCATGGAAGGCTTTTCGATTAAGAACAGTGAGCTGTGTAATGTGAAAAATACCAGTAAAACTTATCTTCCTAGTAATTGGTTGTTTTAATCAGTCCCTCAGGTTTGTGGTAATGGGTTAATTTTGTTTGATTTTTTTTTTTTTTTTCCAAATTTTGTTCAGATTACACACAAGAACCGAGTGAAAAAATAATGAAGCCTTTATTTTGCAAGTACTTTAGACATATCTTCTTTAGTCTTGGAGCTACTATTCAAAGGAATAACAAATGTATAAAGTCTGAGAGTTGGATCAAAGGGTTGAGGTTTAATCCATCTAGTTCATGACACTATCTAGGTTTAATAAAATGTTTATAGATTTAATTACAAAAATAAATGTTGGTACTCTACAATAAATTTTAGTTCTGCACTAAAAAAGATACATCTTGATTAATTTATTGTAGGAGCATGATAGAAAATGCAAATACAGGGATGTAGTATTAACTGATAAACAGGTCAACAAGACAACCATTTAAAGATATAATCTATTCACATTTATTTTATAAATAATTCTTCACAGAATGCTGAGCACTGACAAATTATGTAAAAAACAAAAAACAAAAAAAAAACATTCAAGATAACACTAATAATCATGATTTGTCACAAGTCGACTCGTCTTTACTTGCTGAACTCAAAAGCCCAATGTACCTGTACTGGAGTGGATATACAGGCAAATGCTCTGACTTAATAAAGTACATATCAAACCAAAGACAAAATTTATTTCCCAAAAAGAGAGGCCCCTTCGTGAATTGCAGTGAGTCCCATTACGGGCTAAGACTTGCTTCTCTATTGAGTAGAGAATAGCATCTCTACTATGTAGACAACTGGATAAGACTAGGCTTATGTTAACTAGTCTCTCAGCCCAAGGGAAGAAGGGCATCAATCCTCTTTTTTTGGGTCACAATTGTTATTTCTATACAACAACCTATAACTAAATCATGGGCAAGACAAGCTTTGTTTGGCTGGACTAGACCCAACTGAGAAATTCTTTCTACAAAACTTATCATTTCTGCAAAAAGTGAGCAGTAGCAGTACACATTATAGACTATTGGAATAACAGTCAATCTGGACTCAACACGTACCTAGGAATAAGCAACAGTTGCATTGATTAAACATTAAAAAACAACAATAACAAGCAGACACGGAGGGCGTCAGTGTGGATCTGGACTAGTGCTTCTACTTGTCTTCCTACACAAGTAGCTCTGATCTAATGGGTGTCAGTTGGCTAATTTGGGTCTCCACAAAGAGAAAGATAATTTTCTTAGATTGCAAGAGCTTAGGAACAGGAAAGTATGAAAGATTCTATATAATTCAGAAAACTTCAGAAAAGTAACTAGGACATTTCTAGTGTATAAATTAATGCCTAAATAGATCAGTACACTTTATAGATTTTGTTCTAGGTACAGTCAAATCAGAATCTGTATATTATGCCAACACCTTGAGAAAATGATGACAGATTTGGTTATATGTCTGTTTTCCTTTGAGTATGAAAAAAAAAATAAACCTAAACATTACTAGGAATTAAAAATAGTTTTCCAATTATGCATTATTAGAAAAAAAAAAAAAATGAGCCAAGGTGTTTTGAACATCATGAAATAGTTCGCCTTGACTGAAATGAAGATCATACTTTTGTCGGGTTAGAAAGAGTAATCTGAAGGTTTTAAAACCATGAAATTAAGAGACCACTTATGAGGAGAGACTTAAGTGAAGCACAGCAAATGTATTGCAATCACAGGGAAGTAGCATCAATAAATGTCCAATTAAAAGAAAATCACATCAAACTGCAAAAAAAAAATATCCCAAATGTATCGATCTTTAATTTTATAACTGTCTTGCCTCTTGAAATTGTGATTACTTCAGTTATTTGTAAGGTTTTAGAAGAACTACAATTTCACTGAATTTCACCCTTCATAACTTCAAGGCCAATTTATTTCTACAAGAGTCAACAAAGGACTTAAAGCACAAAAGTCTCTTATGCTTTTCCTGCCTAGGCTTCACTATCTTACTTCCAGAACTATGGACTAGAAAACGGATGCTTTAGTATTTTGAGCTGCCACAGAATACATGCAATATGTCTGCCACTTTTCTCTAAGCCCTGCTATCAATTAACTCCTTCAACATGATTATACATTTAAGATTTTGTTTTGGTTAACACTAATAAATGACTCTTCAACTGTGGAGTGGTCCCCACACAGGTCCTGATTCACTATGATCCTTTGTTTGGGAGCAGCCTTAGTTGAATAAAGCCACCTCGCAGTGCCCAAAACAAAATCCAAGGACTATGTAACTGGTGAAGGGGTTAATGAAACTACGCTGTCAAAATTTGCACTTGGTTGATTTTTGTTTTCGATAATGAAGACATCTTGGATGCACTATGTTGATACTATTTATACATTTGACTTGGCAATCCTAGATCCAAACAAAGATTTCCCCTCAGCAGTACAACCCTGGATGTAAACCCTGTAACCCACATTTCCACACTCAACTTTGAAACTGCACAACTGCAGACATAATGGAGGTTGCATTGTATGGAGATGAATGTCGACGGGTTTGGTGGACAAACTTGAAAGCAAGTGAGCTGCAGCTTGCATTCTATGACCCAAGGGTAGAGAGCTCAATACAAAAGTGCTTATGCAATGGTAACAACTTTCTTGAAAATGGTATGGAGTGCTTAACTTGATATGGGAGGTGTGAAAGGTTGGGGGGGAGGGGGGTTTCTGCTTTTCTGAGGGTCAAGTGAGGTTAAGCGAACTCTTGAGTTGGTAGTTTAAGATTAGTCGAGTTATGCTGGACTAGATCTGAGGTTTGAAGAAAGGCTAAGTTTGGCTGGAGTATGTTGTATTATATTAGAAGAGGTTTGCAGTTAGACGTGGTTCAGATAAGCCAGATTGAGTTCAGATGGCCGAATCAAGTTAAACAAGGTTAAAACATGTTGGACAAGACTAGGAGAGGCCAAAAAGGCTTAGTTATGCCAAAACTGGGCTTGGACAGATTAGATAACACTAACTGGAGGTACCTAAATATGCCCTCTACTGTGGGCCTGACTGCATGAACTGCCTACATAATTATGTAGAATGGGATGAGAAGAAAGTCTGCTAACAAATTCTTCTTCACTATGCAACATACATGATGGTTTGACCACGACCATGCATGAAGGTGAGGATGTGGTTTGTGGGCCTGGCTGATTGTAATCTGATGTTCTACAGCAATGGTACAAAGAATGAATGGAATGTAATGTCTGGTGATCAGTAACAGTGTCTTTGTGAGTAGTACCATGTTAAGACTTTTCATATACAAAATTGTATAGGATAATATCAAATTGTTTTTATTTGTGACCAGCATCAAGGGAAGCTCAGACTAAATAGAAATTCAAATAAATATTATTCCAATATTCTTCCCTACACTAAATATACAGTGACTATAACTCCCTCCTCCTTAAATCATAAATTATCATCAATATTTCAATCTAGTTTCTATAAGACAACAAATATTGTGTTCTTTCCTTCATAAATTCTTCATTTGATTATACATTGGAGAAATTATTTCCAAAATGATCCAATGCCATGCAGTGTTAAAAGGAAATATTTCCACCTTATCAAAAATTATACAAAATTGTATATATTCTCATCATTAGAAAATGTATATATACAGTACACTTCTGTAAAGCTTATATGATATGAATTTTTTTTATTCACATAAAATCAGAAGAAAACAAAAGACTTATCATGCTTGGAGAAATAATGACATTAAATCGGGAAACACCCTACATGTATAAAGCTGGTAACAATAAAATCACAACTTCATTTCCAGACGGACCCAGAGGGTAAACAATGCTGCATCCCTAAAATAAATGCAGCAATTCCCATGATTAATCAAATATGAGTACAATAACACTCTTCATTTAATTTCAACCAGGTTTATCTTTTTTACTGCTCTGAGAGGTATTGGTAAGTTTAGGAAATCAGATCTCCAACTTAAATTCCAATATATCTAGTTTCTAAAATGACAACAAATACTGCGTTGTGTCAATGTGATGGCAACCATGGGGCAGATCCAGGACTTGATAAGAGTTTTTCTGAATATGAAAAGGGAGATGGGCTTACAAATAAATATAGAGATGTACAAGTACATCAAAAAACAAACAAAAAAACTTGCATTTCAAAACACTTTACAAAGTAACATTCTTTTGTGCAAAATACTGAGTGAAGGCAGGCATTTGGACATGGGACATTTAAGTATTGGTGGGCTTCCTGGATCTGCCCCAGAGAAATGTTGTGTTGTCATGAGCTGCCATGGTATGGCAAAGGTTGGCACATCTGATTCTCTTCGGAACAGTGGTACAATTAACGTCAGGGACCTTCAGCACCCGAATCTGTGAGATGAGAGACAAATAAAATATTACACAGAGTTTCCTTGTACGGCTTCCCCCATTTACATGCACAACATCTTTCAACTTCAAAATTGATCATTTTTCCTTGAAAAAGTGATGGACATATAACTTTACAAATTGATCTTTATGTGTTAATCAAGATAGTTACCTCTTAATTTATGTAATGGTTATATTCCTGGAAATCATATATACATATCCCAAGGGCTTTTTCCCCTTTACAAGGGAGGTAGCCAAAGTCAAAAGGTATAATTCCACTCCCACCCATTTCATCCCCACCCACTCCACTCCCATCCACCACCCCTCCTTCCCTCTTTTCTTGGCTCCTCCTGGATGACAGGTCATCCCTGCATCTTGCTCATTGCCCTGGGTCAGAAGCAATGTTGCAAGACATAGTACATCCACAGCAAGGCTGCTTCATTTAATTGGCAACCCCCCCTTTGTCCCCTAATGCAGAAAAAGAGAAAACTGGGAGAAATACCCTCAAGCTGTGTCAAAATATCCTTCACATATAACCACTCCCTAACCCCCCATTCCCCACCCACTCCCTTCCATGCATCACAACATCATCCATACACAACCATTCTCCACTCACCTCTATCTTCTGTCTTCTCCCTTCCTTCCTCAACAGACATACCCCTCTTTCCCAATGCCTTTTTCACCCCATCCATCCTTCTCATCCTTGGGGTCATCCCCTGATATTCACTCCATCCACCTCTGCCTTCCACACCTCTTTTACTAATCTTTCTTCACTCATTCTTTCCATGTGTCCAAACCATCCCAATACTTTCATCAACCCTATCTGCCACCTCCTTTTCCACTTCTGCTCTCCTCCTCACCTCCTTTCTCACTCTATCCAACCGTGCAACCCCTACCATACTTCTCAGACATTTAATTTCAAACAGATGTACACTTTATCTCTCTCCCTCTCTAAATTTCCATCTCTCTGCCCCATTTAGTACTGTCCACACAATCACTCCTCCTTGCACCCATTACCAAATGCCTATTTCTCATTACACTTTTTAATCCCCCAAAGCATTTACAAGTAAAACAGCCCTGCTGTAGATGTACTGATCCAGGTCACCGGGCAAGAGACAAGGATGACCCTTCATCTACAAGGAGCCAAGATGAAACAAGGGTGGTGGATGGGAGTGGAATGGGTGGCAATGAGTGTGTGCTTTTGACTTGTCTACTTCCTTATAAGGGGGAAGAACCCTTGGTATATAGATTGATAGACATAAATATACCAAAAGGTCCTTCCCCCCTTTAAGGAGATACCCAGCTAAGGCATACATCCACCCTTCACCTATCCCACACCCATTGTTGTCCCATTAATTTTAATTCCTTGTGGATGAGGCAATGCAATAAGACACAGCACCTCCACAGAAGGGGCCAACAGCTGAGGCTGGTTTACCACCACTGCTTCATTACATTGCAACACCCCTCCCACCTCTCATCCACTCTCTTGTAGGAGATTAATAACCACCATGAAGCTGGCCATAATCACCAGGACCAGCACATAATTCACTCAGTGAAAAGATTTTGTGTAGCTGTCTGGAAGGGGTTGTATGGTAGTGAAGAATGAGGTGTTCCAATTCTTCTGTATGGTGATTATATCTGAGACAGCTGGAGTCTGTTGCTGTGCTAATTTTGTGTTGGTACTACTTCAATGCAGGTTGGTAACCTGGCTTGGTGAGACACCAAATGCACTTGATACAATCACTACACAGAGGATATAAGAGCACATTATACTACATTACATTCATTCACTCCAGACAGTTCCACAAAATTTCTTCACCACGTGACTTATGGGGAATGAACTGGTGACCATGACTGCATGACTGGTTTACTGAAGGCTGTAGGTCTCCTGTATAAGAAAACTGAGGCAAAGTATCAATCATTGTTTATGACTTAAGACCATTTGTGAACCTTTCTTCATTAAATGCTTTTTTAACTTCTTATGTTATCATGCTAAATACATGTTCCATACCTCCGGGGGGTTCTGATAGTCTCTGTGTTCGTTTGTGATTCTCGCTGGCATTGGACGGAGGGGATGTAGTGGTTGGCTCTGCCAACCTAGAAACACGCTTATCAATCTGTACAGTAAAAAGAAATAGAAGATTATGTAAAAGAAAATCTGGATAAATGGTTTAAAGTTGCCTGTTTAATATTTCTATAGACTATCTACAAACTGAATACCCTTACAGTCAATCTAAATCCTCTGCCAAAAGCAGTGGCAGCAATAATAAAAGTTAGTACGGTACATCAATACCAAAAAGGCTTTTCCTCATTATAAGAGAGGTGGCTGAGTCAAAACACACGAATCCTACTAATCACTTGCACATGGAAGAACTTTCCCCATGCTGTTTCCTAATATGAGGATTAAACTGTATATATTTAAAAGTAAAGACAGGGTACTAACGTTGCTGATTCGTAGCGTCAAGTCCCCAACAGTGCTGGCCATCTGCACCTGACTGCCCTCCAGTTTCTTCTCCACACCCTTTACCATGTCCACAGTCTGCAAATTAAAGAATATTTTATGAAGCAACACAGTTGGTGTCTATGTGAGGTTCCAAGTCACAAATGATTGATTAAACATATCAAAGGCCCCCTCCTTATATGCAGGGATGGCCAAGTCAAAGCACAATCCCCCATCATACATACATACATACATACATACAATACATAAAAAAGGCTCTTTCCCCTTACCAGGGGGGTGGCCAAGTCAAGGTATACACCCATCCTTCACCCACTCCACACATTAGCTCCTTGTGGACGAAAGGTCATCCCTAACTCCTACTCATTGCTCAGGTCAGAGGCAATGCAGCTAGACATAGCATGTCCACAGCAGGGCCCAACAGACAAAACTGGTTTACCCCTAGCATTTCATTATGAGGCAACTGTCATGGTGTCCCATCACAGCAACCCCCCCCCTCATCCACTCAAGAAATTACACGACAGATAAGTTTTTCATTCATTCATAACTAATCTCCACTCACATCTCTCTCTTTCCCTCCCTCTCCCCTCCAATATCGTAAAGAAATTAAACCTATTCGACCACTCCTCCCATCTCAACACCTTGAGGATGAAGTATCACCCTCTCCCCTACCACATTGCCTGGGTTAAAAGCAATACAGCAAGGAACAGATCATTCACAGCGGGGCCAAACAGCCAGAGTTGGTTTATCCCCCACACATTCACTGCGTGTCAACTCCTTCTTCATCCACTCAACACAATTTAGGGGAGAAACAATATCCAGTTCGACTGCATCGATCCTTTTATCCACTTACAATTTCACTCCACTTACTCCTATCTTCTGCACAATCTCTTCCCCGCTCAAGAGACAGTCTACATGTATCCAAAGCCTCTTTCATCTATCCAACACATTCTTGGTGTCCCTCTCAAGTTCGTTCCATCTACTTCTACTTTTCATACTTTTATCAACACAATAACTCTTCTCTAAGTGATTTATGGTCCTACCCAGAGGCTGCTGCCAGTTTCCTGGAGACTTTGGGTCTTCTGCAAAAGAGACCAGGGGCAATGGATTGATTGATTTTCAAACTTTTTTTGCTAGCTTTTATTCAATCATTCTTTCCATGTACCTGAACCATTTCAATTTTTATTTTACGCTATCTGATAGTTTTCTTCCCACCCCACTCTTTCTTTCCACCCCATTCTGTGTCTCATATCCATATTTTTCACTTTATCCATTCTTATGACCCCTATCATACATCTCAAAAAGATTCAGATCTTTCCCTTCTGCCTCCATTATATTCCAGGCCTCTGCTCCATGAAGTGTTGTGGGTACAATCACTCCTTCTTTGCATTTGTCCCCATATACATATTTCCCATAACACTTTTAATTCCACTCTGATATTTACTTGGTTCATTAACTCTGTAAGTAAAACTGAAATGGAAATCTGTCTTAAAAAGAAGAAGAAGAAGAAGAAGAAGAAGAAAAGTTATTAATCTCAATTGTAAACACAAACCTGTGTAATGTTCTTGATCAAATTGGCGTGTTGTGATGTTGTATGCTGAAGTTGAGTGATGAGGGCAGATGCATTGTTAAGCTGTGGAACTAACATATCTGGGTGCAGCTGCTTGCACGTGCCCTCCAACTCGGTCAACTGTTGGGTTAAGTTGGACATGGCTCCTTCGAGTGATTTTTCTTTTTCCTGTAATGTGGAAAAGGCTTGAATTAGTCTTTTAGTTGACCTTAAATTACTTGAATAATCTCAACATGTCCCCATCATTATTCTGTATTCATAATTCCTGTTATCACATAATTCTATTCAACTTGCATACTATTACTCTGAAGCCCTTAATCTTGAGAGAAAGAGGGAGGGAGGAAGAGAGAGAGAGAAATATTTCAACAGTATCAAATCAACTAAAATGGAATACAACCTTTAGTTTGTCAAGGTTGGGCATGACAATCTGCACATGGGTGGCCACTGTAGCATTGACGGAGTCTATATCACCATGGATTGTTTGCACCTGCTCCTGAAGGCTGGACCTTGCAGCAACTTCCTTATGTGATTCCTCCTGTGTAAAATATGCAAATAATAAAAAAAACTTGCCCCATGTGATGATGTTCAGCAAATAAAATTCCAAGTCTTCTCTATGCAGGAGGTTTTCCAATTAAAAAATTATTTGGTGACAGCCAGAACAAATACCAACATATACACACACACAGAATTAGAAATGGGCTAACATTGTACCAAGTCCCAAAAAAGGAAATACTGTACATAGGTAACACTGAACTACAGATGAGTGTCCCAGACCAACATGACAAATAAAATTACATGAGAGAATTGTAAAAGATAGGTATGTTAAATATTTTAAAGAGCAAATATCTTAGCAGACAATCGGTTCAGTTTCAGAACCAGTAGATCATGTATATCAAACTTGTTGACATCTTATTCAAAATCAGTTGTTTGATGTACTGGAAGAGAAAGGGAGGGCTGGGTGGATTCTATGTACAGGACTTGGATCTGGAGAAAGCCTTTGACAAGGTATCTTACAAGTGATTACTATGGGAATTCCTGGAGTATATTGGACTAGTAAGGGGTAAGCTTTTGGACTGGACAAACAATTTCCTGAAAGCCCAGTGCATATGAAAATGATAGGATGTCAGAATGGAAGGCAGTGATTAGCAGAATTCTACAAGAGCAATCACACCCATTATATTCTTGACCTATGTAAACATGATAGAAGAAATATATATATATATATAATAAATAAAAGATGAAGATTACAAGTTATCTATATATAAAATTCTGTGATGGCCGTCCATCACATTTTCATTGACCATAATCAGTCTTAGGATTATAACTTGCCAAGGTTAGCATAAAATTTCACTAGAACACACAAACACACACCAAATGATAAACCTTGATGTCAGAAAATCACACGGTCCTGATGGAATTGCAAATTGGATACTAAAAGAATGTATAGATGAACTAACAGTCAAGATATACAAGATAACTGATTACTCACTCAAAGAAGGTAAAGTACCAAAAGATTGGAAAAATGCAAATATTGTACCAATATATAAAGGGGGAGATAAGAAAGAGCCAACAAACTATAGACTGGTCTCCCTTACGAGCACAATAACCAAAATATGTGAAAAAATGATCAAAAGTAGATGGATTAAACATTTGGAATAAAATAATATACTTAATCCAAAACAATCTGGCTTTAGACACAGAAGATCATGTACCACTACAGATTAATGAAACAAATGGCAGTCCTTGACAAAGAAGATTTATTTAAGTGGGATAAAAGAAAATCAAGAGGACATGAAAAGAAACTCAAAAAAGATAGTTATAGAAGAGACCTGAAAAAGAATAGTTTCCCACACAGAGTGGTAGATGTCTGGAACAAACTGGATGAGGCAACAGTGTGTGCAAAAACTATACAAGAATTTAAGAACAAATTTGATGCTGAAAGATACAAAGACGGCACTACGAGCATAGCTCCCTTCCCATATAATACAACTAGGTAAATACACACACACAGTACTAAAAGGAATATAAAGAAATTAGAAAGAATAAAAAGAGCAACAACAAAGTTAGCACCAACTCTCTCCAAATTAATATACAAACATAAAGGAACTTCAACAATACTAAATGCTATGAAAATTCATTACAACTTTGAACACGTGTCAGCATGCTGAAAAAATCCAGTTGTAAAAAAACTAGACAGTATATACATGTTAGGAGCCAAGTGTGGTACAGAAACTGTAACATAAACAATGCAAAGTATTAGAAACGAACAATATTTGAAAAAGAAGATCAATGGATTGCAAAGAAGGTTTTGGGAATATTGGACATGGATGGCTTATGCCCCATCAAACATATCAGCAAGATTGTGGGACGAGACATACAAGTTGCTTGCGAAAATATTTTTTTTTCACTATACCGTAAACTCTCGATATATTGAACTTATTGTAGGGTAGGCTTGGTCGTTCAAACCGAAAGGTCTCCCGCCCGTCATCTATACTGATCTTTGCACCGTATATACCGACATTGTTCGTTATATCCGACGAATGGTCGGTAGGTCTGACAAGGGTCGATATAGCCGAAATTCGGAGTAACGAGTTTCGGTATAGTGAGGGTTTACTGTATACAAAAAAATAATAATCACTCGAAATTAGAAAATGCAGCAATATGGTCTATACACAAAACAATGAATATACACAAGATCAGGAAAATACGAAGAACAGCTATCGAATTGATTCCAAATCTTGCAGATAAACTGTTTAAGAGACTAGAAGCATTGGACCTGCCACCATCAAAAATAAATGAAGAGAAAGGTGCGAGATGATTGCACTGTTCAGATTATTAAACGAGTGGACGAAACTGGTACAGAAGATCTCAATTTGAAATGGGGGCGTAACTCTTATCCTGTATACTGGGGGCTGCAATACAATCAAGGAAATGCATGCGCATGTGCATAATCACAATACCTTGACTGTGTCGATCCTCGTGTTGGCCTTCCGTAGGTCTTGGTCCAGCTGCTGGTGTTGCTTTGCCATCACCTTCAGACTCGACTGGACATCCTGGATGGATGACCCGAAGGTGGAGACCGAGTCCTGAAGGGCCTGCACGTCCTTGGGCAGCGACGACAGCTGCGGGGCATTGCTAAGTGATGCCTTGATCCCTTGCACTCCCTCCTCCAATGCTGCCACCTGCCAGAAAACAAAAACGAAGGGTTAGGGTTGTTCCTGGTGGGGGTGTGGAGGCCGAGCTTGCTAGGGCACTGGTGGCTGAGGCCAGGAATGGATAGACCTTCGAGTCCTACTTAGAGAGACAACACTTGATGGCTGTACGGCCACAAGGTCTTAAATCTCCGAGATCTGAGAAAGATATCAATGTTTAAAAAAAATGAGAGAATAAAATGTATTTCAGCAAAAGCATGAGTCACATTTCATCTTGATAGTATTGAGAAAGCAAGGTTAAAGAATGTTCTTAGTGTTTCTATATTTTGTGTTGGTGTTTCTTCAGTAGTGCCCCTCCTTCAGAAAGAATGCAGTGTCCCGGAGGATGGCACTATACCAACAGGGAATCGTCCATATACGAAACTTCGATATACGAAAATTCGAAGGAACAGGGGAAAAGTGGGCATTTTTCTCTATACGAAATGCATATGGTTCGATGGTACGAAAAAAAAACATGCCTCGACTCTTTGCGAGTGAAAAATATAGAATGAGGACATACTAGTACCCCCCCCCATCCCATTGAAATGTCTTTTATGACATGCATGGGAAAGCAGTGGCGGCATTCTTATCCCCACTGACAGGGGAGCACGAGAAGAGGTGGTGATCTAGGAGTGGTATCTAACAGATTAATAAATAAATAAATAAATAAAATAAAACAGCTCAACATAGAAACTTGTCTCCAAACATGAAAATGTTGCATGACTCTGGTATACAGAGGAGCTAATGTCTGCGTACTTTGGGGTAACGAGTCATCCCATCGAAGAGCTGAGCTCTTCCGGCCCTGACAAGACTTTTATGAATTTGTTCTGGCTAATGCCTACCTGGCCATTTTATTCGGCTTAAGGAAACACAAAGAGCCGAAATGGGTTAACACGGGCAGCGGGGGGGGGGGGTTTCCGGGCGACTTTACGATACTCGGTGAACTTTCTCAAATATCGACCAGCGGTCTAATTAATCCCAAGGCAGCCATTGAAGGGTGGGTGACTATCGAAATCAAATTAATCGATTAATTGGGGGATAAGAGTGCTGGCTGAGGGAGGTGGGGGATGACTTGGGGTGTAGGGGGAAGGGGGCAAAAGAGACTCAAAGTGGTTTTTATAGCCTGTCGTCAAACGTATGTCCGTCTGTTTGTCTTTGCACTGCAAATATGATATATGTATCTATTAGTCTGCAGTGTTTTTATCGGGTATTATTATTATTATTATCATTATTACTATTATCTTTTTTATTAACCCGAGCGGGTTAGACCGTCGCTACTTGTGGCGGAGGTCGAAGTAATGGCAGTTCGAACCCTGCCGCCAGCGTGTTGGACCAATGGCATGGTTCATTAGATTCCACGATTTTATTCAGTCGAGGGAAACCTCCCTAGGCAGCGAACGGGATAACTGTATGGTTTGGAGAAATCGGGTGGATCATTATTGATAACCTGTCCGTGGGGGAATGCGGAGTCATCTGCTAAGCCCGTGGGATCCCGTCTCTTCTTGTCTTCCATCTATCTCATGTAAGTTTTTAATTGGTTTGTGGTTTTATATTAGGTTATGCTTTCTTTTGCACTATTTCTTAATTTGGTACATTTAACTGTATTTACTTTAATGTAACATCTAACAACTGATGATTTGTGTTTATGGTGAACTGAAACTGAGAGTGAAGCTGAAATTGAAGCTGAAAGAACCCTAATGTTTATAAATATATTTATTTATTTATTTCTAAATCTGGTGTTCGCATATAGTGAAGAAGATATTTTGTGTTGTTGGTTATTCTCCGTCGTCTTTCAACAATTGTCTTCAACAGAAATGTTTCTGGGGAATTGTACGGGCGACTTTATTGTTATTGCTGTTGTTGTTAAGAATGTTTTTGAGAATCTTGTTGTTGGTAGCATTGTTCTTGTGGCTGTCGTTATTGTTGTTGTTGTGAGGTTGTCGCTGTTGTTATTATTCTAGTTGTTGTTCCTGTTGTTGTGCAGAGCGGGTTTGAGTTCTGGAGGGCTTGGTCAATCTCTACTCCACTCAGATTCCGCCCCCCCCTCCCCCCACCTCGATGACGTACAGTACAGCTCAGGGCAGCCCGTGATTGGTTAGCGTTATTTTCGCAACCAATCACAGCGGCTTTTGGCTCATACGTCACCTGGGATCGAGGAGAAGGATGTAGACCTGGGATCGAGGAGAAGGATGTAGAAGACAAGGAAGAGGAGGAGAAGGAGGAGGAGGAGGTGGAAGACGAGGAAGAAGATGAGGAGAGGGAAGAGGAACACAAGGAAGAATAGGAGGAGAAGCAGGGGACGAGGAAGAGGAGAAGGAGAAGGAGAAGGAGGTGGAAGACGAGGAAGAGGATGAGGAGAGGGAAGAGGAACACAAGTAAGAAGAGGAGGAGCAGGGGACGAGGAAGAGGAGAGAGAAGAGGAGGCCTCTGAATGGTGTATAAGCTTGACTGACAAACAATAGTGAATCTTCTTGTGCCGTTGTCAATATATTTTTATTCAGGTTAACTAAGCCCCTCTGAGAATACTAAATGCATTCTGTACTTCTAAAAGACGAAAACACGTTATGAAAACACATAAATATAACCGTCTAACAGAATAAATAGATAAATGAATAAATAAATTAAGTAAACAAAATTATAAAAGAAAAACAAAGGTAAAGCTGCATTGCTCATTACACAGGTAAATGAAGTCATGTTTAATCCATTAACGGTCACGTGGAACATTCAATTCTGAATAAAATTGTATGAAGACAAAAACGCTGTCTGTCCAACAACAAACCAACTATGCCTACCAGAACTTTGGCCCCTTTATCATGCAGGAAATACAACAACAACTAAAACAAATTGTCCTTCCTTCTCCTTGTCTGTTGACAACACACCGCCACTACGACTTTGAACTAGCATGTCCTCAGTTCTTTTCTTTTTGGAATGAATGTCTGTGGGCGTCTTTTATTTTTGTGTTTTTATTTTTTTCTGGCCTTTTAGCCTCCCTTTGAAACATGTAAGACATTTTATTTTTTCAAATACGCCCCCACCACAACCGCCGCCTCCAAGCTGCCACGATGTACGAGAATGTGACGCAGTGTCGTCCCGCGGGGACTTGCCCTGGTCTTGCCCACTGTCGGTCATATATTCTCTCTCTCTCTCTCTCTCTCTCTCTCTCTCTCTCTCTCTCTCTCTCTCTCTCTCTCTCTCTCTCTCTCTCTCTCTCTCTCCACCTCTCGGAGACACTATTGGAATACTGAGATATTGCATTCTCTGAACTGGGTGATATTGAATTCCTTGAACTACGACGCCTACGACCAAGAAACAAAACGGCTCTCGTTCGTCATTGGAGGAAAATAGGACAACCTCCGACGTCCGGCATCATCGCGAAGGGGTGGTGGTGGTGGTGACTGCAGAAAGCAACACTTTCTTCCCGTTACCGAAATACAAATAGTAAGTACAGTGTGTGTGTGTGTGTGTGTATGTGTGTGTGTGTGCGAGAGAGAGAGAGAGAGGGGGGGGGGGGGAGGAAAGCGAGATAGAGACATTGATCAAAACTTCTGGACATAAATCCTGAGCGCGTACCTGGTTCCCAGAACCCTATTTCCATCACCGGAATGAAAGTCACCTTAGGAACCGCCAAACCTTTTCAACTCCGTTTTTGGCCAATTTCTTCAACATGGTGAGGTTTTTTATAATTTTTTTCTCTACCTAATGTCAACTCGCCAATTGGGAGGAGTGGAGGTGATGAAGAAGGCAAGATTAGATTTATTTATTTATATATTTATAACGGATCTCTTCGGGCAGTTCTCAAGTTGTTTTTGCTGTTTTTTGGCTTCTTGGAGATGACCCCTTCAACAGTGAATAAAAATCTTTGGGTATCCACTATCTACCACTAGATTCTTGCGGGTGGATCATTCTCACGTCCAACATCACACTCGTCCCTCTCACTCCGTCCTGCTTAAACCACGTGAGAACGGCACCTCCCTGTTTTCCCCACCGATAATCCTGCCAGTTCACTCCCCAAGAAACCCCTCGCATGGGGGAAAGGTCGTCACTAAAATCTATGCATTCTTCTCCAATTCTCTCTGTCACTGAAGAACGTGTTCTCTTGTTCGACAGCCTGACCGCGTGTTCTTATGGCTTTATCCACACAACTTCCCGTTTTCCTTAGTCTGTCCCTTACTCATTCATTCTCATGAGATGGCCATACCACCTCAGGTTAGGCCAGCGTTTCTCAACCATGGTTCCGCGGAACCCTAAGGTTCCGCAAAAGGTTACTGTAATAATGTAATATAGACATCATCCTATCTAACCTATTATTGCGATGGAAATAGAATGAGAAAGATATGGTATATGTTTTTGTTTTTTGTTTTTGCGCAGGGGTTTCTTGAGACATGCAATTTATTTTAAAGGTTTCGCAAGGGTTAAAGGTTGAGAAACGCTGGGTTAGACTGTTCATCTCTTTCTCCTCATCCCATCTGTTCCTAAGTCCATTTTACGAATAATATCTTTTCTTACTTTTTTACATTTCACAAATCCATGTACAGACCTAAAAAATATCATTCATACTGCTTTTACGCAATCTTTTGCGTTCCTCATTCATGTTTCACTCCCATACACGAGCCGACTCAGCCATTGTTTCATACATTTCTTTCATCGCTTTCAATGGTGCCATTTTATTCCCTTCCATACGGATGTCAAAGCATCTCCTAATACCTATCCCTCCCTCCCTCTCTCACTTCTCCCTCTATCACCTCTTCCTTAATTTTCACATGACCTGTTCTCAGATATGTATAATTTTCAATCTGTTCCATTTTCTTACTCGTGTATTTGTATCTTATCATTGTGTCCTCAATTCTTGGATACCACTATTACTTTGTTCTTAGATACATTAACTGTTTTATTCTTCAAATTCACTCCCTAACTTGCTTAATCCTTCCTTTATCTGTTAACAACACAGTGTCATCTACAGTGCATATGAAAATAGTTTACCCTGTATCCAGGAGAGTTTTGAATATTTTTTTCCCTTTCACTGTTTCCTGCTGTAGCCTATAATAGAGTTTTTTTTTTTTTCCAAATCGGAATTACGCTTTTGTAGTTTCTATCAAACGCAGCGTGGTGCGCTCTCAAATTCCCCAGTCGTAACATCTTCCGTCTTTCCGCACGGCCTGCAGTCTTAGGTCTAAGCCTATCATGCACACCGCCCGCAGAAATGATGTCTATTGAATTTCGAGCGTAATGTGTATAGAATCCCTCCCGTCTTAGAATTCAAACTTGAACCTCTCACACAAAGCGGATCCCCTGCCAGGACGTAATACAGTAAAGCCTTCCATCCGCATTTCCGACCGCGGTAACGCACGATGCGACATTTCCTCTTACTTGCGAAGCGACATGACGTCATTTGCCCATTTCCTCTTCTATTTTAGTTACTGGGTGGCAAAGGAGGCGTTAGTGAGAGGTTGGGGAGAAGAGGAGAAGGGTGTTACGATTTACTCGTTTTCATGGACACCAAATATCTCACTGAAGACCTCCATTTGATTTTTCAACTCCAATTCATGCATATTCGAACGCCTTTATCGACGTTGAGACGAATGAGGCGCCCGGCCCGAGGCGAACCCTTTACCATCAGGGATTCGTAAACATCGACTTCGCATGACAGGCTTCGATGTCGCTTCGGAAAGCAATAACAAAGCTGAAGAGACCCGATGTATACATGTTCTCAAAGCCTTGCCCTCAGTCGCTCTCTCATACTCGTTCTTCACCACTACCATCACCATCTTCACCACTATTGTCACTACTAACATCACCATAATTTGTCATTGTGATACTTATATGAATCTGGATGGTAATCACTTCCACCATTTCTGATTTTTTTTTACTCCATATAAATGTATATTTCTTAAATTACACTAACAATACATTGTCAAA
>NC_134817.1:5555000-5605000 GCF_046742065.1 Oratosquilla oratoria | reverse complement strand
GGGAAAGGTCAGAGAGGAGACGGGAGGAGGGTGAGGGAAGAGTGGGGAAGGGAGAGGGGAGAGAGGAGAGAAAGAGGAGATGGGAGGAAAGGGTTTTTAAGTTATAGTATTAAAGGGAAGCCTTTTGTGCGCGTCGCTGTGTTGTCCACCACCTAACACGAGGCGCTTAAGCCAGGCAAATTGCGCGCAATTACGCGGATGAGGGGAGAAATAAAATTTCGCGGACCGCGGTTTCCATTTACGCGGTTATTACGCGGAGGCGGATCGCGTAATATCTTATTAGAGGAGGAGAAAACGGGATGGGAGGGGGGAGGGGGGAGGGGGAGGGGGGGTTTGCATCCATACCTGGCGAATGATAATGGCAGCGGCCACTCCACGCAACGAAACATGCATCCGTGGATATGGATGAGGGTCGGATGAGACTGAGGAGATGGATGATGGATGATGTTATCACCTGGCGGCTCTGGCCGAAACGAATTCCGTAAGCGACGGCCCCTGGATATGGAACTGCCTAGTGTAGGCCTTATGGTCTCTTGCATTTTTTCATCATTCTTATGTTCTCTTGTTCAGAGCAAAGCCATCGAGGTTTAAGAATTTAATATCCATTCCTGTTGTCGCAAGGTGATTTTATTCAGCTGAGGGAGGGACCCTGAATATCGGTGGCCAATTTTGTTCAAATGATTCTATTCACCTTAGACAAGGGAGCGGGGCCCCATGTGTACAGTGCTCACCAACCCAGACCCAACTCGTGCAGGACCACTCCTTATTTGGACAAAATAATCTCAGAACAAAATATAAAAAGTTCGCCACATTCGAACCAGGTCAACGAGATGTCCCCTTCCTCCACAACGTCTCAAATTAATTGTTGGTTAAAAAATCAACAAATAATATAAAATAACATAAAATAGAATAAAATAAAAATGGTAATAGGCTGAGGAGGTAGATACATTGTGTCTACCTGGAGATGATTGTGGAGAGGTCTGGTGTCCAACTGGGAAACTAATCAGGTATAATAACAATGGGAGACGAGAGAGAGAGAGAGAGAGAGAGAGAGAGAGAGAGAGAGAGAGTAGAGCGAAGAGAGCGAGAGTGGGTCTCTGCTGTCAAGGCGTCTGCCTTCGCTGATTGTGTTAATGGCGACGGTGATAAAACAGGGAAGAGGGGTCACTCATCCAAGGAGTGGAAAAAGAGAGAAGAGAGGGATGACAATAGATGCGAGAGGAAAAGAGAGAAGAGGGGAGATGGGGAGGGGCCAGAAGAGAGGAGACGGAAAGAGAGAAGAGGGGAGATGATGAGGGGCCAGAGGAGAGCAGACGGAAAGAGAGAAGAGGGGAGATAAGGAGGGGCCAGAAGAGAGCAGACGGAAAGAGAGAAGAGGGGAGAAGAGAGAAAAGAAGAGGTGAGAAATGGAGAGAAATGAGAAGAGGGGAAGAAAACAAAAGAGTAAGGAGATGATAGATAAGAGAAGTGGAGAATTGGAGGAAGGAAATGAGAAAGGGAAGGTCATTAGGGGAGACATGAGAATTGAAACAATGAGAATATAACAAAAAAAAAGAATAAAAGAGAAATAAAGGAAACAAAAGAGAAGGAGAAGAGAGAATGGCGAGAGCGAAGAGGAAGTAGAGAGGAGACGAGCACCTGAATTTTTTCGGCACCAATCGCCAGCACCTCTATCCTTGGGTTTGGGGGGTGACAGTATGGTGCCAAGGAGGAAGACGGGAGTTATGGAGGAGGAGGAGGAGGAGGAGGAGGAGGAGGAGGAGGAGAAGGAGGGGGTGGTCACCGAGAGCTATTTTGGGAGGGCAGCACAAAGGAGGAACAGAAAAAAAAAAAAAAAAAAAAAAAAAACTCCCTACGAACAGAGATTAGTCTCCAATCACAAGAGAATGCTACGTGACTGTGGGCCGTATGGGTGTCCCTTAAATAGGGAGTGCCTCAAAGGTATGCAGGGGACAAGAAAGGAGGGAGGAGTGGGGGAGAGAGGTGGAAGAGGTGGAGAAGAGGAATGGAGAAGAGGAGTAGAGGAGGGAGGATTGGGGAAGAGAGAAGGCAGGGGTGGGGGAGAGAGGAGGAAGGAGTGAGGAAAAGGAGTTGAGAATAGAGGAGGGAAGAGTGGGGAAGAGAGGAGAAAGGGGTGGTGAAGAGGAATAGAGAAGAGGAGTACAGAAGAGAGGAGTGGAGGAGAGAGCAAGGAGGGGTTGAGAAGAGGAGTAGAAAAGAAAGGAGGGAGGAGTGGGGAAGAGAGGAGAGAGGAGTGGAAAAGAGGAGTAGGGAAGAGATGAGCAGGGGAGAGAGGAGGGAGGGATGAAGACGACGATTTGAGAAGAGGAGTACAGAAGAATGGAATGAAGAAGAGAGAGGAGAGAAGGGAGGAACGGGGAAGAGAGGAGAGAGGGATGGAGAAGAGGAATGGAGAGTAGTAGTAGTGAAGAGAGAGGTGGAGAAGAGAGAAGGGAGGAGTGGGGAAGAGAGGAGAGAGGGATGGAGAAGAGGAATGGAGAGTAGTAATGAAGAGAGAGGTGGAGAGGAGTAGTAGTGAAGAGAGAGGTGGAGAAGAGAGAAGGGAGGAGAGAGTGGTGGAGAAGAGGAATAGAGAAGACAGGCGATGGTGGAGGAGATGACGGAGATGAGATTAAGCTCGCTTGAGGGGAAGAATAATCGAGATGAACTCATTTTACTGTGGGGAGGATTTGATGGCGGGGGAGAGTGATCCCCCCACACACACACTGCTCCTTCCCCCCCTCCCCCTACCAACCATGGTATTAAAAGTTCCCGAGCTTTCTCACGTTCGTGTTGATGCTCTCACGGCTCTGGCTCTCGTCTCACGGATTTGCGGTGCCCCGAAATAACACGCATGCAAACACACGGGTTGGGTGTTTGCAAGGTTTGACAAGGGAAGAGATTTTGGGATTATTATCAAACTTGGATGGGTTAGTGTACACATCCATACGCGTGCGGCGACTCGACGCGACGCGAATTGGCTTTAATAGGCAAAGCCAGAGTGAAATATTTGCTAATTGGAAAATAGGGACCTTCGTCACGACGCGACGATGGGGACGCGAACCGACACTAACTTTGCCTATTAATCAAAGCTAGATTAAAATAATTTGAAAATTGAATAGATAGGAGGAAAACAAAGCTATTTAGGGTCATTGTAAAGCCAAAACGTCATTAATTTCAACTTTTGAAGAGGGAAAGGGAAGGAAAATAAAGGCCTTCATCTTCGAAGTCGCTCACGATAGAAAACACAAGATCAATTTTAATTTCTAGTTTTCTTTAAATCACAAACCGTTGTCTTTTATCGCTATATCTACACCAGTAATGACTGAATTTGGAAAAATTACACCCAAAAAGATGAGTAAGTCCATTAGAAAAACAAATCAATATAGTACAGAAAATAAATATGGAAAAGAGTATAAGTCTCATATTGGATAGTCTGCCATAGAGGTAAGTAAAATTCTTACAGAGTTGGAAAGATTTAGAGACTTAATTTCCTCACATCAAGCTAGATTACATGATCTGGAGAATAAATCTGAGCAGGATCAGGATACAAACCTGGCTATATATATATATATATATATATATATATATATATATATATATATATATATATATATATATATATATATATATATAATATATATAATATATATATATATATAAATATATATATATATATATACACAAAATGAAATTGATCAATCGAGAAGGGAGAATGAAACTTTGATAAATGTGTGAAAAAATCTAAACATCATGGAGGAAAAAGAGGATACACCAACAACAAATGAGGGTAGGAAAAATAAATAACATGTAAAAAATAAAAAACAAATAAATAAATAAAATTTTCGGACCTTCAAGATATCCTTAGGACCTATCACTCTTAGAGAACTACTTATAACCCTTGAGAGGAACCGTTCGACTTCAAAAATAAAAGTATGAAAAATAATAATGATAATAAATAAAATCATAAAAAATAAAATAGATGAAATAAAATAAAAAAAATCCTTCTGACTTTCAAAGAGATGATGGAGCAAAAGGAAAGAGATATCCTGAATGAAGGAATAATTAAGGTTATATATATATATATATATATATATATATATATATACATATATATATATATATATATTTTTGTTTTTCTATATATATACCATATATATATATATATATATATATATATATATGTATATATAAAGGGAATATCTCGTCAGAGGAGTTCTAGACAAGTCTAGACGTGTCTTATTCTTTGGATGCCAAGAAGAGTACAACACCTCATGGAAGTTACGTTAGAAAAAATGTAAATGATTTGGGAAATTACATCAACAACTCTAGGGAACGACTTGGATGTAATAGGCAAGATTGATAGCATGTATACGTTTGCCAAGTATAACAGAAATTGTGCACGTCCAATGACAATAAACTTAAAGTCGCAAGCCAAGGTAAAAGAGGTAATCAGCAAGTCTTGGAAATTAGCACGAGAAAAAAGGTTAAAAATATTTGGATTAGGAAAGATGCTAACGAAGAGGAATGAGCAAAAACACGAAAGCTCTTTGAGGAAGCCAAAATCAAAAATAATAGGAAGACCGAAAAAGAAAAAGAAAAGAAAAGAAAAGAAATATATATATATATATATATATATATATATATACATATATATATATATATATATTATTTTTTTTTTTTTCTTTTTTTGAGAGAGAGAGAGAGTTGTCAATCAGGTGAGGAAATGGTTTCTAAGAAAACAAGAAGGCAGTATTGCAAAGTAAGCACTACAAGGAAACTTAGAATAGCATATGCTAATGTTGATGGTTTACTATCAGCTAGGTTGGAGATAAATGACTACTTAAGGATAAATGAGCCTGATATATTGTGTCTAGTAGAGACTAAACTCACAAAAAAATTACATACAGTTGGGGAACAACAGATACACTTCTTGGAGAAAAGACGGAGAAGATATAAAGTATTGAGGAGTAATGTTTATGGTGAGAACTGATATAGAGGTCGAAGAAGCGAACCTAAGTGAAGGCAGGACTGAAGCAATTCACCTAAAAATCAGTACTAAAGGACAAAATAAAGGAGACTTCATGGCAGCATATGTCCTCCCCCCACCCCCAAGACGGGAGCTTGGGATGAAATTGAATATCAAGAAATGTTAAAGTATACAACTATTTCCCTAAAGAAAAATATTGAACAAAGTAGTAACATAGTCCTTATTGGAGATTTTAATTGTGGTGATGTCAACTGGGAGGAATGGGAAGCTGGAGGCAAAGCAGATTCCTGGGGAAATACACTGTAGAGAATGACAATGGAGAACACAATGACCCAGTGGGTAAAGGAAGTGACCCAAGTAAGAGGAGATGACACTCCCACAAGATTAGATCTATTACTTAGCAAAGAGCCAGGCATCATGAATTCATTGAACTATTTTTACCTAAACGGAAAAAGTGACCATGTTACAAGTGAATTTCAGCTGGAGAATGAGGAAATCGACCCAAGGGATCAAATCACACAGGCAAGGGAGAATCAATTTTAGGAGAGAAGATTATTTAAGGTTGTGAAAATTCTTTGAAAAAACAAAATGGGAGGAATTCATGAATACCACAGGAATAAGGAGGAAATGGGGAATCTTACTTGACATTTACAACCTTGGAATGAACAAACATGTGCCAAAGACTAGAGAAGAGAAAAAGTAAAGACAGGATTGGTTTAACAAAAAGTGTGAGATTGCGAAAAAGGCTTGGGGAGAATGGAGAAAGAAAATAAACGATAAAACAAAAGAAAGCTTACAAACAAGCAAGGTATAACACCAAAAAGTCCATTCCAACTGTCGCCAGACGATCTTATTCAGCTAAGGTATATATACATAACACCACCACGCGTTGGGATATGGTTTGTCACGTGTCACATTATATCATATGCGTCACACTGCGCGTCACGTCATGCGTTGCATTGTGCGTCACATCTCACGTTACGTCATGCGTTACATTGCGCGTCACGTCATGCGTTAAATTGCGCGTCACGTCATGCGTTACATTGCGCGTCACGCCATGCGTCACGTCGTGCGTCACGTCACAGGTCACGGCGCTGCCGACACCACTAATCAGGGATCACGTACCATCCGAGCGTCGCGGAATCAGCTTGAAAAACAAAAGCCGTTTGTTTAACACAATGGGGGGGGGGAAGTCCCCGTAGTTATTCCTGTTCTGACTGATGTCATACAATATCGATCTGTCGAATATAGTTATCTGTACTAAAGTTTTTTCTCCCCCGTATACGAGGGGTGGCCGAATCAAAAGACACATCTAGATGATGCAGAGAGAAAGCGATGTAAGAGAGATAGAGATTATGTTAGAAGACATAGAAACACAAAACACCTATTGTCACAGCCTCTATAGTACGCTGTAAGGATACGACTTTAACGGGTTTAAAGTTAATCTCCTTTAAGGGAACCAGACTAAACTCATGGAGGACTGCGGCACCAGCGAAGTCCGCCACAGGCAGTAGAACCCGAAGGCAATTAAACTAAGCGAGTTCCATCCAACACAATCTCGCTTTGAAACACCAGAGCATGAGGCAGATAGACAGTCTTATCTCGCGCTCGTGATGTGATTTCAGCGCTGAATCAAACATGTTCGCAATAGAGAGAGGAGGGAGAGAGGGAGGGAGAGAGAGAGAGAGATTGGAGACAGACACAAAAAAAGGGTGTATGCATGTATAACAAATAAAATACAAATATCACCGCAAACCATCGGGCACAGAGGCCTCTGATGCAACATTTGTTAAACAATTGCATCACTTTTGTATATATCATATATCCAACACAAAAGAAATGCTTTTGAAAGAGGTAGGATGTTGTTATAGTCGATTTTCTATTTCAACATTATTTCAGCGTGATAACAATTATGGCATCTCAGTTGAATATGTGCAATGACTCCTACAGCGCCGGTACGAGCGTATACGAAAAAAAAAATGCACATAATTTACCTCCGACACGCCATATCAACATAAAAAAGAAAAAAATAGTGAGACACGCTCGCATTCACCCCCCCCCCAAAAAAAATGCTATTACGGAAGGGTTGAAATTATCTTACATATGGCCTCTACATTTTAACAGAAGCGCAAACACACACACACACACACACACACACACTGAGAAATTCCTGAGTTGCGACAAAGACTATCAAACCCAGTCGTCACTTTGCAAATCAGGTACCGGTTCAAAAATTGATAAACAAAAAAACAAAATTAGTAAAATAAAAAAAGACGATTTTATTCAGCTGAGGGAAATACCTCGTGCACTTGTGAAGAGGAGGTGGAAGTGTATTGTAATACGGTTTCGTTTACCGAAGAGAAGGTCGCGTTCAGCGTTGGCGGCACCTTCGCCAGCCAGAAAGCCTCTGCAGAGGGTCGGGGTTCAGTAAGATTTCCAGAAGAGCCCGTGAGTCTGGATTCACTTTCTTCCAGCTCCTTAGACCCTCTATTCGTGGGTCTTTCTCTGCCCACATCTTATATTCTCCGTTCTCGGGGACAGCTCGTCCCCAGGGTCTGCTTCCCATGGTCAGCATATTGAACAAGATGATTCCACACGACCACAAATCTGCGGGGGGACCGAGGTATCGTGACTCTGGCCTGACGAGGACCTCGGGGGCCATGTACGCGTACTCGCCCACTTGTCCCGTCAACAGCACCTCTTCTCCATTGATGATGAAGATATCAGACGACCCGAAGTCGCTGATCTTCAGGGTCTTGTCTTCGGCGAGGAGCACATTTCCGGGTGTCAAGTCTCGGTGGGCCACTCCTCTTGCGTGGAGGTATTCTACGCCCTTGACCAGCTGCCCGAAGAACTTGTACGCTCTCTTGAGACTGATGTCGTGTAATTCGATGTAGGTCTTCAAGTCTCCTCGAGAGCAGTGCTCCATATACAAGAACCGTTTATTTCCTCTGGTGTGCCAGGCGAAGAGTCGAGCAACGTTCTCGTGTCGCATCTGACTCTGGATGACCTCCTCCGCCTTGAGGTCATCCGAGTTCGAGGCCTTGGTCACGACTTTGCGAGCAACCAGCTCTTTCGTGCTCTCGTTTTCTAGGAGCGTGACCGTTCCAAAGGCGCCTTTTCCCAGCACTCGAACTCTTTTCCATGTCCCTCTGCGCGTGTATCTTAGGACCGTCGTTTCGTTCTCCTTCACGGCCTTTTCGACGTCTTGCGCGGTTAAGGGAATGATATCCATGGACTCGATTGGAGGTAGAGTCCCTTCCTCGGGGGTGCTGTCGTCTTCTTCAGAAGATGTTGTCCCGCACCGGAAGCATCGCAGGAATCTCTTGAAGAGGCTGGATTCCTTCTTGGTATTCTTGTTGTCGTCGTCTCGAGGGCGTCTTGCGCAGCTGCTGAAGAGCCACAAGATCATTTCGGAAAATAAGGTCTTCTCCCAAAGACATGAGAGAAGTTTCCCGAAGGCGTCTACCGTCAGTACCGAAAAACGACATCCCAGTTTGTTGTTGGCCAATTACGACCTCGTAACGAGCTAACCGAGGTCACCAACCACGGGACGAAAGGTTAACTAACCACATCAATAACGCCGTTTAGGTTATCTGTTATGGCTAATGCGCGACAATATCATTCGGTTGAAGCAGGGAGGGCCCTGTTTGGAGTCACATGTCGAAGGATCGAGACCCCATCCTTGGCTGGAGACGACCCTCAGTCACGTGACCTTGTCCGACCTTGTCCAAGGTCAAATTCCTTGGCTGTGCTTCCTTACATTATGGGAAAAAATTGAGAAGCATCAATATTGTGTGCAATCTCTTCATTCTTTCTAAAACTTGAAGACTATTTTTCTCATTCTTTCCCTCTTTTCTCTTTCCCTCTCTTTCTCTTCTCTAATTCTCTTTGTCTTCTCCCTTTCCCTTAGTCTGCCTCATTCCTGCTACCTCTTTCCGTCTCTGCTCCTGTCTTTGACTCTTTCTTTTCCTCTTTTCACTACCTCCTTCGTTCCTCTCTCTCTCTCACATACACACACACACACACACACACACACACACACACACACACACACACACATATGACTTGACGGCGCAGTGGTAGCGTTTGCGGCCGCCACTACGGCGGTCCGGGTTCCAATCCTACCCAGGGCTGAAATAATTTCTCTATCTCTGTACTGAGTCGTTACTCCAACTCTCGTGGGCGGGGTGTTGGGGATGTATGTGCGTGTAAGGTCACAGCATTACCCATAGATCGGTCATATATAAGCTCTCTTCCGGGAGGGAAATAGTTGTCGATCACGAGTTTAACATGTGATCCAAGACCATGGTGAATCACACACACACACACACACACACACACACACACACACACACACACACACACACACACACACACACACACACACTGGCAGTGGTACCGTTCTCGACAGCTAACTCAGCGATCCGAGTTCGAGTCAGCTAAGGAGAGAAACACTCGCCCGAACCTGAAACAGTTTCTGTATGTTCCCTACGCTCATGGCGGAACGGCTTTCTCTATTACATAAATCAGAGTTCCTTTACCAGACGGCAGTTGCAGCGGTTGCGGCGCGGCTCTAATTAACTTTGCTGGCCGCCGCTAAGTTATTTCTTTGGGCGATGAGGGTGTCTGATCCAAGGGCCGAACATAACATCGCCTGTGCTTGGCCGAATAACAAGAGCATGTTTTCACTTTTTATTTATTTGTTTCTCTAAGGGATCAACTTCATTACCAAACGCAGCTCTTTATGTAAAGCCTTTAAGGACCAGGATTAGAATTTTTTATTCTAATTTAATATTATTATTATTAATATTATTATAATTATTTGTTTGTTTGTTTTTGGAGAGAGCTTAGCTGGGTGATTTTTTATTTCTTTTTTTGAGGGGGACGGGGGTCAGTCTAGGGCGATTCCACCGTTGACCCAACACCGAGACGGTAATGGGGTTGGATTATATTTTCTTTGAAAAAAAAATCACACTAAATACTGATCGGACTAAAAATAATGGCATTAAGCTGCCAGGACGTATGAAACACACACACACACACACACACACACACACACACACACACACACACACACACACACACACACACACACACACACACAGGCTTGTTAGTGAAGGGAATAAGCTTCCAAATGAGGCGATTGAACGTAATTAAAATCAAAGTTTTATTTGTTTATTTATTATTATTTTTTGCATCCGACCACAATGTTCAATCATGCTAACTCCTAGTTAGTGGACATAAGAAAGAACTAAGCTGAAATTTAAACTTTAACCTCTGACCCTCTCAATGTCTGTCGAGGGTCAAGATAGGTCACAGGTTACCCCACCCCCTCCTCCTCCAACCCACAGCCTATGGAGAGCGGGAGACGGGGAGGGAGGGGGCTTGGGTCCTGTGAGGAATTTTTCAAAATTCATTATCGCGTCAGCGACTTTTTTTTTTTTTTTTAAGACTTGTGACGTCATAAGCATATTTTCTTTTGAAAACACACACACACACACACACACACACACATACACACACACATATATATATATATATATATATATATATATATGTTAATTTTTTCATGTAGATTTCTTAATATCAGCTTGTAATAGATAATCAAAAATATGTTATATATCTAGTTGATAATATATAAGCCCATCTACATTTTCATGATTTCAGCCGACACCCGCTCTGCGAGGTGGGTAAGGTAGCCTATCTATCCGGGGTTTCAAGGTTTACTGATGTCACGACCTGACTCACGAGCGGGATTCGAACCGCCCACCTCTGGTTTCTCGCTTTAATCCGATCAGCCACCACATTCTCCAACAATATTTCGTTTAATTTTTTGTACTTTCTGCAGCAAGACCCGAGCTCTTTGATATTTAAATGTCAGAAAATTACGAAGATATATTTGGTCTGCCCCAATCAACATATGGTCCGTGAGTGAAAGAAAATATATATATACTTCAGCTAAGGGATTGAATTACGTTTCTTTACAAAGTCCTCTGTGAGGGGCACCGTCCTAGCCTCCCGATAGAGGGGAGTGTGTGACGTTAAACCATGTCATCATCATCATCATCATCACATAGAAATATGTCTTCTTATCTGGGCCCTTCTTCATCACGCACAGGCACGAGAGAAACAAACTAGTTTTAACAAAGAAAATAAGCCTTGCAATGGTTAAGGATAATATGAAGGAATTTTAGTTACAAATTAAAAATAGATTCGAAGCTCTAACAACTTACGAGGACACCGTCGAATATATGAATTTGAATTTAGTGAACATCATTAGAGAATCGGCAGAGAAAGTAGGAAGTACAAAAAGTATTGGAGAAAACAAATACTCCAAAGCTACAAATGACCTAATTAAAAGAAGAAGGACCATGCAGATTAAAAGCAGGAGACGAAATAGAAAGAGTAGAACTAAACAAGCTTATCAACATAAGGCAGACATTAGAGAAAAGAAAGAGAAACATGGATGAAATAGAGGAAACTATTCTCAAAGGTAAGAGTATTAAAGGGACCGAGCGCAGACACGTTTTAGGAAGACAGCAAATGATATGTTAGAAAGATAGAAATAGAGAGATCATTAAATGTAGAGACAGAATGGTAAAAAGAGTAGATGAATTTTACCAAGAGCTTTACTCGTCGAAGACCGTAGTTGAATCAGTAAATTTATCTGTAGACGTTAGCAATGTGCCAGAGATTACAAAGGAAGAAGTAGAATTTGCTCTAAAAACATGAAAAGTGGAAAGATGGTATATCGATAGACCTCTTGAAAGACGCAGGGAAAGAAATTCATATTAAGCTCAGTTGTACACCCAATGCCTACGTCAACAAAGCGTTCCTGAATCGTGGTGCAATGATATAGTAATTTTGCTTTATAAAAACGAGACCAGAAGGACCTTAGTAACTATCGACCGATTAGCTTGCTATCAAATGTATATGAAGTATTCTCCAAGATCCTTACAAATAAACTAAGTCAAGTTTTAGATGGAAACCAACCGAGAGAACAGGCAGGCTTTAGGAGCGGATATTCGACTCTAGACCATTTCCAGGCAATGAACCAACTGATCCAGAAAACGACAGAATACAATATACCTCTCTGTTTAGTTCCTACAGCGCCGGTACGAGTGAATAAGGAAAAAATTGCATATAATTTACCTCCGACACGCCATATCAACATTAAAAAATTTAAAAAATAGGGAGATACTCTAGCATTCCCCCCCCCCAAAAAAAAGGCTATTACGGAAGGGTTGAAATTATCTTACATATGGCCTCTACATTTTAACATAAGCGCAAACACACACACACAAACACACAAACACACACACACATTCACTCTAAGAAATTCATGAGTTGAGACAAAGACTATAAAACCCAGTCGTCACTTTGCAAATCAGGTACCGGTTCAAAAATTGATTAAAAAATAAAAACAATAATAATAATAATAATAATATTAATAATAATAATAAAAATAAAAAGACGATTTTATTCAGCTGAGGGAAATACCTCGTGCACTTGTGAAGAGGAGGTGGAAGTGTATTGTAATACGGTTTCGTTTACCGAAAAGAAGGTCGCGTTCAGCGTTGGCGGCGCCTTTGCCAGCCGGAAAGCCTCTGCAGAGGGTCGGGGTCCAGCAAGATTTCCAGAAGAGCCCGTGAGTCTGGATTCACTCTCTTCCAGCTCCTGAGGCCCTCTATTCGTGGGTCTTTCTCTGCCCACATCTTGTACTCTCTGTTCTCGGGGACAGCTCGTCCCCAGGGCCTGCTTCCCATGGTCAGCATATTGAACAAGATGACCCCACATGACCACAAATCTGCGGGGGGACCGAGGTATCGTGACTCTGGGCTGACGAGGACCTCGGGGGCCATGTACGCGTACTCGCCCATTTGTCCCGTCAACAGCACCTCTTCTCCATCGATGAGGAAGATATCAGACGACCCGAAGTCGCTGATCTTCAGGGTCTTGTCTTCGGCGATGAGAACATTCCCAGGTGTCAAGTCTCGGTGGGCAACTCCTCTTGCGTGGAGGTATTCTACTCCCTAGACGAGCTGGCCGAAGAATTTGTACGCTCTCTTGAGACTGATGTCGTGTAATTCGATGTAAGTCTTCAAGTCTCCTCGAGAGCAGTGCTCCATATACAAGAACCGTCTATTCCCTCTGGAGTGCCAGGCGAAGAGTCGAGCAACGTTCTCGTGTCGCATCTGACTCTGGATGACCTCCTCCGCCCTGAGGTCATCCGAGTTCGAGGCCTTGGTCACGACTTTGCGAGCAACCAGCTCTTTCGTGCTCACGTTTTCCAGGAGCGTGACTGTTCCAAAGGCGCCTTTTCCCAGCACTCGAACTCTTTTCCATGACCTTGCGCTCGTATATCTTAGGACTGTCGTTTCGTTCTCCTTAACGGCCTCTTTGATGTCTTGCGCGGTTATGGGGAAGATGTCGATGGATTCGACTGGAGGCGGAGTTCCTTTATCGGAGGTGCTGTCTTCTTCAGATGTTGTCCAGCATCGGAAGCACCGCAAGAATTTCTTGAAGAGACTGGTTTCCTCCTTGGTATTCTTGTCGTCCCGAGGGCGTCTTGCGCAGCTGCTGAAGAGCCAGAAGATCATTTCGGAAAATAGCCTCTGACAAATACATGAGAGAAGTTTCCCCAAAGCGTCTACCGTGAGAATCGCAAAACGACATCCCAGTTTGTTGTTGGCCAATTACGACCTCGTAACGAGCTAACCGAGGTGACCAACCACGGGACGAAAGGTTAACTAAACACAAAAATAACGCGGTTTAGGTTATCTGTTATGGCTAATGCGCGCCAATTTCATCCCTCCTGCGGCGCGGTTTTAATTAACTTTCTGACCGCCGCTAAGTTATTTCTTTGGGCGATGAGGTTGTCTGATCCATGACTGAACATAACATCGCCTGTGTTAGGTGGGATAGCGAGACCATGTTTTCACTTTTTATTTATTCATTTCTCTAAGGGATCAACTTCATTACCAAACGCAGCTCTTTATGTAAAGCCTTTAACAACCTGGATTAGATTTTTTTTATTAATTCAATATCATTATTACTATTATTATTATTATTATTATTTATTTATCTATTTTTGGAGACAGCTTAGGTGGGTGATTTTTTTTTTTTTTTGGGGGGGGGACGGGGTCAGTCTATGGCGATTCCAGACAGCTGTTGACCCAACACCGGGACGGTAATGGGGTTGGATTATATTTTCTTTGAAAAATAAATCACACTAAATACTGATCAGACTGAAAATAATGGCCTGAAGCTGCCAGGACGTAACAAAACACACACACACACACACACACACACACACACACACACACACACACACACACACACACAGGCTCGTTAGTGAAGGTTTTATTTATTCATTTATTTACTTTTTTTCATCTGACCACAATGTTTAATCAACCTAACTCCTTGTTAGTGGACATGACAAAGCACTAAGCTGAAATTTAAACTTTAACCTCTGACCCTCTGAACGTCTGTCGAGGGTCAAGATAGGTCACAGGTTACCCCCACCCCCCCCTCCTCCAACCTATGGAGAGGGGGAGGCGGGGATGGGGGTTCGAGTCCTGCGTGGAATTTTTCAAAAATTCATAATCGCGTCAGGACGAATCAAAAGTTCTGGAGAAACACTGTTCCCCTTCCGAGGATTTTATTCAGCTGAGGACAGGACGTCCTCGGCGTGAGGACTCCCCATGAGAGGGTTTGTTCTGGCTGAGCGCGGCAGGTGATTTTATTCCACACCTTCCAGTTGATGATCTCGATTATCCGCCACAGACGCTCTTCAATCAAACGCTGCCGCTGTGCCCGTCGTCGGGCGATTTTATTCAGCTGAGGGAACACACTTTCTTGATCCCGTGATCCAAATCACAAATTCGCGAAGCCCATTTTTAAAAAGCCCAATCGTAACAATTAGCCCAGTCTGACAGAAGCCATTCAACAATGAAGCCCAAAATGCGTGAGAGCCCTTTTTGTGCGCTGATCAGTGCGCAGAAGCCCATTATGCGTTGGAGCCCAATGTGCCCAATATACATTGAAGCCTATGAATCCGGGGGTTCAAGGCTTACTGACGTCACGCCCTGACTCACGTGCGGGATTCGAACCGCCCACCTCTGGTTTCTCGCTTTACTCCGCTCCAGTAATATTTTGTTTAATTTTTTGTATTTTCTGCAGCAAGACCCGAGCTCTTGGACACCAACCTAAGTGATATTTAAATGTCAGAAAATTACGAAAATAGGTCTCCCCCAATCAACATATGGTCCGTGAGTGAAAGAAAAAATATATACATAACCTTAGGGACTGAATTACGTTTCTTTACATAGAAATATGTCTTCTTATCTAGGCCCTTCTTCATCACGCATAGGCACATATGCATATGTATGTATGCATATACTGTATGTGTGTATGTATGCCTATATGTATGTCTGCATGCATGCATATATGCATAAGTATATGTATGTATATATTCATGTATGTAGGCATGCACGTATGTATGCATAAATGTCTTTAAATATGCATGTATGTATGCATATATGTATGCATGTATATATGTATGTATATATGCCCTCTATCAATCTAGCCATACCTTTGAACTTACTGACAACGTGAGAGCACCTTGACCCTACCTGCTTGGTGAGCTGGGTGAGCGAGGTCGAGATCTGGTTGATGGTCTCCCACATGGAGGTCTGGTTCTTCTCCAGCTCCTGAAGGCGGACGTGAGACTCGTGGAACTTGGCCGGAAGCTCCGAGCTGCTCGACTCGACTGCAACAAAGAGAGAGTCGAAGTCAGGGGATGCTGGTACTTCGAACTGAGAGAGAAAGAGAGAGAGAGAGAGAGAGAGAGAGAGAGAGAGAGAGAGAGAGAGAGAGAGAGAGAGAGAGAGAGAGAGAGAGAGAGAGAGAGAGAGAGAGAGAGAGAGGGCGGGGTTCTTCCTTCAAGGGGAAGGGCAGGTGTCTGACGGAAGCGAGATCATTGTAAAATGGTATAAAGATGGATTCAACACGAAGAGTACAGAGTGCCTTTCGGCACAAACAAATAATAAATAAAAGACCAAGAGCAATATATATATATATATATATATATATATATATATATATATATATATATATATATATATATATATATATATATATATATATATATATATCATGGTGGAAGTGGGTTGAACACAAAAATTTGTGTATGTGTATGTAACTCGGGCATACAAATATAAGAATGTTGCACTCAATATATATCTCTCGTGATAGCACAATCGGTTAAGTCAATGGTCACTTGTTACGTGTGAGCAGAGGTTCAAGTCCTTAGCTTGACCACGTATCAATTTCTGCATGTATGCTTCAATCGAGTTCCTCGACGTTGATGGCTAAGGATTAAAGAGAATTGTGGTTGATAAATGTATATATATATATATATATATATTTTTTTTTTCTTCTTTTTTTTTTTTTCCTACGGAATTTCTCCACTAATGCGGGGTAGCCTTAAGAACCGACATGACTGCAGGGATAGTACATATTGCTTCTTGAGGTCAAATAACTCAGAGCTTCAGGATATAGTGAATATGTTTTACAGTTACTTTTATATATGTATATGTATGTACATATATATATATATATATATATATATATATATATATATATATATATATATATATATATATATATTGAGAAAAAAGGCGACAAAAGAGAGGGTTTAAATCGAGAGAAAGGTGTTTAAGTCCTCCATCGCTTTGTGTGCGTGTGTGTGCGTGTGTGTGTGTGTGTGTGTGTGTGTGTGTGTGTGTGTGTGTGTGTTATTCACCACCATGGTCTTGAATCACGTGTTGGACTCGTGATCGACAGCTATTAACCTCCCAGATGAGAGCTCAGAGCTCGTATGACCGATCTATGGGTAATACTGTGACCGTACGCGCACACACACATCCAACTCTCCGCCCACGAGAGTTGGAGAAACAACCCGCAGAGCAGCGATACTGAAATCATTTCAGCCCTGGGCGGGATTCGAACCCGGACCGCCGTAGTGGAAGGCGAGAACTCTAACCACTACCCCACGAGGTGTGTTCTAACCACTGCGTCACGAGGTGTGTGTGTGTGTGTGTGTGTACGTGTGTGCACATGTTTGTAATATTCTTCCACATACACAGAGGTACATCCATTTTAATCTCTAACATTTGTCTATTTTAATTAAATCTTTGGCTCAGGACTCCCTGCACTCCCACACATGCGCGGGGGAAGGGGGGGAGGGGAAGAGACGGGGGAGAAGAGGCGGTGGGGGGGGGGATAGCCGACACGGGGAGAAAAGGTCAGACAAGGTTAAGTTCTCGTCCTCTTGACTGGAAAACTTATCCATCTGGCTTTATTCAGCTGGCTGTCCTGGGAACCAGCCAGGTGGTGCAATGTTTGGTCCAGTGTGAGGGTTTGCAGTGGGGCGTGGGCGTGCTCAGTGGGCGTGTTCCTTTGTGTGTAGGCAGAAGGCTCAACGGGGGGCTCTGGTGGACGTGTCGGTAGAGGGCGGCGGTGTGGGCGTGCGAGAGTGATGATCTCACTCGGCTGGGAAAGAGAGAAAAAGAGAGAAGAGAAGAGAGGAAAGAGAGGGAAGAAAGGAAAGAAAGAGAGAGGGAGAAAGTGAGAGAGAGAGCGAGAGAGAGAGCGAGAGAGAGAGAGAGAGAGAGAGAGAGAGAGAGAGAGAGAGAGAGAGAGAGAGAGAAAGTGAGAGGAAGAGAGAGAGAGAGAGAGAGAGAGGGACAGAGTGAAAAACAGAGAGAAAGAGAGAGGGAGGGAGGAAGGGAGTGGGAGGGGTAGAAAGAGAGAGATTCAGCGAGAGAGAGAGAGAGAGAGAGAGAGAGAAGGCCTACGTAGCGCCATCAAGCAGACGTCTATTGTCGCAGCGAAGCAGCTCAGCTCGACTCATCGAGTGGAGGTGGGGGGGGGAGGGCGGGGGCGGCACTATCCTTGTAAGATCGCAAGGGCGTGCCCAGGAGAGATCAGGAGGGGGGAGGAAGTCTATTAGACTATAGCCTTGGGCCTAAAGCATTAACTAAGAATAGTACACTACTAGTTTATCGGGAAATATAGGGTCTAGCTGTGATGGTGCAAGATGGTAGTGGCACGGCAGAGGATTGGTATAAAGATATTGCATACCACCACGACGCATAGTGCAGGAGTTGTGGTTAAACAAATGAATGGTTTATTCTGTGAATGGTCCAGCATGGTGGTGGCATCCCGGCAGAATGGTGTTCATGGTCAAAAACATATGAGAACAGTGATAAGATGGTGGTGACATATCACAGGAATGGTTTTACAAAAGCAGTGAATCGAAAGATGGTTACAATAGGATTATGCGTCAAAGGGGAATAGTGTGGATGAATAGTAACACGCCAGGAGGATAGTGGGTAGTGGTGCAGTAGGCCAGGCCAGGGCAGCCGGCTCCGGCTCAGTAAAGGGGATCACTCGAGACCGTTGCTCCTTCCTAGCTTAAAGTACCGGCAGTAACTGGGCCTCTACCGCACTGCGCCGGTAGTATCCTACCGGCTCGTGTACTCCGCTACCGGCAGTTTAACTGGACGGAAACATCCACGAATGGCTGCCGGCTTACAGTGCCGGCAGTCAACGAGCCTATGCAATGACACGGTAATGATGTACTGACTATCAAACCGCTATGAAGGCTTGCCGGCTTACACTGCCGGCATGACTACCCGTGATTACCAAAGGTCACACTAATAATGTCAGTGAAGTTAGGAATTAGCATCGTACTCCTCGGGTAGTAGGGAGTACCGGGGAAGTTCCTTTACCCGGTGTTGGTACCGGTTGTAGTAGTGACAGAGAGCGACCAGTAATGAAGGCAGAGGAAGGACTGCGTTATGATTGGTTAAGGAAGAAAAGGGGCGTGGCTTGTTCTGCCAGATACCTTTGCGGTTATCTTATTTTGATTGGCTTCTGGAACAACAACAACAACAACAACAGCAATAACAACAACAACTACATCAACCAGCAGCGCGTCAGGTCAATTCAACACCACCAACTCTAGGATTACGAATCTAAGTCACGATGTTTGCAATAGTCAAGTAATTAAGCCTTTAGATATCATTATACTCTTCCAAATTGAAAACAAATACTGTAATCTAATATCAGTCTTACTAAGAATTGTGAATGTGGGTTTTTCAGATGCTGAGATCATATACTGGGGGGTGGGGGTTTAAGGTGGGAATTTCGGAAATTTATAATTTGTTACTGGTACGTGTCTGTTGTTTACGAAATTACTTATGGTCCATTAAATCGAGAGCTAAATATATATACATACATATATATATATATATATATACATATATATAATATATATATATATATATATATATATATATATATGACATAAATGGGAGTAGGAACCACAGGAGTCTTAGTCTGACTATTACGCCTGTGTTTCCTACTCCCACTTACGTCAACCCGTCAGAATGCCTCAACACATATATATATATATATATATATATATATATATATATATATATATATATATATATATATATATATATATATCATATACCAACGGCTTTTTCCTCCTTACAAGGGAGGTAGTAAAAAAAAAAAAAAAAATCCATCCCCACTCATTCCACCCCCACACACTCCACTCACATTCACCACCCTCCCTCCCTTCTATCTTGGCTCCTTCTGGATGACCGATCATCCCTGCATCTTGCCTATTGCCCTGGGTCAGAAGCAATGTAGCAAGACAATACATTCTCCTATCCCAAATATCTGCTTCATTTAATCGGCGACCACCCCCCTCTCCGTCCCCTCATGCAGAACAAGAGGAGACGGGGAGAAATCCCTTCGGGCTGTGTCAAAATATTATTCAAACATACTCCCTCCACCCATTTCCTTCCATTCATCACATCATCCATACACAACCATTCTCCACTCACCCCTATCTTCTGTCTTCTCTCGTGCCTTCCTGTCTACCCTGTCATAAGCCTTTTCCAAATCTAAAGGCCCAAAAAACATCCTTACCTTTTCCTATAATTTCTCACGTATCTACCTTACCACAGAAATATGATCCACGCAACCCCTACCTGACCTAAACCCACACTGTTCCTCGCCAATTATTCCCTCTGTTCCTCTCCTAATCCTCTCAAACAAGACCCTCACATAAGCATTCCAAACTACACTCAACAAAATTATCCCTCTAAAACTGCTACACTCACACTTGTCCGCTTTTCTCTTGTGAAGTGGAACTATACAGGCACTCCTCCAGTACTCTGGCACTCTACTCTCTTTTAAACAAACACTAAACAACCTCACCAGCCAATCCACCATCAGTGTATCTCCGTTTTTTAGACACTGCATGACACCCATCTAACCCAGGTGCCTTACCTGCTCTCATCATTTTTAATAACTGCTTTCTCCTCATCTTTCTTTATTTCTCCTCCATTTTTCTTATTTATCATTGTCATTTTTAGCGCTTCCCACTGCAACTACCTTTCCCTCCCTATCCTCCTTCACATTAAACAACTCCCTAAAATACTCTGCCCATCTTCCTCTTACTGCCGCATCTTCCATTATCCTTTCTCCATCTGCACCTTTTATATTTTCTTCTCTACTTGATTCGCCTCCTCTTCCTCTCTTAATTTCCTTCCAACACATCTTTCTATTTTCTTCAATTCTTTTTGTCATACTCTTACCCCATTTCACATCCGCTCTCCTCTTTGCCTCCTTTATATCATGCTTTATTTCTCTTTTCTTTTCTTTGTACTTTTCATATAATTCTTTCGTCCTATTTTGTAATCAATCTATGAATGCTCTCTTCTTCTCATCAACAACCTTCTTTGCTTCCTTATCCCATCACTCACTACCGTTTCTTCTATTTCCTCCAGTCCTCCTTGTTCCACACACCAACTTTACAATTTTGTGATTCTCTCCTTGAACTATCTCCATTCCTCCTCCACTCCTAATACTACTCTATCCTTCACTCCCTCCCACTCCTCTCTCAGTTTCTTCTTGTACTCTTTCTCCTTTTCTCATTTAACCAGTTTACTGTAAGCACCTCCCTACCTTCTATCCTTCTACCTCTTTCTCCATCTATCCTCCATTCTAAACTTACCATCTACCAAAAAATGATCTGATATTCCCTCACTCTCTCCCTTTAGAAAACGTACGTCCAAAACTCTTCCTACTCTTCCCCTGGTTACCACTAAGTAGTCCATTAATGCTCTATCTACCACCCTTCCACCCACCACCCTCTCTCATGTGTACTTATGCTTCACATTCTTCATATATATATATATATATATATATATATATATATATATATATATATATATATATATATATATACTGTGTGTGTGTGTGTGTGTGTAAATAAACAGTCAGGCCACAAAGAGAAGAGAAACTATCGTGCGGGATGACACAAGTGCAAGTGCAGCTGAGAGTCGCCATACCAGCAGCTACAGCTGTCCTCAATCAAAACTTCAGCAAGAAACAATATAGGATTGTCGGCGCGGCGTGAACCAGCTGCAAAGGGGAGCGCACCTCCCAGCTGCAACAGGGCGTCCCAACCAGCTGCAAAAATATGGCAGCGAGAAAGAACTGGTACTGAATTAACCGAACTATTTTTCACTAATGTGAACACGATAACGACAGCAAAGCATTAGACGTGGTATACGATGGAAAAAATATATAAAGTAAATAACATATTTGATAAAGCTCAGGACATCCATTCCAGCTGGAAAACATGGCGTGTGCACCAGCTACAACAGTCTGCGTGCATGTCAGCTGAAGAGGATCGCGTGTTGAACAGCTACCAGATGTGTCTACCACCTTTAAAAAAGACCTTTTCTACCATCTGAACGAGACACCGTACCAACCAGCTGGGTTGTTTGAACCATCCGGACAAAGAAGAAGAATAGTTTTATTTATCTATTTTTTGTGAACCAGAGTAGCTTCGCGCCCCTCCACCCTCGAACTCAACCATTGACGACGTGACGTAATCTATCGTTTTACTTTCACCAGCCCAAGCGTCCTTAACAAAAACACCTTCAGATCACAGGATCTTCGGTCGGGAGTCCTTCTTCCTGCTGGAGTGCTGGGCCTTCTCGGCCTTCCTCTCTTCTCCACAAGAGCTTCTGTTCGCTCCACCACCCTCCTTGACGCCCTTCCACCCACTCCAGACTCCATCGCGCGTGTCCTGCATACCCAATACAAACGAATTTTCCAACACGCTGGACAACCAACCTCATCACAGTGTATCGCTCTACGTGTAGCCTGTTCACTAGGTCAATTCTAACCAAAGCCTTGGGAAAAGCTTGTCACGTCTACTAGGTCCTCAAAGTTGGCAGCCCTGACTTCTGTGAGACTTAACATGTGTTGCTTGTCCAACAAGACCTTGAACAACAAGTATCAGGCTTCCCAACTGTAAGATGGCAGCCGTGGCGAACGTACACGCTCTGAATGCTATGAAGACAAACACAGTGCCCCTGAATGAGCATATTTCTCACGAAACAAATGCAATATTGTGGACACACGAAAATAACCCATGATTTATATATAAAAAAAAAAAAAATGCAATTCAAAAATTCTTACATTTTCGAGCTACTGTATAGAAATTTATTTCAAAGAATTATTGTATATAGGAATATGTTAAAAATCAATAACGAAAAATATAACTGCATTGTTCTGGTTTATTACGTTCCATAGTAAGATAAGTAGACGCTGTCTATGAAAGTTTTGTATGATTTACATGTACTACTTTATGAGCATATGCATAAAAAGCACTATGTATTTAGACTCTTCATATGCCATACATGGTTTCATAATTGTGTTCTCTCTCTCTCGCTCTCTCTCCCTTCCTAACCCCTTCTCTTTCTTCCTAACACACACACACACACACACCACACAATATATTTTGCATAGTTAACCCATTCTTTAAGCGTACAGTCAACAACCACACCCAACCGCCCTAAACACACAAACATATCCCTGACAGCTCCTCCATACAAAATCCTCAAAGACCTTAAACACACAGATACACACACACATACTCTTCCTACAGTATGTCCTTTACTTTCCCCCCTAGCCCCCCCTTCCCTTTTGGTGTGGAAAGGGCACGACTCTGAGGCCTGGGAATCACAGCACGTGCAGCTCCCTACTCTTCCTCTTCCTCCTCCTCTTCTTCCTCCTCTTCCTTCCTTGCCCTCCTCACTCTAACTGCTTTTACATGCTCCGAAGTCTATCAAAGGTTAACCAAACTGCTGCAACAGAGCGCACAAAGACTATGCAGGGGCACATGTACATATGCATGCATACATACATACATACATACATACATACATACATACACAGATACACGCACACACGTGGTAGAGACGTTACTCATCATGTTTAAAAGGACGAGATGCAACTAACGGTGAGTTTTGAGATTACTTAAAGCTAGAGAGCATGCACCGATTAAAAGTTTCTGTGAAAGGTATTTGGGTAAATAAACCTAGGTCAATATGTCTAGTTGACATCTAGGTGTACACACACGCGTACACACACACACACACACACACACGCACACACACACACACACTCCGTGCATACGTTGCTGCCACTGCCCCCTTCTCCCCCCACTCCCTATCCCCCTTCTCCCCCCACTCCGTATCCCCTCTCTCCCCCCATACTCCGGCGTGCTCAAAACATGTGTTTCCATGTCCTCTGCAACCTTACCTCCTTCCACCTCCACCTCCCCCCTCCCTCGCACGAATATCCTTGAATTACTTGCACCGTTTTATCAACATCCTCCCCTTCAACCCCCTCATATTTCTCTCCTTCTTATCTCTCCTACCACTCCTTTCCCGCACTCTCTCCTTCTCTCTTCCTCTCCTCTCTCTCTCTCCCCACTACATTCCTTACGTAACGCGTGCATATAATGAGTGTGGCAGGGGACCGGGCTAGCTGGCTCGCCCTACCCTTCCCTACATTCCTCCACATATATACAGGTAATTATGCTCCCCTCTCCCTTCTATCCACCCCACCCTCCACTCCCCACAAGGGGGAGGGGAGAAAGGCGGGGAGAGGATAAAGCCGAAACACAGTTTTGGATAATTATAGAGGACATATGGAGGATGGGAATGGAAGATTAAGAAAAAATGGAATTGGTGTCGTAAGAGAAGGAGAAAGAAGAGAAAGAGGAGGAGGAGGAGGAGGAGGAGGAGGAGGAGAAGGAGGAGGAGGAAGGCCGGGCAGGAAGTGAGAGGCAGCGGTAGGAAGTGGGTGGAGAGCCGCGATGGAGAAGGGTGAAGGGAGGGAGTGGTTGGGAGTGAAGGGAGGAAGACATGAAAAGAGAATATAGCAAAGAGAGATGAAGGGAGAGAAGATGAGAAAAGGAAGAAGGGAGATGGAGGAAGAGAGAAGGAAAAGGAAAGAGTGGGAGGGGAATAGGGAAGAGGGAGGAAGAGAGAGGGAAGAGGGGGGATGGGAATAGGGAAGAGGGGGAGGGGAATGGGGAAGAGAAAGGAGGGAAGAGGGAAGAGGGGGGATGGGGACTGAGGAGAGGAAGAGAGAGGGAAGAAGGAAAAGGGAAGAGGGAAGAGGAAAAATGGGAGATGGGAAGAGCGGTGAGGTGAAGTACGAGAGGATGATGGGATTGGGGGGGAGATGGGAAAAGGGGAGAAGGGAACATAGTAGAGGGAAACGAGGAGAGGGGCAGAGGGGAGAGGCGTGAAGAACGAGGGAGGAAGAAAGAGGGGACATGAGAGATGGGGAGGGGAGAAGGAGGAGAGGAAAGAGGGGAGGAGGGCAGAGGAAAGAAGAGGAAAGAGGGGACATGGAAGATGGGGGAGGGGAGAAGGGAGAGAGGAAAGAGGGGAAGAGGGAATGGCGGAAGTAGATAGGACATGTGGTCTAGATTGGGAGGGAAAGAGGGCAAGAAGGAGGATGCGGTAGGGAGGGAGGAGGTGGTTCCTCATGAAATATTCAAGATGGGCGTCTGGGAGCCAACGTGAACTCTCCTCCTCATCCCACCCCAACCGCTCCCTCCCTCCCTCCTTCCCCCCCCCTCCCACACACCCATGTCCACTCTCTCCCTCCCTCATCCTTCCTAACGCCCCTCCTCCTCCTCCTCATATCTCATCCCTTTATTACCTCCTCTTTAGGACTCCTGCCTCACCCTCCTCTTTCACTTCCTCCTCTTCCTCCTCACAGAATTTTTTTCACTCCTGAAACTCAAATTTAAGATCTCTTTCAGCTCATCTAATTTCTTCTTATTTCTTCCTTTTAACTTGAACTTTAAACACGCTTTTCTGTTCTCCTCCTCCTCCTCTTCTTCTTCTTCCTCCTCGTTTTCTTTCCTTCCCCTCTCCCTTCCTAAAAAAAAAAAAGAAAAAAAAAAACTCCCACTTCTTTAACTCTCCTTCCATGTGATTGTAATCTTTGGTGGGTAGGATCTATGACGTGCGCTTTTGTATTAAAATGCTGAAACTCCTCCTTTCTTCCTCCCTCTTCCCAAACCTCCCACACTCCCTCTTTTCCTTTCCTCGCCCTCCCCACACACTCCTCATAACCCCCTCCTCCTCCTCCATTTCCTCCGTCCATGTCCTCCCACTCCCTCACTCCATCGGTCCGGTCCCGTCCTTTAGAAACTTTATTCTGTTTGATGTAAGATGACTCCCCGAGTTGGGGGGGGGGGAAGAGGCTCTTGGGAACTATTTCGAATCGAGTGTGCCCCCCTTTCCCCCCACTGGGGAGAATAAATTATGAAAACACCTGTCGTCTGCCAGAAGGAAATATATAAAGCGGCATCAAGGGACTGAGAGAGTATAACTTCAAGATCTTCTCATCTCTTCCTTTTCTGTCGCCAGACTCCTCTTCCTCCTGACCCACCCCCCTTGCCTCCTACTCCTCCTCCTCCTCCTTCTCCCTCCATACTACTTCGCTTCGTAATTTCCTTCCTTCTGGGGTCATTTCCTCCTCTTGGTGCCTCCTACCTCTTACGTCCTAGCTTCCACGCTCTTCCTCCTCCTCCTCCGCTTCATTTCGCCTTCCCTTCCGCCTCTAAACCTTCTTTTTTTTTTTTTTTTTTTTTTTTTTTACCCTCTTGCCTCTTACGGCTCGTCCTATCTCCGACGCTCCTCCTCCTCCTCCTCCTCCTTTGGTCTTCCCTTCCACCTCTAAACCTCCTTTTTTTTTTCTTCTTCTTTTTTTCTTATCCTCTTGCCTCTTACCTCCTACATCCTATTTCCGACGCTCTTCCTCCTCCTCCTCCTTTCGTCTTCCCTCTCGTTTCTAAGCCTTATTTACTTTCCTTCTTCTTATTTTTCTTCCTTTCTATTGTCTTTACCCTCGACTTCAGCATGACCTTTTCCATAAAACAAGTATAATTATCGCCATTTTTGTTGCAAGTGTCGCCATGCTCGCTTTCATCTTCCATGCCATCGTCATCACCATTTCCGCCGGCAGCGTCACTATCAGCATCAGAACCGCTATCACCATCTTCTCGATCGCCAATTTGGGTTCATTGGGGTGTGAGGGGAAGCCGGTCGTACGTACACACGCACGCACACACAAACACACGCACGCACACACACAATGTGGTCGAGCCTCAGTTTAATAGCTATAGTCTGATGGTGGACGGGGAACAGGAAGAGAAAATATATGTTAGACTCACTCTCTGTCTCTCTCTTCACATGTGCTTTTAAGTATAAAAAAGAGGAAAGAAAAATAGGCAATGGAAAGAAATAGAGAAGAGAGGAAAGACGAAGCAAAATAAGAGGAGAGGAAGAGATTTAAAGAAAAAAGAGGAAAAGAGAGGAAGGGAAAAAGAAAGAGATAGGACTTACCGCTCTCCGTTATATTCCCTGAACACTTTCACCCGTATACAAGTCTATGGTCTCATCGTAAGTATAAAAAAGAGGAAAGGAAAACATGCATTGGAAAGAAATAGATAAGAAAGGAAAGAAGAAGCAAAAAAAGAGGAGAAGAGGAGAGGAAAAAATAAAAACATAAAAAAGAGGAAAAAAAGAGAAAGAGAAAAAGAAAGAGGCCTTACCGCTCTCCCTTATATCCCGGAACACTTTCACCCGTGTGTAAGTCTACGGTCTCATCGCACCAAGTTTCACTCGACATGTTACGCGTCCCCCCCCCGCCCTCTACCAATGACATCTCCTTCTTCCCGTTCTGGTGCCCACTTTTTTCTACCTTCTTCTTTGTTTCTTCTTTACTTATATTCATTTACACACCAAGCTTTCTTCATTTACAACTCTCTCTCGAACTCTTTATCTTCAATTCTCTCCTCTTTCTCACAGAATTTTTACTCTTTTTTATTTTCCTTTTCTTCACCCTCCCTCCCACCCAATCCCATTCTGTTTCCATCTCAATTACTCTCCCACTCTCCCTCCTCCTCCTTTCTCATTCACCCTTCGGCAGCCCGCACCCCTTCTTGTTTACCAGAATGGCCTATTCAGGGTGATTCACCTTCCTCAATCATATCTGTTATCTCCATTCTCTCCACTCCTACGCCTACAATTCTCCTCGTATTCCACAATTTCTCCCTTTTTCTCAAAATCTGACTTCCAGTTTCTCCCTGGAATATGTCTTTCTTTTATTATTTTTTATCCTTCTCCTTGTCTCCTTCTCTGCAACCTTTCTTCAACATTTCGTCATATTTCTTCAATATAACTTTTATTCTCATTTTTGTTTTCTCTCCATCCCAATCTTCTTTTCCTCCATCGTTCCTCTCTTTTTCTCCTTCCAAAGTTCTCTTTTCTCCGTCACTTTTGTCTCTTATCACCCGTCTCTTTCCCTTCAAGTTCTTTCTCCATTTCCCTTCTACTTCCCTCAACTCACGAAAACAATCCTCGAAACTTTCTCCCCTTCCTTTCCTCTTCCTCCCCAACTCCTCCTGGCTATTTTCCTCCTTCAAACTTCCCCCAGTCACTTGTCCCTCTCCTCCTCCTCCTCCTCCTCTTCCTCCTCCTACTCCTTCTTCTCCTCTCCGCCGTCTGTAAAATATTCCTTCGTCTTCTCTCTGATTTTTTAACTTTTTCTTTCATGTTAATTAATTTGCTGTTCCTTCTTCCCCTCCACCTCCACTCGCTTCCCTCCATCCCCACTCCACACTCCATGCGTCATACCTACGTCAATCCTCCTTCCCCTCCTCTCCTCCACTCCATATGGGACCCAAAACCTCCATATGGACATTCCCCTCCATTTTCAAAGAGCAACCGGACACCTCCCTCCATACTTCATACTCCATTTCCAGCTCCACTCTGAAATGGAGGAGGAAATACCTCCATCCCTTCACCCTCCATAATCCACTTCCCCTCCTCCATTCTGCCCATCCAACTCCATTATTTGTCAATAGAATGGACCCCTCCCTTTACGCCCCTCAATACTCCGTCTGTAAAAGGAAGCAACTTCACCCAGAAAAATACTTATATTCCTCCTCACACCTTCCCCTCCTCCTCCTCCTCCTCCTCCATCCACTCTTCTTCATCTCAGTCACACCATCTTCCACTTCAGACTTACTCCACAAACTCCCTCCTCTCTCAGGCACCTCCTACTCCTACTCTCCCTCCTATCTCCCTCTCACCCACCCCCCGTCCCGCTTACTAATGCATTTGTCGGGAACCTTCAAAGATTTCCCATTTTCTCCCTTCTGAAGGTCTACAAAAAAAAAAAAAAAAAAAAAAGTGAAAAGAATGCAAAAGGCCTTTGTTAAAAAAAAATCCACATTTCTACATTATCTATTCAAACGTCCTTAGGTTGTCAAAAATCTTCGGATTCTAAAAAGGAGGACCTAATAAACGTTCAGAGGAGTTTATGTCCTTATTTTCCTCCCAGCCGGAAATGACATCACAAGTTAGCGAGTCGTTTACTCTTATGAGGAAACACAAAGTCTTACGGGGGAAAAAAATGGCAAACACTCTGGGCCTCATTACCATCAGGACTCCAAGGCGCCGGCGACCTTAGAGCTCGAACGTGTGTGTATGTATGGATGTATATACATATGTGTACACACACACACACACACACACACATATATATATATATATATATATATATATATATATATGTATATATATATATATATATGTATATCATATATATATATATACATATATATATATATATATATATATATATATATATATATATACACACTATAATAAAGTGCCTCTGTCTGTCTGTTCACGACCTCCTAGGGTTTTAGAGATAGACCCCCATAACTATATATATTCTGATACCCTATCCCTCCAGGTACTTGGATAACTATATTTCATTAAAAAATTATTTTGGTTAGGGTTATGAGTTAAAGTTACGTGGGGTATAATTAGGTGAGAGATTATTCACGAATTTCTCCTAGATTTTTGCAGATAGACCCCTATAACCATATATATTTTGAAACCTTATAACCCAAGTTACTTGGATTACTATCCATATCCTCTTAAAAAGGCGGACCCCATCTTGATCGAAGTCTCAATCGACCGTGACCTCTGTATCTCCGAACGCTGTGTAAAACACCAAGACTTTGTTGAGGATCTTGTACAGAAGCGAGGATGTATACAACATGAACGTCGTGGGATTAGTCTGCACGAGTAAGCTAGCGGGCATTGGGGTGGGCGTGAGACACGGGTGGAGAGAAGTGGGAGGGGGAGGGGGCATTAATAAACCAGGCGCTCATGTCTTCCTCGACACAATCTCACGCCAATCGGATGCAGCATTCCGTGAGGTACCAACAGCCAATGTATATATATATGTATGTATATATATATATATATATATATATATATATGTACATACACGCACACACAAACGAGGGTAGTTCTAAAAGTAATGCCTATATATATATATATATATATATATATATATTTATATATATTTCTCGTCCTTTTTTCCGGCACCAAGGGATCCGAGGGGAGGGAATTGTTTATGGAATTGTGACTGATCCTTTGTGCTCATAACCTAAAACTTATCTTTCTGACAGTAAGCCCTGTCATGAATGTGCGTCAGAAGCAAAGATGCGTCACTGAAATGCACCACGCAGAGGTGGAACCAATCGACATTCGCCGGCGATTGGTGAACGTTTACGACGCCGAGTCAGTTGATGTCAGCACGGTTAGTAGCTGGGTTTGTCGAATCCGGAGTGGCGACAGAGATGTGAATGACAAATCGCCCTCCGGGCGCCCATGGACAGGACCTTGCTCATCGCTTGGCGAAAGTCCATTGAGAAATGGGGTGATGACGTGAAGAAATAAAATTTGGAGCAGAAATGTCTGCTCGATTTAATAGTGCTACTCCCGTCTTCTTAATTCTTAATTTTTTGAGTTACGAGTAAAAAAAAAATAGAACTACCCTCATATATATATATTAATACACACACACACACACACACATATATACATACACGCACACACACACACACACACACACACACACACACACACATATATATATATATATATATATATATATATATATATATATACTGTAAGCGATGTAAATAAATAAAATAAATTAATTTTATGAAACACTGTTCTCATAACTAGCCGAACGTGGTAATCAATGGTCCCAACCAAGTGTAATATGATTAAGTTATGCTTCATATCATGACCATGCTTACTGTGCCACAATTATGCTTACATGCATTACAAATGTCCAACAAGAATAATCCCAATGAATGCACGGTCAATATTTACAATTATTCACATTGGACACGAATTGGCATGCAGCATGATGACTTTCATAGGACTGACTATGCTTATTTGCACGAAGGATATTCACTAGAAACATTATTGTCATCTCGTAACAACATGAACGAAGGCATAATCATGCTTACCTGTGCCCCTACATAAAATGCTGGGGAATGATTTAAGGATAAGTTTATGCTTACCTGCAGCATAGGGACCCATTCGTCAGGAACAGCCTTACTATGCTTACCTGTTATAGTGATGCCCCCACATAAACGTAGTAGTAGTAGTAGTAGTAATAGTAATAACAACAAAGATAGGAATAGTTACACCAATAGTAATAAGAGTATTTGTGTGTGATACAAGGCACAGCAACAATAATAACAATAACAATAAAACTGATAACAATAATAACTAACACTAAACTTGAAGCCAACTACATATAAAGCCAACAAAAACTACAAAATATAAGAGAAAATGAAATAATGATAATAAAACATCTGGGTTCTCATCTTTACAGAATAGCGGGAATTCTCATCCTTGACAGCGCCACATCTCCCCACCTGTGACCCACAGCCCCCCCACTCCTCCCCCTTCCCCCTCCCCCCTCCCCCCACATTGTCAGCTATTATGCTTCACTTCAAAAGAACGTCTCATCCGGAGCTGACATGAGTAATGACAGTACTGACGACAGTGGAAGAAGCAGCAGTTGTAATAGTTAGTAGTAGTAGTATTGATAGAAGTAGAGGTAAAGGAGTAATATTAGTATTAATAATAGCAATAGTAACAGTAGTAGTACATGCAATGGTGGTAGTTGTAGCAGTTGTTGCAGTAGTTGCAGAAAAAATGGATGTAGTAACATCAGATGTGGCAGTAACAGTAGTAGTAATAGTTGTTGTAGTAGTAATAGTTGTTGTAGTGGTGGTAGTTGTTGTAGTACTTGCAGAAGAAATGGATGTAGTAGCATCAGATGTGGCAGTAACAGTAGTAGTAGTAGTAGTAGGATTAGTAGTATTAGTAGTAGTAGTAGTAGTAGCAGTAGTAGTAGTAATTGTGGTAGCACTTTCAGTAGTGCTCGTATTTGATCAGTTTAGTAGCAGTAGAACGAGTGGTGTGGTAGTTGTAGTAAATAGTGTGCAATTGCAGTAGTGTAACAATGTAGTAGTACGGTAGTAGTGCAGCATTGTAGTCATATGATACCAATGATGGTGTTAGCGGTGGTGGTGGTGGTAGTGGTGTTAGTACCATGTTCATAGTATTCAACTGAACCGTTCTGTCTCTTCTGGTAGCAAGAGAAGCCGCCATTTTGCTCCGGTAGTACCGGAAGATGAAGTCCAACAAGGCTCTGTCATGCTACGGCCACAGTTCTCGGGAAGGGAGGGGGAGAGGTAAGGAGGGGGAGAGGAAAGGAGGGGGGAGGGAGGGAGGGGGAGAGGGAAGGAGGGGGTGAGGGAGGGAGGGAGGGGGAGAGGGAAGGAGGGGGTGAGGGAGGGAGGGGGAGAGGGAGGGAAAGGGAGGGGAGGGGGAGGGGGAGAGGGAGGGAGGGGAAGAGGGAGGGAGGGGGAGAGGGAAGGGAGGGAGGAGGAAAGGGAGGGTAAGAGGGAAGGAGGGAGAAAGAGGGAGGGCGAAAGGGAGGGGAGGGGGCAAGGGATGGCAGGGGTAAAGAGAAGGGAGGGGAGAAGGAGGTAGGGCAAGGGAGGGTGAGAAAGGGGAGAGGGGGAGGGAGGGAAGGGTTAGAGGGAGGGGAGAGGGAGAGAGAGGTAGGGGAGGGGAGGGGAGAGGAGGGTGAGTGGAGAGGGAGAGGAGAGGAGGGGAGGGGAGAGGAGAGGGAGATGGGGAGAAGGAGAGAGAGGGAAGGAGGGGGAAGGAGGGGGAGAGGGAGGGCGGAGGAGAGGGAGGAAGTAAGGAGGTTCCAGCTGCGGCGGTCAACGTCGGGAGGAGGCAAAAACGGAGACGATGGAACCACCGGAGAAGTGACATCATCGCCCGTCCCCACCCCCACCCCCTCCCCCCGCCTCTCTCCTCCTTCCAACCATATTACGGGCTGGGTGGGGGGAGGGGTGAAGGGTTAAGGAGGAGGGGAAAGGAGTAAAAAAGGGGGAAAATGGGGGAAGGAAAAGAGGTAAGGGGATGGGAGGGAAGAAAGGAGTGAGGGACGGAAGGAGGAGGAGGAGGAGGAGGAGATGTGAATCATTGAAAAAAATAGCAATAAAAGGAAGTAATGATGACGATGGCGAGGAGGAGGAGGAGGAGGAGGAGGGGAAGAAGATTTGAAGAGATAAAATAGAGAGAGAGAGGAGAGACAGAGAGAGAGACACACAGAGAGAGAAAAGAAGAAGAAGATGTAAGGTGTTAGGATCCACCACGGCGACCATCCAGGCAGACTGAGAGGAGTTTGGAAGTTGGAGTGTTGGGGGGGGGGGGGTGGAGTAGGAGGAGGGGGGAGAGAAAATAAGAGAAAAACAAGGGGAGAAGTTGAGGAGTGGGGAGATTTGGGAAAAGAAAATGACAACTGAGGAAAACAGAGAGAAGGGGAGGGCAAAAGAGAGGAGGTGAGAAGAGAGTAGAGAAACGTGGGCAAAAGGGAGGGAAGAGGAGTGAAGAGGAGAAAAAGAGAGAGCAGGAGGAAGAAGAGAAATGAGGAGAAGGAGGAAGGAAGGAGAATGCAGGAGGAGGAGGCGAAAAATTAAGACGGGGAAGGAGGTATAATGATATAGAAGGCAGAAAAAAAGAGATATAAAATGCTCAAGAAGACCTATGAAAGAAAATTCACCAAAGAAAGTCGCTCAGAATGGGCTACGAAATAAAACTGGAAGCCATAAAGCGTTAAAACGACGAGCGCGGCCTGAATACGAAACGGCCTAACGGAATAAAAATTTAAATCAAACTTAATCAAATGAGAGGACATTCGTTAAATAACGAAGATAAACAAAGCTTCAGACGGCCAACTAGAAATATAAAAACAAGTTATCGAAAAAAAAGGAGAGGTCACGAAAGGAGACTGATGGCACAGTAAAAAAAATGAAATAAAATAAAATAAGTAAATGAATAAATACTAAAAAAAGGCAACTTGAAGGACATGACGAATAAAATCAACGTCTTAAAAATCGAAAAAGAAGACAAAGAAATGGAACACTTAAGAGCAAACAACGAAATAATTCGAATTTCATAAACTTTAAGACCAACGTAAACGAATTAAAAGACACTACAACAGATGCTCATGAGAAACAAGAGGAAGAGAGAAAACGGACACCCAAATGAAAACGGAGAACAACGACGACGACGACTTGAAACAAGAGAACATCGCGTTCGCATATACACACATCTCTTTGTCTACACAGACACATTTAATAATTATAATACTAATTATGTTAAAAATTACAAAAGGTGATATTCCTTTTTCTTGTAATTGCTAACAACTTTATTACACAGAGGGATATCTCCCGTCGCGTGTGTGTGTATGTGTGTGTGTGTGTGTGTGTGTGTGTGTGTGTGTGTGTGTGTGTGTGTGCATACGAGTGCACATATATGTGCTTGTGTACAGATGTATAAACACATACATACAGACAAAAGGACGCACAATCACATTACACAATGAAACACAGATGCACATCAACACAGAAATCAGCATAAGTACATGCACGCACACACACACACCACATATATGTACCAAACACCCTCATGAACATAGACAAATGTATACGGACAACAGACAAACGCGCACGCACGCACACACACACACATACACACACGTACACAAACGCGTACACACACATGGTCCTTCCTTCCTGCCCTTTGTAGAGACACAGGAAGGCCACAGCAGAATCCTTCCGCATATCAAAGACCCCCCTTCTGGGTCCTTTTTGGGTGAAAGAAGACCTTCCAGATGAGGCCTTCCGCAGCAGACGATGCCGCTGCCGCCGCCATGGAAGGTCCCCTGGCCCGCATTCAGAGGCGGTCGTCCGCTCGAAGAGCTAAGGTCGCCCTCGACCACGATACTTTGAGGACGAGTTGGCCTCAGGGCTTCTGTCGGAAGTCCGACACAGAACAGAGGAAACTTGCGGCCGCTCTTGTACCTGGAGAGGGGGGGGGGCGAGGGGCCGGGGGGACGTGGGGGGGGTGGAACCCCGACAGACAACCATATGAACTAATGGACCTAAAGCTCTTTTCTCGGTGTTCATTGTAATGCAGTACATATACTTGTACAATATACTTATATACATATAAACACAAACACACACACACACACATATATATATACATTTATATATATAAACACTGCTCACAACATGTATAGTCTATTTACCAAGAGCTTTTTCCCTCTTATAAGAGAGGTAGCCAAGTCAGAGGCACGTACTTACTCCCACCCATTCTACTCCCCTCCACCACCCTTTCCTCCCTCTCATCTTAGCTCCTCATGGATGACGGGTCATCCCTGTATCTCGCTCACTGGCTTGGGTCAGTGGGCGGGATACAGTCATACGTGTATAGTGCTCTCCTAATAAAAAGGATAACACCAACAGTAATATTATCACTCAATATCACCACTGTCGTTACCATCTTCATTATCACCACTAACACCAACAGCAGACTCATCACACTCATTAGTATCCTATTTACATCTTGTTACTCCCCCTCCTCAACTCCCCCACCCGCTCCCCCCACCCCCATCCCCACCCCCCATCTCCCTCGCCGCTGCAATTTGTAACGATTACCCAATTATGCTTTTTGAGATTACAACCAAGACTGAAAATGGTTCGTCGCGTCTCGACGCTGATGATGAAGAAGAGGAGGAGGAGGAGGAGGTCAAGAGGAGTATGAGGAAGAGGGAGGAAGAGGAGGAAGAGGAGGAAGAAGAGTAGAGAAAGAGGAGGAAAAGATAAGAAGATGAAGAGGAAGAGGAGGAAGAGGAGGAGGAGGAGAAGGAGATGCAGTACATCCAGATCAAGCCGGGTGAGCATTAGGAGGTGGAAGAGGAGGAGGAGGAGGAGGAGGTGATGAAGGAGGAAAAGGGAGAGAAGGAGGAATAGGAAGAAGATAAGAAGATGAAAATGAAGAGGAGGAGATACAGAACTTCCAGGTCATGCCGGATGAGGAGGAGGAGGAGGTGGAAGAGGAGGAGGTGAAGGATGAAAAGGAAGAGGAGGAGGAGGAGTAGGAAGAGAGAAGTAGGAGTAAGAGAAAGAGGGGGAGGAGGTGGTCAAAGAGGAAGAGAAAGAGAAGGAGGAGCAATAGGAAGAAGAGAAGTAGGGAAAGGAGGAATAGGAGGAGGAGAAGGAGGAGGAGGAAGTGAAGGAGTAGGAAGAGAAGTAGGAGAAAGATGAAGAGGAGGAGGGTAAAAGGAGTAGAAAGAGGAGAAGTAAGAGAAAGAAGGAGAGGAGGAGGAGGAGGGAGGAGGACTAGGAAGAGGAGAAGTAGAAGGAAGAAGAAGAGGAGGAGGAGGAGGAGGAGGAGGAGTAGGAAGAAAAGTAAGAGAAAGAAGAAAAAGGGGAGGAGGAATTGTAGGAAGAGGCGTAGGAGGAGGAGGAGGAGGAGAAGGAAGAAGAGAAGTAGAAGGAAGAAGTGGAGGAGTAGGAAGAAAAGTAAGAGAAAGAAGAAAAGGAGGATGAGGAATTGTAGGAAGAGGAGTAGGAGGAGGAGGAGGAGGAGGAGGAGGTGGAAGAGCAATTATCCGTACCTGCGTTGATGCGGAGATGCAGAGCATCTAGGTCATGTCGTGTGAGCATGAGGAGACGAAGGGCGGCGCCCACGCCCGCGAGCGTGGTGAGCAGCAGGAGGAGCGTACAGGCCCCTGGGAGGCACGCCCATCCTAGGGCGCCCCTCTTGAGCCCGCCCACCACGCCCACGACCCCGTAGTCAGCCTCGACGTCCTCAGAGTCAGACTGGAGGAGGTCGTGGTGTGATGAGGACGACTTCCGGCGGACCTTGTCCTCGGCCACGAGGGCGTCCAGCTCCTTCCTCTTACGCCGGAGTTTCTTGTGACCTCCGCCCCCGCGCCCTCCGGCCCCTCCCCCCCCTCCCCCCTCCACGCTCATCGCCGCCCCGTGACGTCACTCGCTCCCCAAGAGCCACCTTCCCCGCGAACACTCTTGGCCCGCAGTCCTTGCGGCTGCGGGGGCGGCAGGGCGAGGGGGAGTGTGGTCGGGGCGATGGTTGCGGTGGGGGAGCTTGAGGGCGCTCGTCAAGGTCGAAGTTACGGGGCACTTCGACGAAGGTCGTCCTTAGTACCTGACGGAGGCGTGGTCGTTGTGGTCTTGCGGAGGTCCTAGAAGGACTTCGTTGTTGTTGGGCTTGTGAAAAGGATCTCGACGTCCAAGGGAAGGCACCGAGGGTACTACTTCTCCTGAAGGAGGAAGGGTTCTTCTGGAGTAGCGTGGGGGGATGTCTCCTTCAGCAGTAGCCTCTAGGTATTGAGGATGGGAAGGAGGAAATGGGAAGGGGATGGAGGAATGCTTACTGATCTTCACGAGATACGCTCCCAAGGAGATTTCTCGTGAGACACGACGCGCCAAAGCGTGAGGTCAATCACGTTATGCTTCTTCTCACGACGACACGCACACAAAATCACGTGCGCTCACGTTCTGCCGGGCACCGAACTCACGCCGTCCTGGAGGGAGGTCAAGGAGGACGAGGAGAAGGAGGAGAAGGGGGAGAGGGTCGTACTCAACCCATTGCAGGACTCGAGGAGATCTTGAGGTCCTACTCCAAGGGCCAGAAGCCTTTGGGGTCTTCCTTGTCGTTGTCCTTTCTTTGCACCTTAGAGTCTTTTAAGATCATGTAAAGCTGCAAGAGTAATTTTGTTATAGATTTAGCCACAAAATAGTTTATATATTAAATATTTCATGTAAAGTGGTTATTGGTGCTCCAAACATAATTACAACTGTGTTATTTATTGGTTATAAAACACACGAAAATTTCCTTCTCTCTCTCTTTTTAATTGAAGAAGTGACAATGGCCACGGAAACCATAAACTAATCGGACGCAGGCGATGAAGTTTGTCGAAAGAAAAGTTACCAAAAACATTCCTTCAAATCACAGGGTAATGATGAAACTTGCTAATTGCCCATTACGACATCTGGGCCCCATAAAGGGGGCAACCGCGCACAGAAGCTTAGCAAACTCCGCTTATTTATACCTGGACCAACCTTATGGGAACGTATACGATTGTGTTTGTTTGTGTTTACTTGTTTGCATTTGTGTGTGTGTCTGTGTTTGTGTGCTTTTGTATCTGCGTGCGTGCGTGTGTGTGTGTGTGTGTTTTTGTATTTGTGTGTGTGCGCGTGCGCGCGCGTGTGTATGAGACACATACAGGCTACCAGAAATATACACAGCAGCAACAGCGGTAACAAGTCGTGTGTGTATTTTTCTTTCTGCCCGTGTGATTTTATTAAGCATGACCCGCTCCCGTCGATGTAGTGGGGAGCCGCCAGGTGATTTTATTCAGTTAAATAAACAACCATTCCACCATTTTAGGAAGGAAAGAACATGAAAGAGAGAGAGAGAGAGAGAGAGAGAATGGAAGCGGGGAGGGAAACCTATTTCACACTAGACGGCAACAACCGGGGGGAGGGGGGAGGGGGGGAGAGGGGGGGGTTAAGAAGCGGTGGAATTAAACTGCCGGGTCCGGCCATAGATTTCCTCCTGGAGAGAGGAGGAAGAGGAAGAGGAGGAGGAGGAGGAGGAGGAGCAGAAGAGGTGAAGAAGCAATTTGAATATTCATCTAATAAATTACACCTGCTAAAACCATCGCATGTAACACTTCGGATGGATAGGATACCTCTATACAAGCACCTCATCAACAGCGTGACCATTGTTTATTACTCTACTTTTGTTTATTTATTTATTAATTTATTTATTCATTATTTGTTCGTGTGTTGAGGCTCGTTTCGTATGAACCAAAAGCTAGACTCGTTTTCACGTCCAACAAAATAAATTCACTTTTTTTTTCTTCCTTTTTTTAGGTCAATTTCATTTCGTGCTTGATTTAATTTTACCTTTACGTTTAATTTTATTTAATTTCATTTTACAATTCATTCAATATTACTTTTATCTTCGGCCCATTCCTCCCGTCGTTTGGGATCATATGGCCTCAGATTGTTTTAAACTCTGCTAAAATAAATTCACTTATTTATACAAAGAGCTTAATTTTAGCGATCTATCTAACAATCTATTAATTTTCAATTCATTTTATTTTGTATTATATCGATATACTTTTTATTGTTATCACTATAATGTATTTACTTTTATTTATTCATTTTTTCAAATGGCCTTATTATGGGCGTAAATGTTTTCTTTCATTTTAAATTAAATATTCTAATATCTTATTTTTATACAGTTTTATTTTGTTCATTTTTACTCTACATTTTTTCAAATTTACTTATTCTTTTCAATTTCATGTCGTTTCAAAGCACTGCAACAAATTTCATCTTCTTTTGTGGCCTCACACTGCGGAAAGCACATAGGTTCTGCGAACAACGACGTCTACGAGGTGCGAATTAGCATTTTCGTCGCGAAAAAAACGCGCGCTTGAAATAAAATAAAATAAACGAAAAATAATAAAAATAATGAAATAAGAATAAAATAGAATTTAAAATAAATTAAATAACAAACCACAAAAAACACATTGCGAAAAATTCTATCGCAAACATTTTTCATCGGTGCGCGTACAACAAATAAAACAAAATAAACAATCAAAGAAAAAAACCAGAATAAAATAGAATTATAAATAAAGTAAATTACACAAAACGTCCAAAAAACATAAAAAGGAAGAAAAATCAGAAAAAGAAGAAGGAAGAGGAAAAAGAAGAAGAAGAAGAAGAAGAAGAAGAAGAAGAAGAAGAAGAAGAAGAAAAATGCGTTCCACTTTTTCGACGCCAAGGAAGCTCTGCAAGTCCGTCTTTCAGAAGCTTCCAGACACCAATAAAAGGAAATAACGAACTCAGACACTTTCCCCTGACGATGTGCAAAGCATTTTTCCCTCCTCATTTCACTCACGAACGAAAGCTTTTGCAATGCTCCCTGGCTCCCCAGATACGCAAAATTTTGAAATTTCGTGAAGAGCAATGAAATGCAATAGAAGAACAATTCACGAAAACCGGTCTTAAGCTTCCCTATTGGTTGACGTTGGCTACCAAGAATCGAGGAGGGGGTGAGGTTGAGGGGGTTTGGGGGGTTAAATATCCTCTGGAGATTTAGCATTGTGCCCTCTCCCCCCCCCCAAGTTCCCCCTCTCCCCCAGTTCCCCTCTCCCCCCCAGTTCCCCCTCTCCCCCCCCCAGTTCCCCCTCTCCCTCCCCCCCATATTCCACTCCACTACGTAGCAATGGTGTCCATATAATTTCCTTCCCCTTTTTTAATCTTATTTTTTTTATCCCTATTTTCTTTCACTTGACAATTTTTCGCTGAAGAAGATCCTTCCTGCCTACTCGTGGTGAACAAGATGAATATTTCGTTCTATTTAAATTGTCCAACTGATAATCCCCGATACCTAAATTCTTGGAAATATTATGATGAATTATCACGTTAATTCATCTCTGTTTAATCTATATGTTTCCTCTCCTACGTTCGCATTCTCCTTTTAAAGAGTTTAATACACTTGTTTCGGTATAATAGTGAAACGAGAACCAAACACAGAGAAATACAAATAAACAAACGCATAACGACCTTAAAAAAAAAAAAAAAACGCACATCCTCTTTAACAAACATTCCTGCAATGATATTTTTTCTAATAAACAGTTCTGGAAATAAACAAATAAATACTTAAAATAAATAAATACAAATAAAATACCTTAAATGAATAAATACATAAAAACTGAAGAAAAAAAAAATTACTCCCTCTGGTTCGTACACTCGAAGCGAACTCGAGGATGGGCGCGGCCGTCGACTGGGGGGCTTCCTTGAAGGTCACGGCCCCCCTCCCCCCAACATGCCCCCCAGCCCCCCCTCCAGTCTCCCCCGGCTCTCCCAGTTTCCACGGCGACCTCTGCATTAGTAAATAGTGTTGCGCTGACCGTTGTCATTGGCAACGACTGTATTACTCATCAAGTTCTCTGTCTTCAGTGCATCTGATGTTCTGACAGTTCTGTACTCATTAGTTGGCACTGCCAACACTTTACTGGACAGGTCCACATCGATGGAGAAACTGTAGGCACTATATAGTTAGATATAAATAGGAAATGCATGTTAAATTAAACAACTAACAAAATAAACACTCATGATGTTAGGACGGTCAAAACGGTGACCAAGCCTTTTTGGATTTTGGTCCCAAAAATTTCAGATTTTTTTTTTCACCTATCAGCAAGAATAATATAATGTTGTTTTATGACACTGGTAATGCTCTTGTATCATGCTCACACTATGCTCTTGTCTTTCATCACGTCAGTACAAAGTCATGCTCTGCTTATGATCATATCAGTGAGTATTGGATGCATGTATTAAAATCACTTCCACCACTTGAGTATTGCTCCCAGCATCATCACAGTTTTAATCATCATCATCATATACGTAATGTTCCTGTCACTATCACCACAGGTACAATGTTCTAGTCACTGTCATCACACATGTTTGTATCCAGTCACTATCATTTGTGAAAATAGTGTTCATCTCAGTTATTATATATGCTCTGCTCCAGTCACTATCACTGTGAAAATAGTGTTTTTTTCAGTAATTACAAATGCTCTGCTCTCAGTCACTATTACCGTTAAAATACTGTTCTTTTCAATGTCACTACATGGTATCACATGGGTATTACACCAGTTACTATCAGGTATTCGGTAATACTCCACACCTTACCATCGCTCGAGTAATAGTCTCGTTACTATTACCATACAATAGTAATTATTAGTTCTGTTACCATCACACCAACAAAATGGATAATCTTGTCACTCTTCCATAAAAGGAGACAACTTATTTTCTTACACAAAATAATGCAACGAATTAGAAGGTCACAAGACAAATACCTCATTAATATGTTTCATGTCTGCTAAATGGTCATCTGGAATTTTGTTAATTTTTTATCCTTCGACCTTGTTTATGGACCAAAAGGTCTCATCTTTTGTTATGTATGAAACTGTAAGAAGAGAAACGTCTTACTAATAAAGGGTCCCTTCTCCTAGGGTCTTTATCTTTTCTTATGTTGACAAAACTCGGAAGAACCTATTTCCGAATACAACCAAAACAATCCAACCATTATCTGAGAAAAAAAATTATACGAAATAAAACTAAAACAAACAAATGAACAAAGAAAAAACATTTCTTAGTGTTAGCTTGAAGAAATAAAAAAAATCATAGCGAAAGGGGTAAAAATTCACTTTAGGAGTCATAACTTCAGCGTGAGCCGAGAGGTCTGTCGACTTGGCTTCCCTCGGAAACTTAAAACTTTCGCGAACCTTTATGAGCGCTTGGAAACAGGACTGACACCATACCAGACTCCGACTACAGTCACTGGTGACCAGTGACACTCAAATTTATGATACAATATCTGACACTGGCCTCGCCGACGGCTGTACAATGCGCCAGAGTGAAGCGTAAATAACGCAAGTTCAAATCCCAGAGATAGATACAGAAATGAATATTGAGAGGATGTCTCCATGCGTAAGTACTACATATGTTTGAGCCCCGTATGTCTCGCCTGGTGATACATACATACATACATATATATATATATATATATCGCACATAGAAACACTCGAACACGTGCGTACACACACACAATGCACACACAAGTACACATACTCACACAAAGCCAGTCCAACACCACCGTACCCTTTGCACTACTTTTACATTAAACCTTGCGTGTCAGAAAATGACACATTTATTGCCGAGTAACAGGCTGCAATTAACTTCTGTACAGTGCTGCACTGTAGTCAAGGAGTCAAGATCAGTGCCAGTGCCATTGGCAGTGCCAGTGACAGTGCTTTTCGAGTCTGGCCTCAGACAATACGTCATCGGAACCATTAAGGGCCAATTGATGCCCAACCCAGCTGGATAACAACATCGTAAGTCTTGGGCGAATGCCGAGGCCAGCGTCAACAGCACCAGCAGGTTTACCAGCTTCACCAGCAGGTTTACCAGCTTCACCAGCAGGTTTACCGGCTTCACCAGCAGCTTTATCAGCTTCACCAGCAGGTTTACCGGCTTCACCAGCAGCTTTACCAGCTTCACCAGCAGCTTTACCAGCTTCACCAGCAGCTTTACCAGCTTCACCAGCAGCTTTACTAGCTTCACCAGCATCTTTACCAGCTTCACCAGCATCGCCAACAGCTTCACCAGCAGCGGAAACATCTTTACTAGCAGTGTTAACAGCTTCACTAACATCACATCAACAGCTGCACAAACATCGCCAACAGCAGCTTTACCATTTTCATTTTCAGCATCACCAACATCGCCAGTATCGTCATCATCTACACCAGCAGTTTCACCAGCTGCACCAGCATCGCCAACAGAAGCTTCACCAGCAACTAAAGAAGAGGCGACGACATTCGCCCGAGCAGCCGACATGTCGGCCTTTTTCAGCCAAAAAGCTTTCAATATTTTTCCTTTTCCGTCCGAGGCTAAGTAAGTTTAGGCGAGGTGAGGTGAGGTGAGGTGAGGTGAGGTTAGGTTAGGTCAGGCTAGGTTAGGTTAGGTAACGTTAGATTAGGTGAGGTTGTGAAATTCTAAGTTTGGTGAGGTTAGCTTAGCTGATGTTAACTTCGGTTGAGTTGTTAGATGAAATTAGGTTAAGTTAGACGAGGCTCTTTGAGGTTAGGTTCAGCTAGATGAGGTTAGGAAAGGCATTGGAACCTACTGGCTCCTGAAACTGACCAACTACCGCCACGTTGGCGACGACACTGTGATCGTAATGGCGTTCTGCTTAATTTGCGACGATAAGTCTTAATTGAATTACTTGCCATTATTTCATCATTATCTATAAGAAAAATCTTGCCGATAACAAAGATACAATAATACTAATGATGGCAGGGAAATGTGACGATTTTATAGATAAGGAGATCGTTAATGTCACCGCAAATGAGGATCCCCATTACTGTGGTCACGTATACAGATATATGTGTATGTATGTATATATGTGTGTAAATATATATATATATATATATATATATATATATATATATATATATATATATGTATAGATATATAAATACATATATATATATATACATATGGACATTCTGACAGGTTGACGTAAGTGGAGTAGGAAACTTAGTCTGAGTTTATTCCTGACTAGTTATATATATATATATATATATATATATATATATATATATATATATATATATACATATATATATATATATATACATATATATATATATATATATACATATATATATATATATATATATATATATATACATATATATATATATATATACAGACATTCTGACAGGTTGACGTAAGTGGAGTAGGAAACTTAGTCTGAGCTTCCTGACTAGTTTCGCAGGTATGCTTTTTGAAATAGCATACCTGCGAAACTAGTCAGGAATAAACTCAGACTAAGACTCCTGTGTTTCCTACTCCACTTTCGTCATACACACACACACACATATATATATGTATATATATGTATATATATATATATATATATATATCATTTCAAGAGAAGTACCTCCACGGTTAAGATGTTAAAAATCTCTTCTTCCGCTTCCTCTTCCTCTCCTCAGACTCCACTACAACCGTACCCAACCTCCAATCAAATCCTCAGGGGCTACAACCATTACGACCACCGTCCTCCACTTCGTTCACAACCTCTTGGAGTATATGAATGTGTCCCCGAACTCAGGCCCTTGAACTCGGCCCTCGAACTCGGTCCCTCGTACTCGGACACCGAAATTGGCCTTCGAACTCGGACCCCGAACTCGGCTCTCGAACTGGGCCTTGAAACACGGACCCCGCACTCGGGTCTCGAACTCGGCTCTCAAACTCGAACTTTGAACTCGGCTCTCGATGTCTGACTACATATCTGGCAACTGTATGAACTTGCCCCTCGCGGTCTTCAACTTCAAGTTTATGACCTCACGGGCGGAGTTGCCAATGCTCGCCAGAAAATAATCTTATCCTTTTTGTATAAACTTAAAACAACCATTACTCGTAATCCAAGACGACTGGGCATCGAAGAGGAATATCTCCACCTCTTTGAATCGTTCTTATCGTCACAGGTGTCTTCCTCATTGTTTTCTAGCTTGATATACAAAAATGAGGAGCTGGCAACCCATCGCTTTCTCAGCAATACCGGAGAGTGACGGTCAAAACTAACTTTTTTGATTTCCAGTAGATTCTAGCTACCGGTCCCCGCCCCAGTCTAGAAAAGGGGCGGGGAGACGCCATCTAGAACGACTAAGTCCTTGCATTCTTCGTATTACTAAATTCACAAAAAACAGGAAATGTTTGGGTGGGGTGGGTGTGTTTCAAGATGGCGTCCTTGAGCGTGTTTAGGATTGTGTGAGCGAGCCAAATCACTTGTATGTATTCAATTAATTATGATAACCAGAATAAGAGCTGCACTCGTGGCGTTCCGTCTCTGTGCCATCAGTCAAACTTGGGCGTGCCATTGTGTGCCAAGGGTGACTGGAGGCGTGCCAAGGCGTGTCAGGGCGTGCCAGGGCATATGAACTAACCATGAGGCGTGTTCTATGTGACTAAATTTACAACAGGTCTCGCCTTGCACTATCACTACACACAGAAAGAAAGGAGCGGATGTTGGGCAACCCTATTAACGGTGTATGTATTTACAAGAGCTTATGTGGTTAGCGTGAGGGGGTATGAGCGACCTTAGGTCACAATCTCGTGGTTCTTAGTTATAAAAAAAAAATATATATATATATATATATATATATATATATCCTCTCACGTTCTTTACAACTGTTTGTCTACTCTGTAGATCCAGTCTACCTTATAGAACCCCTACATCATCATACACGCACACACGCGCACACATGCGTAAATACGTACATATTTCATGGCGTCTCAGCAGCACGCTATTATGAGACTTTCTTTCTCTCATTATTCTTCCGCCAACTCTCCTCCTCCTCCTCCTCCTCTTTCCTCTCTTGAGGTAACGTACCCCCTCCCCCCTTCTTCCCTTCCCCCATCTTTCTCCCTTTCCGATTCCCTCTCCTTCTTCCCCCCACTTTGCCGCCACTTAAGAGTACGAAATAAAGGAGGCGACGAACTAAGAGGTACTGTCATTAGACGCGCGGGGCGGAGGTAGGGGGGGGGAGACAAGAGGTGTTGGAGGTAGGGGTACGAGAGGAGAAAGACCGTGCAAACACAAAGGGGCTTGAAGCATGGAGGAGGAAGAGAAAGACGACGAAGTAGAGGAGGAAGACGAAGAAAAGGAGTGGGAGGAAGAGGAGAACGATGAGAAGGAGGACGAGAAGGAGGAGGACGAGGAGAAGAAGGAAGGAGTAGAGGAGGACGAGGAGAAGGAGGAGGGCAACGAAGAGGAGGAGGATGACGAAGAGGAAGAGGATGAGAAGAAGGAGAGCAACGAGGAGGAGGACGAGAAGGAAAGCGAAGAAGAGGACGACGAAGAAGAGGAGGAGGAAGAAAAAGAGGACAATGAAGAAGAGCACGAGGACGTAGAGGAGGAGGAAGAAATATAAGGTCAGGAAGAAGAGGAGGGCGAAGAGGACGAGGAGGACGACGAGGAGGAAAAGGAAAATGAAGAGGACTAAGAGGAGGAGGATAAAGAGGAGGAGGAGGAAGAAAAAGAGGACAATGAAGAGGAGAAAGAAAAAGAGGACAACGAAGAAGAGGATGAGAATGAAGAGGAGGAGGAAGAGGATGAGGAGGAGAGGGAGGAGGAGGAAGAGGATGAGGAAGTGGAGGAAGGGGAGGAAGAGGGGGAAGACGAGGAGGAGAAAGATGACATAGAAGAATTGAAGGAGGAAGAGAAGAAGGAGGAGGAGGAGGAGGAGGAGTAGGGGAAGTAGAATAAAATAAAAATTGAAAAAGAAGAAAGTAGGACAAGAAGAGAAAGAGGGAGAGACGGAGAAGAGGGGCAGAGGGAGGGGAGTGGAAGGGGAGGGTAGGGGGAAGGGAAAGGGGAGGGGGAGGGGGAGGGGGAGGGGGGAGAAGGTTGAGTCCCCCAACACCTGCTAACCAACCTTCCTTTCTTGTGAAACTAATTCTTATTTCATCATATCATTATTGTATTTCTGTTGTTGTTATTGGTGGTATAATTCTTAATTTCATCGTTATCATCATTTTGCAATTTCATTATCTTATTGTTATCATTATTGTTATTACCATTACCAAATATTATTACTTATTCTTCTTCTTATTATTACTATTCTCTTTATAAATATTACTACTTTATTTTCTATAATTTCATTAGCATTATTAATATTATCATTACTATCATTATTATTATTATCATTATTATTATCATTATTACTATCATCATTATTATTACCAGAATTATCATCAATATTATTATAATCATGATTATTATTATCATTATTATTATTATCATTATTATTTTAACTTTTGCGTCACCAGTCGTCTTAAACCAATCAGGACAAGGCCCAACGGTTTCGTAATTTCGAAATTTGAACGGGAGCAACGGTAGCTAGTTAATTGCATGGCAACTGGAAAGCAGAGGCGATAATAATAATAATAAAAAAGATAATAATAATTAAAACACGTTTATGTACACGTTTGGGCAGATGTTATGTTGACAAACGACGATGAATGCAATTACATGATACTTGAGTCCCGTAATTGTAAATAGGCCAAAGCTAATTATAACACATGTGCATGAGAGAGGGAGAGAGAGAGAGAGAGAGAGAGAGAGAGAGAGAGAGAGAGAGAGAGAGAGAGAGAGAGAGAGAGAGAGAGAGAGAGAGAGAGAGAGGACGTCTGTCCATCACTCCACATCACCGCTCGAGTTTCCTGCCGCACCCCAATCACAACCCAATCAACACCACAGTGCTCTATCACCACCAGATCGCTTCCGAGTCCTCAGGACGATTCTGTGGTACCGGGCTATCACCACCACCACGTCCCCTACCACCACCGCAATGCCTTATCACCATCCGATCTCTCTTGTGCCTTCAATGAGATCCCTGAGTAGCACTTTATCACCGCCACTAATACCACTAACACCACCATCACTAACCTCACCACCACTAACCCCACCACCACTAACATCATCACTAACTCCACCACTACTAACACCATCACTAACCCCACAACCACTAACACCACTAACCCCACCACCACCACTAACACCATCACTAACCCCACCACCACTAACCCCACCACCATGAACACATGAAAACAAGCAGTAATCACTCATTCATTCGTTCTTGTGTTTTTAATTCGTTTACTTATTCTTGCAGATAACATTGTTAGGGGACTAAACAATAAAATGTTGATTGGTCTTTCTATTACTTTCATTGTGCCATGGGCGGGATTCACGCCAAGACTTCGTGGGCGCGCGTCAATGTACAGTACTCTTCTTCGTCTCGCCGCCCATCTTCTGACGTCACTGAATCTTATACGTCATCAAAATTCCTCGTCCGATGACGTCATAACACCAATAAGGACTCCAAATCCTATGTATGTATGTATGCGCGTGCGTGTATATGTATGCATGCATGCATGTACGGTTGTATGTATGGACTTAGGTATGTAAGTATGTATTTATGTAAGTATGTGTGTATGTACGTATGTATGTGCGTATGTACGTATGTATATGTATGGATGCATGCATGTACGTGTGTATGTACGTATGTATATGTATGGATGCATGCATGTGCTTTTGTATGTATGTACTTAGGTATGTGTATACATACGTACGTATGTAAGTATGCGTGTATGTATGTACGTATGTATGTATGTACTTAGGTATGTGTATACATACGTACGTATGTAAGTATGCGTGTATGTATGTACGTATGTATGTATGTATGTAAGAGTATGTCAAAGCACACACCAACACTTACAGACACTCCCACATCGGTGCAGTGTGGGTGAAGAGTCGCCCCCCCCTTCCCCCCTCCCCCCCCACAGCGCGTGTCGAGTGTAGTGAAGCAAATCCTCCAAATCCTAACCAAATGAAACGTTCTTTGTCGTCCTCCTCGAGGCAATCTTTAAAAGGACCAAGGGGAAGAAGATGGGGAGGGCGAGGAAGAACAAAAGGGAAAAAAGGAGGAAGAGGAAGAGAAGGTAGAGGAAGAGGTAAGAGAGAAGGTTGATGCAGTGGGAGAGATATTTGTTGAAGTAAAGTTAGTGAGAAGAGGAAGAAGAACAACACGAAAAAATAAGACGAAGACGAAGTAGAAGGGAAAAAAGAGAAGAGAGAGAGAGAGAGAGAGAGAGAGAGAGAGAGAGAGAGAGAGAGAGAGAGAGAGAGAGAGAGAGAGAGAAAGAAAGAGGAATCTGTCACTACCAAGAGCTGTGCGTGCGTGCGTGCGTGTGCGTGTTGATGTTTGTCGACGACTTGAGTGAATGAAACGCATATGAATTAGTAATGAGTGTGTGCGTGTGTGTGTGTGTGTGTGTGTGATGGGGGTGGGGGTGTACAGCGCTCCCTGAAGACGGTAGTAGATTAATCTGCCTTAATTCAACGGAATTGTCCAAATTTTGACATCAGACAAGGAGAGAAAGAAAGAGGATAAAAAGAAAGAGAGAAAAAGAGAAGGAAGGAAATTTGCCGAGTCGAGCAGTTTTTCTTCCTTTCTCACTCTTATTGACGCTTGTTAGTAAATCGTGGACCATCTTAGAAGATTATAGCACTAGATGACCCTAAATACCAACAAAGCTTCCTATTATATCATCATTTACGAAGAGAATTTTTTTTCTTCGTTGTTTTTTACCATCAATTGAACTCTACAGTATAGTTCGTTGGTTATTATACGAAAAATATTCATTTCTACGTTTTTTTTTTTTTTGTACAAATTAAATATCTTGATGCCCAACGAACAATATCTCCTTCAGTAAGAGAATATACTTAACATTTACAGCGGTTTGAAAGTCAAGGTATAATAATTTATTTCTGTATACATTTTCATTTTTTTTACATCATGCCATGATTTTCTTTAGGTTTCATACGTTCATTTAACGTTGACGACCAACATATAACGTAAAATTACAAGCAAAATTATATCACGTAAAATCATCAAAAATGTAAAAATACAAAAACTTGAATATACAAAATACTATAAAATAAACCAACCACTCAATCAATAAAATAAATAAAAGGAATATATAAATATAAATAGCGTAAAATTGTTATCAGTTCATTTCTATGGCAATAAAAAATAGAGGGTTTTCCTTGTGTGCCCTGACCGTTTTTCTTAAGATCGTCCTCGAGAGATGTGCCTAATCACGGGACAACATCAA
>NC_134817.1:5540000-5550000 GCF_046742065.1 Oratosquilla oratoria | reverse complement strand
TCTACTTCCAGCTGAAAAAATAAATAAAAAATAAAATAACATAATATTATAATAATATATAAAATAAAATAAGATATAACAGCATCTACATAACTCCAACCCCCCATTTCCCCCTCGTTACCCCCCCTACCCCCACTCCCCCTCCCCCGTTCCCTCCAAGCGACCTCGCCGGTTCAAACATCAATATTTTACTTTCGAACATGTGCGTGTTCGTGCGTTCATTAAAACCACAAACACACACACACACACACATACGCACGCGCAAGCGCACACATAAACACACACACACGCGCGCACTCAAATAAAGGGAGGGTTAGAGAGAATGGGTGGAAAGCGAGAGAGAGAGAGAGAGAGAGAGAGAGAGAGAGAGAGAGAGAAAAGAGAGAGAAAGAGAGAGGAGGAGATAGATGAGGCGAAAGACATATGTTTAAGGAGAAATGTGGACGAGGAGGGAAGAAAGGAATGAGGAGAGAAGAGGGGAAACGAGGGGAGAAGGGAGAGAGTAGGGGAGATGAAGGGGAGAAGAGGAGAGATGAAGGAAACGGGAGATGAGGGAGAAGAGGGGGAGAAAGGGGAGATCAAGAGAGGGAGAGAAGAGGGGAGGAGAGGGGGCGAAAGGGGAAATGAGGGGAGAAGTAGGGGGAGAGAAGAGGGGGAGAGAAGAGGGGAAGACGAGGGGAGGAGAGGGGGCGAAAGGGGATATGAGAGGAGAAGTGGGGAGAAAAGGGGAGAGGGGATAAAGGGGAAATGAGGGGAGAAGGGATAAAGAGGAAATGAGAGGAGAGGTGAGGAAGAAGAGGGGAGACGAGAGGGAGAAAGGGGAAATGAGGGCAGAAGTAGGGGGAGACGATGGGAGAAAGGGGGAGAAGAGGGAGAGATGACGGGAAAAGTGGGAAGAGAGGGGAGAAGAGGGTGGGAAAAGTGGGGGACGATGGAAGAATAAGAAAGACGACGAGGGGGAGAATAGGGTTGAACGAGGGCAAAAGAGGGGAGGAAGAGGGGAAGAAGGGGGAATAGAAGCGAGAAGTGGGGTAAGAGGGGAAAAGAGGAGAATTAAGGGGAAAAGAGGGGAAAGAGGGGGAAGGAGGGGAGAAGTGGGGTAAGAGGGGAAAAGAGGAGAATTAAGGGGAAAAGAGGGGAAAGAGGGGGAAAGGCGGCGAAATAAGGGAAAAGAGGGGAAAGAGGGTAGAACTGAGGGGACTAAATGGGCAATCGAACTGAAGAAAGAGGGGAATGTGCCGTGGGAATAAATAGGAGGAATGTAGGAATGAAGGGGAGGGGGGAGGGGAGGAAGGGAATAGAGGAGGTGGGGGGGAGAAAAACGAAGGTGGGGAGGGAAAATGAGGATGGGGAAGGATACTGGGGGAGGTGGGGGGAAAGGGAGCAAGGAAGAGAAGAAGAGGGGAATAATGAGGGGAAAAGAGGCAAATGACATACAGGAGAGACAGGGAGGAAAGGATGGAGGACAAGAAAGCGAGGGGAGGGGAAAGGAAGGAGGAGGGAAGAGGGGGGAAGGGAAAGGGGAGAGGAGGGGGAGAGCAGAGGGAGCGCGGAAGGAGGATGAAGAACGAGAAGAAAGACGAAAGGGGAGGAGCAAAAGGAGGAGAAGGTGGGCGGCGAAGAGGAGGAGGAAGAGGAAGAGGAGGAAGAGGAGGAAGAGCAAGAGGAGAAGTATGAAGAGGAACTGGCGATGGAGGAGGGCGAGAGGAACTGGAAAAGGCGTAGAGCTGGAAGAGGAGGAGGAGGAGGAGTAGGAAAAGGAAGGGGAGGAGAAGTAGGTGTGGATGAGAAGGAGGAAGACAAGGAGGAGGAAGACGAGAAGGAGCGGGAGATGATGATGATGCATCATCATCATCATCATCATCATTATTACCATCATCATCATCATCATTATCATCATCATCAAGACGAATACGTAAATGACGATGACAACGGTCATGTGTATGTGTGTGCAAGAGTGTATATGCTTGCGCGCGCGTGTGTATTTGTGTATGTATGTATGTATGTATGTATGTATGTATGTATGTATGTGTGTGCGTGCGTGTGTGTGTGTGTGTGTGTGTGTGTGTGTGTGTGTGTGTGTGTGTGTGTGTGTTCACGCGCGCATTTGTAAACCTCGTTAAAAGAAGGGCTGGAAGGTTAGTAGAGCTGGGGAGAGAGAGAGAGAGAGAGAGAGAGAGAGAGAGAGAGAGAGAGAGAGAGAGAGAGAGAGAGAGAGAGAGGTCAGAGGGGAAAAGGAAGAGGGGAGAAATAAAGAAAGGGAAAAGAGAGGAAAACACGTTGATTCCCTGTGACAACAAACATCTTCCCCTCTGGGGTCTTTCCCCACTCCCCTCTTCCTCACCACTATTTCTTCTTTCCTCTTCTTTCATCTACTCTCCCCTCTTTTCCCTCTTTTCATGCAGTTCCCCTTCTCTTCCCCTCTCCCCTTCTCCCCACAACTGCACCTTCCCCACTCCACCATCTCCCTCTCCTCCCCTCACTTTACCTTCGTCTTTACTCTTCCTTTCTCTCCTCCCACTTTCCCCTCACCCTTCCCTCCCTCCCTCCCTGTTTCATCCCCCATTACCTCCCTTTCCCCCTCCCCCTCCCCCCTTTCCAAGCCATCTCAATAAAATATCAACAGAAACTTTTTCCAAAAAAATTTCCCCCATTTTTCCTCTGGGAACAAACATAACAGACACCAACCCTCATTGCGAGCGCGGATGGAAAATAAATAAATAAATAAACAAATAAACAAACAAATAAAATAAAACACGTCTGTGTAAAGAAGTGTACAGGAGACTATATTTTCACTATTTTCATAATATTTCGCCCATGAGAGTTAGTAATCGACAAATAACTAAAAAAAAATAATAATAAAATTAGAATAAATCTGAAATGAAAAACACGATTTTTGCACAATAATCCATTGTAATATGAATCTCTAACGACGACTAAACGAAACATTTCAAAATAAATTTGCGAGAAGGAGACAGAATTACCGACCGAATACCAAAACATGGAAACAGTAAATTCGAATCTTGATCAAACAACTTTATTACATCCGAGCTCTGACAAGTTCATTCCTTGCTCGTAAAAAAATCATCTGGTGCTATCAAAAATATTATCATTCATGTCACTGGAGTTTAGGGAAAAAATTCCACAATGGAAACACAAAGGGAGGGCCAACGTCCATTTTCAATGTTGAACTGCCATAGGTGATCAAAATTGGAGGGGATTGGGAGGGAGAGGGGAGGGGAGGGGAGGAAGGAACGGGGGAAAAAGGGGGGTGGGAGAAGAGAAATAGGGAGAATTGAGGGAGTAGGAGAAAGGAGGAGAAAAGAGGATACAGAAGAAAAAAAGAGGGGAAAGGGAAGGGGAGGGTTGAGTGTGCTGCCAGGTATGAAATAACATGTGTAAAGTCACCAAGTCTAACAGAATTGAAACGTTTAACATGTATTAGACCAAATATATAAACATTTCCTTGTATTTACAGAATAATAATACAATTATTTGAAGTCATCTATTTTCTATTTATGGTACAACTTCCTCTCCTTTTTCTAGGAATCTCCAGTTGGCAATAAGCAAACGAAAGTCGTACCGACGCGCAAACGAGATACAAGCGACATGACGTAAGCAGCTGCGTCGATAAAGTGTCGACATTAGACAGCTTCCCGCTTCCACAAATAGGAAATGTCGAGAATTCTGACACCCTCGTCTTTCAACATTGGTACGATGTACAATGACCTGGGACAGATTCATATACACATTCCCTCCATTCTTTTTTTATTTTTTGTAGATGCGAAGGCTGAAAACAAAAGCCTGGGGCCGATTCTACCACTACTTTTTGCGATTGAAAAAAAAATCTTAAATATTAAAAAGTTTGTATGGATGACTGTCATATTTATGTTTAAAATTATTTTTAAATTAAGGAAACCCTGCTCAAGAACTTCCAGTGAAAACACAAGTACATTAAATAAAAAATAAATCATAAGTAATAACAATAATGATAATAATAATAATAATAACACATTACAGCATAATCAACTAGATCGTAAGTGTATTTCTTATTCAATAAATATTTTAAATAAATAATTTTTTTAGTTCATAAATACTGCTAGCATCACACAATAATGGATTTGGCGAAGAAAATTACTTTCAGAGTCAGAGAAAAAACAAAACAAACAACAAAGCCAAACTCCAGAAAATAAATAAATATATAGAAAAAATATATATATGAAAGCAATTACGACTTTTGAATATCACAGCCCGCCAGCCATGTTATTTAAAAATAACTACGGTACAAACCATTTTCAGGAGACAGACAGACAGACAGATAAGAGATAACGTAAGAGAAACTTCCCCAGTTGTCATAACGGACAAGTGAAGAACGACAAATAAAAAACGACAAAGAAACATATGTAGAATATAAACATAAGTAACATAATTACTAAATTTATCTTGTTCCCAATTATTAGAAAACTCGTCTGTTTGTGATTTATTTCTATTTTTTCCTTAAATACATTCAGAGAATTTTAAATTCTTCTTTATCTAGTACAGGAAGTGACGTCATAGGAAATGGCGGACTCCATGTGATGATTCCATATTGGAAAGTTGTTTCAATTTTCTTTTTACACAAAAACGACGACACAGCAATCTTGTTCAGCCGAGCCACATCTACCGTGAACCAAGTCACACAAGTCACAACTTTGATTTAGACACAAACAGTGCTGCCAATTGCTTGTTCTTAGAAGTACCAACCTTTCCGATCTCGGGGACCACACTACCGAATACAAATAACAATTACTATCAGTTAATCTATTAGTTTACATTATACAATTAATAAAAATAACAATAATAATGATAATAATAATAATAATGATAATGATAATAATAATGATAATAATAATAATAATGATAATAATAATAACATCAATAATAATATTAATATTAATAATAGTAATAACAATAATAATAACAATAACAATAATGATAGTATAATAATAATTGTAATAACAATAACAATAGTATAAATAATAATAATTGTAATAATAATAATAATAATAATGATAATAATAATAAATAATGATTAATCACGTATTCGCATTCGGGCGAGTGTACCCTACCGACTATGAAAACGATCCAACCCGACAATCGGCACCCAAGCCCCATTTCAGCCACCTAAAACCTCCCCCAGCCCCCTCACAGCCCCCACCCCCGCCAGCTACCTAATCACCCCAGCAAATGTTTATTATTCCCAGGAAAGCCGGTCTAACAACCAATCAGACACACCCAATCAAACCGCCTTTATACGCGTCTCCAACCAATCACACTGCCTAAAGGATTTCAGAGTGGGCTCGCCCATCACACACACCCATCGCCCCGCCCCATCGCCCTCGCCCCGCCCACATCACTATCCACCCTCCCATTCCAAACTCCAATCAGTGTAGTCTTGCCTGTGTCCAATTCAGAGAGAGAGAGAGAGAGAGAGAGAGAGAGAGAGAGAGAGAGAGAGAGAGAGAGAGAGAGAGAGAGAGAGAGAGAGCCGCAGTTTATAGATATGTCATGTCAATCTGGCAGGTTGGAGGGGAGTGGAGAGGACGGGAGGGGGGAAATGGGAGAAAAAAGGGAAAGTGGAGAGAAAGGGAGGGGGCGAGAAGAGTGAGAGGAGAGGGGAGATGGATAGGGGGTAAGAGGGGAGATGGAGAGGGGAGAGAGGGACAGACCGGGGAGAGGGAGGAAGTGGGGAGAAGATGGGAGAGGGGAGAGGAGGAAGAAAGAAGAGGAAGGGAAAGGGAGAGGGGAGAAGGAGGGAAAGGGAAAGAGGAGAGATCGGGGAAAGGGAAAAATGAGGGGAAAAGGAAGAGGGAAGGATGGGGGAGAGGGAATAAGGTGGGAGAGAGAGAGAAGAGAAAATGAACTCGGAAAGAGAAGAAAGGGAAGAGGAAGAGAGAGGAAGATAGAGAAAGAGAGGTCAGGACACGTGGAAGACGCGATAAGAGGGGATGGAAAGAGGGGAGAGAGTAAAAGGGCAAAGTGGAGAAGATATACTATATATAAACAAAAGATATGAAAGGGGAGAGACAACATGACCTATGGACAAGGGGAGAGGGGAGAGGGGAGAGGGGGGAAGAAGAAGAGAGTGGAGAAGGAAGGAAGAGGGGAAAAAGAATAGAAGAGAGGGGGTAAAAGTAAAAGGAAAAGGGAGAGGAGAGAGGGGAAAGGAAAGAGAAGTGAGAGGGGAGGGGAGAGAGGAGAGGAGAGAGAGGAGAGGGGAGAAGGAAGATGGGAGAGGGGAGACAAGCGGGAAGAAAGAAGGGAAGGAAAAAGAAGGGAGAGAGGAAGAAGGGAAGAAAAAAGAAGTGAGAGAGGAAGACGTGAGAGAGGAAGAAGGGAGAGAGGAGAAGGAAGAAGAGAGAAGAGAGAAAGGGACAAGGGCGAGAGAAAGGTTTTACCTGACCTGACCTGACCTGACCTCCCTTGACCCGAGGGCCCCGAGGGCCCTGAGGGCCGTGGTGGCACCGCAGAAGGCCTGACAAGGGCGTCACGCCGGGCAGTGTCCGGGGAGAGAACTCGGGACCTACATCAGCGTCAGGCTTGGCATCTTTACCAGACAACCGGATGTCCGGGCGGATGGTCCCCGGTCACATCCCGGATACGTTCGTTGTCCGGTATACCGGTATTACCACCACCACCGGTGATATCATACCTGTTCACCATTTTGCCCCCTCCTTCTTCTGTCACTCCAATTCCTCCATATTTTCTCCTTTTGGAACTCCATGCACGCTCCCTCCCTCCCTCACTCCTCCCTTCCTTCCCTCCTCCATCACCTCTCCCCCTCCTTCCCCCCTCACAATTCCTAAGCCTCCCCCTCCCTCTCCATCCACCCTTCCCCATCCTCCCCATTATTCCTGGACATCCTGCATCTTCCCTCCCCCCATTCTCCAACCCTCGAATAAAGGCAGAAGCGGTGGGTGTGAGAGGGGGAGGGGGGAGGGGGAGGGGGAGAGGAGGAAGAGGGGGAGGGGGGAAAGGGGTCCTTTCAGCCAAACAACCACCCAGCCATCAGACAGACAAATATGTCTTTGTTTGAACGACAAGACTTCTGTCTGTATGTCTGTCTGTTCCGAGCTCTTGTTGTTTGTCCGACGCAGTGGCTTCGTTGCGACCTTTGTCACCTCGGGGCCTTTGTGACCTTAAGACCAAAGTATTTAGTCCTTGGACGGGATGCCGGGAGGGGATTTCATTCCAGGTAGTGGCCCTTCTCATCACGGGATGGTCTAAAACACTCCTTTCGGATGATGTTTACAGTACAGAAGCCTCGTTTGTCAATCACGTAATTATTCATAATATCATAAGTACAATTCATCAATTAAGTATAATTAAGTACAATTAATAAGTACAATCAATCATCGTAATATAACAACTGATATATCTTTCTGTACAATTAAGTACAATTACAAGTACAATTAATTATCATGATATAACAATTTTATATACACACACACACACAAACACACACACACATACATATATATATACATATATATATATTCCAATCTGAACTCCATCATAATCTCAATTCTCCCTCCATTCTCTCCCTCACAGGTCCGAAATAGATACTTTTCTTTAATGGGAATCTCTCCGAAATTCGAAAAAAAAATTAATAAGAACAAAAACGTCCTTCGAAAAAGTTGTGTTTCTAGTATCCGTAATGTTCTAGAAATCGAAAACCTCCATTGCGAATACTGGGGAAACTTTCCCAATTTCGAAGAGGTTCCGAACAATCGATGGTGACTACTTGTGCTCGGAAACTTCTCCACTTCGTCAAGACCTCCGCGGTCCTCCTCGATCCCTCTCGTCCTTCATCTTCTTCGGGAGACCCTTGAGGCCGAGAGAGCCAATTTCCCCAGCGGCCCTCGGCAGTTCCCCCCCATCCCCCCTTCCCCCCACGGGTCCTTACCGACTCCCCTCACACAAAAGTTCTTTTTCCCCTCATCTATGGCCCTCCCCCCTCCTCTCTTTCTCCTCTCTCTATACACCCCTACCCCCCCTCCCCTTCCCTCGGGGCCCAAAGACTTTCTTCCCCCTCATCCCCCACTCCCACCCTCTTCCTTCCATTTTCTTCTTTTCCGGATCCCATATTGTGTTTACAAATCCTCTTTTTTTCTCTTTTTTATGAGAGAGAGAGAGAGAGAGAGAGAGAGAGAGAGAGAGAGAGAGAGAGAGAGAGAGAGAGTTTATAAAGAAATAACTGCAATCCATACTCATCCCTTTACAATACCAAACATCCTGTGTGATATAGTCCTACACCTTCTACAAGTACACGAACCACCTGCAACACATTCCAGTGTACCCATATACATACATACATATATATATATATATATATATACATATATATATATATATATATATATATATATATATATATATATATATGTATGTATGTGTATATATGTAAAAACAAATCATCCTTCCCCTACAAGTGATTCCCCAGGTCTCCCTCGCTGATGAGCTCTTCTGGTGCTCAGCAGTAATGAAGTACAGCAGCTACTCACTTCTGCTCCTCCTCCTCCTCCTCCTCCCCTTGCAACTCCTCCTCCTCCTCTTTCTTTTCACCTTCCTCCGTCTCCTCCCCTTTCCCCCCTCCCAGTCCTCCTCCCTTCCTCTCTTCCTCCTCCACCTCCCTTTCCCCTTCTGCCCTTTCTCATTCTTCTTCACTTCCTCCTCTCACCTTCCCACTCCTCCTCTTCCCCCCACCTTCCCCCACTCCTCCACTCTTCCTTCCTTTCTCCTTTCAACTTCTGCCCTTCCTCCTCATTCTTCTTCACTGCTTCCTCCCACCTTCCCCTTCCCCTTCCTCCTCCTCCTCCTCCAGCTCCTTCAAGGACGTCCTTCGCCATCAAAGCACAGAGTCTTCACGCCCGAGGATCACCGCTGACGGGAGCTTGTCCTCAAGAGCAACCCACGAGGACGAGAGAGAGCGAGAGAGAGAGAGAGAGAGAGAGAGAGAGAGAGAGAGAGAGAGAGAGAGAGAGAGAGAGAGAGAGAGACAGAAGGAGAGAGAGGCTGTGAGTGTGTGTGAATGTGTGTGTGTGTGTGTGTGTGTGTGTGTGTGTGTGTGTGTGTGTGTGTGTGTGTGTGTGTGTGTGTGTGTGTGTGCGCGCGTTCTGAAAACTTATATCCAGCACGACAATAAACATCTGCGATTACCTAAGCGTGATTTGGGGGAGGGGGTGGGAAGGGGTGGAAGGGGTGAGGAGGTGGAAGGGAGTGGAAGGGAGTTGAAGGGTGTAGGGGAGGGGGGAGGGGGAGGGGGGTCAATCTGCAACGCCCCGAGGGAAATTCTGCGATTAATAAAGGGCAATGTAGGTCGTTAAGAGTCTAAGTATCTATCACTTTAATTGCTCGGCGTTAATTCAGACTTGCAATCCACATCGGTGGAATCCCGTTCTTTAAGAAAAGGATTTACAAGCTCTCCTCCACGAGGACTCGAACCGTTGGTTGAGTTAATCATTACGACAAGGCAAGGACGGTAACCGCTAGACCGTTAGCACAGCGTATTTGTCTTGTGGTAATGCTCGGCGAAGGGTTCGAATCCCAGGGGGAGCTTCTGAATCCGTTTGCCATAAATTCACAACAAAAGGATTTAAGTTGATCCTTTCCATAATTTCATGTGGAATAATGCACAGCGTTGGTCCTCCTGTATAAAGTATGGGTTTTCTTTTGATATATATATATATATATATATACACACACACGATATAGTACACCAATTCTTGTGTTTTCATAATATGGTTTGTTTTGAAAAATCAATGATATCATGAATTAAATAGTTCTATGTGTAAATATAAACTGGTCTTTGTCTCTCTAATAATATGTTTTGTTTGAAAAAATACTACGAATCAAATCGTTTTATATGTACACATACATTATGTACACTTGTATTTTTCACATTGAGTATTTTGTTTTAAAAGAAAATGATAATAATAATGATGATAATGATAATAAAGAT
>NC_134817.1:5530000-5535000 GCF_046742065.1 Oratosquilla oratoria | reverse complement strand
AAGCAATGACTGAAAGGAAGGAAAAGAAAGGAAAGGAAAAGAAAGGAAGGAAGAGGAAGGTAGAGGAAGGAAGAGGAAGGAAGAGGAAGGAAGAGGTAGGAAGAGGAAGGAAGTGATGAATGAATGAAGCAATGACTTACAGGAAAGGAAAGGAAAGGAAAGGAAGGAAGAGGAAGGAAGAGGAAGGAAGGAAGGAAGGATGGAAGAAAGGAAGGAAGAGGAAGGAAGTGATGAATGAATGAATGAAGCAATGACTGAATAAAAAGAAAGGGAAAGAAGGAAAATGAAGGAAGGGAGAGAGAGGAACAAGAAGGAAGAAGGGAGGAAGGAAGCAACGACTGAAATTAATCAAAAGAAAGGAAAAGAAGGACGAGGAAAGATGGGGAAGGAAGGAAGGATGAAGAGATGGAAGGAGGAAGGGAAAGAGGAAGATTAGCGGAAAGAATGAAGGATGGGAAGAAAGGAGGAAGGAAGGGAGAGGAAGGGAGATATGAAGGAAGAGAAGGAGGGAGGAAGAGAAGGAGGGAGGAAGGAAATGGAGAGGGAGAACGGAAAGAATCAAGGATGGGAGGAAAGGAGGAGGAAAGGGAGAGGATGGCGGAAATGGTGGAAGGGAGGAAAGAAGAAATGGAGGAAGGGAGGATGGAGTAAAGGAGGAGGAGAAGAATGGAGGATGGAGTCAGGGAAGCAATATTTCAGAAAGGCGCAACCTCGCCTCGCGTCATTGCCGACCTCTTGAGGCCAAGTTGGACAAGAATCCAGACTGAATAGTATCTATATTGACACACGCGGAAAAAAAAATTGTATACAAACGTACATTTAAAAAGTAAGGTTAAGCAAACTTGTACCAATACAAGGCTGGAGGGGGCACTGGAGGGGGCTTTGGAGGGAGGCTTTGGAGGGAGGCTTTGGAGGGGGGGCTTTGGAGGGGGGCTCTGCGTCTCTTGTTTAACCACCAGAACTAAAGTGTGCGGGCGTATTACGAAAGCGCCTTCACTTATGGGTACTACAGTGGTTCAAGTATTTTGCTTCCAACACTTACGAGATCGTAAAAGGCTACGTCGTAAGTCTACGATCCTTACGTAACTCCAACCACTGTAGTACACAGGAGTGGAGGCTCCTTTCGTCACTGGAACTCTTGCAGTCCTACAGGCACTCCTACTCTCAGAAGACTCCAAAACTCCTGCACTTTCTTATGCCCCCTCTACTCTCACAAAAACTCCAGAAATCTCTGGTACGACTTGGAGGAGTGTCTTCATCTTCTTCGGGAGTCTGGCACTCTTGCTAACACACGATCTCCTCTCTAGCGGGAGAGTGCCTACTTCGAGTGCCACTTGACGCCAAGTCAGCTTCCTTACCTCCGCCTTCCGGACAGTGCCAGAGGACCCTAAGACTGGCACCTTCATTCACCAGACACTCGTCAGAAGGACCTAAACCCACCCTCACGCCCACTTCAGCCCCCACCCACCCTCCCCCTCCCCCTCCCACCACGACCGCCTGAGTGGCACTTGACCAGGTGGGAGCGTCGTGGCATGCTCAGGGCGACCACAGTGCCTCGAGGACCCGCGTACATATGCTAACTACTCGTTTAAGCATGTTCTTCTGTGTGTGTGTGTGTGTGTGTGTGTGTGTGTGTGTGTGTGTGTGTGTGTGTGTGTGTGTGTGTGTGTGTCAGAAAACAGTCACTTAAATACACACACACACACACACACACACACACACACACACACACACACACACACACACACACAATGATATACCACATATACACTTTCCACAATATTAAATATATATATATATATATATATACACATATATTATATATATATATATATATATATATTATATATATATATTTATATATAAACTCCAAAAGACCATCCATTTTCCAACTCCCAGACCAATGAGAGGAAGAAAAAGGAAGAGAAAGGGGGAAGGTAAGGAAAGGAATACAGAAGAAGAAAAGGAAATGAAGGGAGAGAAGGCGACGGGGTAGAGGAAGAGGAAGAAAAGGGGAAAGAGAAGGAGAAAGGAAAGGGAAGGAACAAGGGGAGGGGGTAAGGAGTAAGGAGGGGAAAGAGAGTGGAGGAGATAGTAAGAGGAAGAGAAGAAAACGGAGAGCAAGACAATAAGAAAATAAATTAGAAGTAAAGAAAATGTTGACCGGGAGGAAAGGAGGAGGATGAGTGGGCAAATACAAAGGAATGGCAATAGCGAATTGGATGCGGGAGGGGGGGGGGAAGGGGGAAGGGGGAAGGGGGGAAGGAAGGCAGTAGAGGAGAGAAGTGGGAAGGGAGAGAATGGAGAGACGGAAGGGTGAGGAAGGGGGGGGGGAGAGGAAGTGGAGGGGGAGGGGAGACAAAAAGGAGGGGGAGGGGAGAGGAAGGGGAGAAGAAAGGAAGGGGGGGAGGGGAGAGAAATGGGAGGAGGAGGGGAGAGGAAGGGGAGGGGGAGGGGAGAGGAAGGGGAGGGGAGAGGAAGGGGAGAGGAGAGGAAGGGGAGGGGAGAGGAAGGGGAGGGGAGAGGAAGAGGAGGGGATGGGGAGAGGAAGGGGAGAGGAAGGGGGAGGGGAGAGGAAGGGGAGGAGGAAGGGAGAAGATGGGGAGGGGAGGGAAGAGGAAGGGGAGGGGGAGAGGAGGGGAAGGGGAGGGACAGGGGAGAGGTTGGGGAGGGAGGGAGAGAGGGAGGAAAGAGGGAGGAGAGAGGGAGGGGAGGGGATAGAAGATGAAGGGATGGAAGGGATGGGAGAAATAGAGGATAATATATAGGATAAAGGAGAGAAGGGGAACGAAAGGTATAGAAAGGGGAGAGGAGAGAAAGTGAGAGAAGGTGAGAGTAGGGGAGAGATAGTGAGAGAGGGGGAGAAAAGGGGAGAGAAAGGGAGGGGAGAGGAAGGGGAGAGGAGAGAAATTGAGAGGTGAGATTAGGGAAGAGATGGTGAGAGAGGGGGAGAAAAGGGGAGAGAAAGGGAGGGGAGAGGAAGGGGAAGGGAAAAGGAAGAGGTGAGGAGGCTGACAACAGGACACAGAGGAGATCATTCGGTGGGGGAGAGGGGGGAGAGAGGGGGGGAGAGGGGGAGGGAGAGGGGGGGGAGGGAAGAGCGGAAGGGAAGTTCTACCGGAACCTCTCGCCCTTTACCTAACTTGGAGGGGCTTGATGAAGGGAGAATATTCACCGAGTACCTCTTCCTCTTCCTCCTCCTCCTCTTCCTCTTCCAACAAACCACCTCTTGGAAACCCAACAACCCAACAATTGGAACAAAACTTATGCGGACACACAAAAAATGTTCAGTCTTTGGAAAACGGAGTTCTCCCTCCCCCCAACTGTAAACAACGCAGACTCCCCCCCTCCCCCTCCCACGGACTCTGCCCCCCTCCCCCCCCTTTCCGTTGTGAAGAAGAGGTTCTTCATATTTTAATCCAAAACTCCTTGGGTAGAGTGTCTACACTCCTGACGGGTTATAAATAACCTCTGAATTACTTAAACTACAACTTCCATAGTCGTTTTTTGTTGTTGGTTAAGCTTAGTTGACACGGGGCTAGTTTAGTATCCACTAGTGCTGGATGCAAGTTAACTTAACTGGCAAGTAAGTGTTCACACTAGGATAGTGCAAGAGCAAGTTGACTTGCTGTCTGTTGACACTGGGCAAGTAATGGGCTAGTTTACAAGTCACTAGTACTAACGGCTACTAAACGAGGCTTTAGCCCACAAGGGCTACAATGGTAATTAATCATTGTCTTTGGCTCATCCCAAAGGACCTCCGCCCCATATATATTGTGGTTGTGATTGAGTTACTGACGGAGGTAAAAAGTCTCCATATTCTAAGTTTGGTACAACAAGGATCAAGGAACGATGTGTTGAGAGTGTCTGCCGTATTTGTAAGTCCCACGTCTACCAGTTTTTATTTTTATTTTCTCTCTCATTGTCTCTTTCTCTCTCTTTTAATCTGGTCTCATTATGGACTAAATAGGCCAATAATTCTCCTACTGACTTTCAAGGTTTATCACAATAAAACTTCCCGATCACCACGAGAAAAACGGAAAAGAACGAAAATCTTTATTATCTTTCTGTGATCAAAGGCTCAACCTTCAATAAGTCAGATATCTTTACAGACTTTTTTCTGACTAAAATTAACCGATTCTATTCCGCCGTATGATGGCCCTGATGACTCCAACCAATCACGATTCAACCCATCAATCCAGATTGACCAATCGTCAACTCTATTGTCAATGGAGTCCTTTCATGTAGGGGATTGATCCATATCAGGTCAACTGTTGATGAGACTGACTTGCTAAAGTTGAACGTGTAACAAGGCGAACGCGTGAACGCGCGCGCGAGCACACACACATACACACACACACACACACACACACACACACACACACACACACACGCTGATGTACGCTAATAGTCAAGGACAATAAAAAAATAATATCTACGATTTAGCTCCGGAAGGTCGAGGAAGTGAAGAAGGAGAAGGAGGAGGAGGAGGAGGGAGAAATAGTAAGAGGACAAGAAAGAGGAGTAGGAACAGAAGGAGGAAGAGGGGTGGTAGGAGGAGGAGGAGGAGAAGGAGGAGGAGAGGGAAGGAGAAATAGTTAAAGGACAAGAAAGAGGAGTAGGAACAGGAGGAGGAGGAGGAGGAGGAGGACGAATAGGAAGAGGAGGATATCTTGTTAACGCTGTTCTTTCCACGGCGATAGCCTCCTTCTGGGCTCTCCTCGCGAAGAAAGACAGACAGATAGACAGAGAGAAATGAGAAGGGGGTGGGGGAGGGGAGAAAGAGATTTTGACCGACCGTATCTTATATTTTCTTCGCAAATTTCCGATGGATATCATTACATGTGCCTTTTTCAATTTGTGTGTGTGTGTGTGTGTGTGTGTGTGTGTGTGTGTGTGTGTGTGTGTGTGTGTGTGTGTGTGTGTGTGTGTCATTGTGACAGTAGCGTCGTCACCATTCATATGATAGGGCCATCAAAGAATACAATTACCTGTACTTG
>NC_134817.1:5510000-5517500 GCF_046742065.1 Oratosquilla oratoria | reverse complement strand
GTGTGTAAGGTCACAGCAATGCCCGTAGATCAGGGCCATATACGAGGTCTGAGCTCTCATCCGAACGGGTACTAGCTGTCGATCGCGAGTACAGCACGTGATCCAAGACAGTTGTGAATCACACGAGAGAGGTAAGGAATGGAAAGACTGTATAGACGATGGAAATATAATGGTCAAATTCGCATTACGTAACAGCTATACTAGTAATAATACTAGTAATAATAATAAATATACTTATTAGTAATAAATTTGAAGCATAAATAAGGGGAAGGGGGAATATTCTCATTATAATTAATACAAATTATCCACATGTACAGTTCTTGGTAAATTTATATAAATCTGAAATTAATATTAAGTATATGTGGCCAAAGTAAATTGTTCAGTGTTTTGGTGGGGATGACAAGCCTTTCAATAACGGAAAAAGTGGTGTTGTAATAAATGTTACCTCAATTTTCAATAAATGGATACCCACAGCCCCAAAGTGACCGGCAACAATCTCTGGGTCCAAACATGAAAACAATCACGCTACTATTATTATTATTACTCTATTATCATTACTACTACTACTTCTTCTATTATTATTCTATTATCATTATTACTTCTACTACTACTATTATTACTTTTTTATTTTCCATCTATTTATCTATTCTTTTAAGATTTCTCACCCAGGATTTGGTATCGCGTCACTGGTCCCTGAAGGACGACAAGAGAAAATAATCGGGTCATTTCGGTCACTTCAGAGGAACAAGCGGAGGAAGAGAGCCACACTTGGCGTCCTGAAGGGACGGACGGGGGGGAAAGTGTCGGGCGGGGGGGGGAGAGAGTGTCGGGGGGGGGGGAAGAACACCATGAAACGACATAAAGAGCATTTTTAGGAGGAATGTGACGCTTCGTAAGAAGAGGAGCGGCCATTACCAGGAGTGATCTCCGTCCTGTGAAATGCAATAAAGCCAGATTGGCGAGCGCGCCAGCACACAGACACCAAGCATATACGAGAAGATACACGCACAAGCACTAACAATACACAATATGTGTATATTGTTAGTATGTGTGTATGTGTGCGTATGAATGTACACTTGCAAGGAAAACATGTGTAAGTATTTGCATTCACACAAACGCATACATGCACACTCGCGCGCACGCACACACTCATACGCACACACACGACACGGCTCAACCGTGCAGTGGTAGCGTTCACAAATGGTAATTCAGGTGTCCGAGTTCGATTCCAGTTTAGGGCAGATATAATTTCAGTATCGCTGTGCTGCGAGCCGGCACTCCAACTCTCGTGGGCGGGGAGTCGGGTGTGTGTGTGTGTGTAAGGTCACATTATTACCCGTACATCGCTCATATATGAGCTCTGAGCTCTCATTCCGGAGGGCAATAGCTGTCGGTCACGAGTCCCACACGTGATCCAAGACCGTGGTGAATCACACACACACACGGAATGGTGAGAGATAAGGTCTCAGTCCGTTGCTCCTTTCCTGTACACTACAATTAGGTAAATACACATACACAGTGACAATGTAACACGTAAAAAATATAAATAAATAAATAAATAAATGAATAAATAAAATGATAAGTTAATAACAATAATAAATAATAATAATAATAACCCAACACGTAAAAAATAAATAAATAACTGAATGAATAAATGAAAATGAATAGATAATATAATACTAATAATAATAATAATAGTAAATAATAATAATAATAATGATGATAATCCTGGCGCACACACCCGGGCGGAAGGAGCTTTGTCGATGTGGAAGAAGCCTTCCGGGCTGGCCGCGTTCTCTATAGAGGCACATTAACACTTTTGACGTCACCCGGCCCGGGCCGGGCTAAACAAAGCCAACAAGATAAACATTCGAACGCGCAGGAGGCGCGTAAGCGTTCGTTTCCGTGCAAACAGTCTACGTTAACGCACACAGGTACGTATATATACATACACGTATACATATACGTACACGCTACGCATAGGTGGATTGTACACACACACACACATACATACACACCAAGCACTTATCATACACATAGACTACACGCAACGCATGTAGAATGTATATATGTTGTGTATCTAGATCTAGAGCAAACACATACTAGACAACATTTTCACCTGTTTTGTTTAACCGTTAAGATCTAAGATAATACTCACAACAAGCGCCCTTTTCAAATTCTAACACAGAAACATAAAAACACTTTCCGTCCTGTTTCCTTGTGATATGTTCCAACTAACACCAACCACTAACACGTGTTAAATAATGTCTCTGCCACCTTTGCCCATAGTGCAAGGGAGGCCTTAATCTTCCTTATAAGAGGGTGATCTCTAATCTTCTCGCTCCAGACTTTTTGGTCACGCAGGGGGAACATGATCGTGGTAGTCTTCCCCCCCCACCCCACCAAAGAGTGATGGGTTACTGGTTTAATTCAATGAACACCCTTCAACTGGGAGAGGGAGAGTAAGACGAAGGAGAGGAAGACGAAGGAGGGGAAGACGAAGGAGAGGAAGACGAGGGAGAGGAAAAAGGAGGGGGAGACGAAGGAGAGGAAGACGAAGGAGAGGAAGACAAAGGAGGGGAAGACGAAGGAGAGGAAGACGAGGGAGAGGAAGACAAAGGAGGGGAAGACGAAGGAGAGGAAGACGAGGGAGAGGAAGGCAAAGGAGGGGAAGACAAAGGAGGGGAAGACGAAGGAGGGGAAGATGAAGGAGAGGAAGACAAAGGAGGGGAAGACGAAGGAGGGGAAGACGAGGGAGAGGATGACAAATGAGGGGAAGACGAAGGAGGGGAAGACGAGGGAGAGGATGACAAAGGAGGGGAAGACAAAGGAGGGGAAGCCGAAGGAGAGGAAGACAAAGGAGGGGAAGACGAAGGAGAGGAAGACGAGGGAGAGGAAGACGAAGGAGGGGAAGACGAAGGTGAGGAAGACGAGGGAGAGGAAAACAAAGGAGGGGAAGACGAGGGAGAGGAAGACAAGGGAGAGGAAGGCAAAGAGAGGAAGACGAGGGAGAGGAAGACAAAGGAGGGAAAGACGAAGGAGAGGAAGACGAGGGAGAGGAAGACAAAGGAGGGGAAGACGAAGGAGAGGAAGACGAAGAAAAGGAAAAGAATGACAAGACGGAGGAGACGATAAAAAAGAAAAGACTCAAACTACTGAGACGACGCATACGACGACGACGACGAAGATGACAACTAGGCCATCACAGTGAGGCCGGGTCTTCGTAGTTTCGTGCCCCTCCCGTCCCCTCCCCCCCGAAGAGGAGCAGCAGGTGCAGCAGCTGCAGCAGCAACATTAACAACAACTTTAGCAGGGCTAGCAACAGCTGCTGCCGCTGCCGTTCTCATCCTGTGACCTTCAGAATTCTTATCAACGACAAAGCAGGACCGTTTCACCCAGACAGAGACCTTAATGTTGTAATTTTTTTTTTTAAAAGAATCTTTGTCATCACCCAAGAGTAAACAACGTCCCTTGATCCTTTGTAATGTCCCAAACAAAGGTACCGTTTCTATTAAGGAAATCTTTTATGGATACAAAGTCTTCCTCTACATCGATACAAAGGTTGATGGCACTCCCTGACACTCTTGCTACACAAGAAGGACAGTGCCGATAACGGCAGTGTCACTGCTACAGTGGCCCTGCAGTGATCTTCCCAGGGCACTGGTATCCCAGTGGTACTGTCCCTACTGCCATCTCCATCACTGGCACATCATGGTCGTCACTGGCACTGCCGTCGCTCTCATTGGCACTGTTTCCCCTGCGCAAGACACTCCCGGTGATATTCTTTATATATGAAAAAAAAGAGGATTTATATAAGATTTATATAAGGAAATAGTTTTTTAAGAATACCACCGTAAGATTCTTACAGTGGTATTCTTAAACAAAAAACTTTCCTTCTATAAATCTTTCCCTTTATAAATCCCTCCCTTCCAAGGATTTATAAAAGATTTATATAATGAAAGATTTTTTTAAGAATACCACCGTAAGATTCTGACGGTGGTATTTAAAAAAAATTCTTTCCTTCTATAAATCTTTCCCTTCCAAGGATCTATATAAGATTTATATAAGGATTTTTTTTAAGAATACCACCGTAAGATTCTTACGGTGGTATTCTTAAAAAAAGAATTTTTCCTTATATAAATCTTTCCCTTCCAAGGATTTATATGAAGGATTTTTTTTTTTTTTTTTTTTTTTTTTTTTTTTTTTTTTTTTTTTTTTTTTTTTTTTTTTTTTTTTTTTTTTTTTTTTTTTTTTTTTTTGAAGAATGCCACCTTCCCATCCCTTAAGGGGTTCACTCCAGAGAACACCTTCTCTCTTAGGTTCCAAAGACGGAATGACTAATGGCCTTCGAAGTCTTCAGGAGCCGCGGGGAGACTTCGGCATCTTCTGTGCACAAGTTCCCCGTCTTTGTCGAAGCGGTACTTCGGGGGCTTCGTTTAGTCCCGATTTCATGAAATGAATTCGTGGCAGAGCGAAACCCTTGCGGGAATCTCCTAACTTTTAACTTCCTTCTAACTTTTTCTAACTTCGTTGACCTCATATTGAGTTTGAAGGGTTGAAAGGTTTTGTTACGTAGCCAACCAGACTTGGGGTTACGAAATTTTTTGTAAAAAAAAAAAAAAAAAAAAAAAAAAAAAAAAAAAAAAAGGGCAACAGGCATCAACACACTTCCTTCCCCGGTGATACTTTCACAGTTCATTCTACCTGACGCCGATGATTTTATTCAATTGTTGAATTTTTATTACCCCAATTTATCAACGAGGTCCCCTCATAGTCATAATAATACATTATATTAATAATAAAAATATATAGTCATACTCCTACTACTAATAACAATAATAATAATTATATTAACAATAATAATAATAGTAATAATAATAATACTAATAACGACAATGATAATAATTACCATATCAAATATACACATATTCTACTATACTGTCAAAATTAACACAATGTAATGTTAAATCATAACATGGTAATCTAAGGTTGGGCAATTATGTTAGTGCGGTTCATTTCGCCGTCGATTAATTGCCAGCGCTTCTATGCTTGGAGACAAGACTGCACCAATATTTTGAGAAAAAAATAAAATAAAATCATATAAATAAAAAATAAAAAATTATGCGTGGTTCTGGTCCGTAGGGACTGTCACTTGTGGCCGTTCAGCTTTATTCTGATTGGAAAAAAAAAAAAAAAAAAAAAAAAACATATACATATATATATATATATTTATCCTAAATACTTTCGAATCCATTTTGAAGTTGATAGGATTACCGGTGTGAGTATAGTTGTAAATACGTTTTAATGTAATTGAAAGAACTAAATAATTTAAACCCCACCATACAATTCCCCGGAACATTTCCCGGAATCCGGTGGCACTGTTTGTGATTCCGGAGGGGGAGTGGGGGGAGTGGGGGAGTGGAGTACGACTCCTATAGTCCCCCCTTCCTCCCCCCCACTCCCTTTCCCCCCTGTCAACTGACATAACCTCTTTAGCCAGGATAAAATCTACTAAGCATATCACTAACCCCACGTTAATGAGGGTTTTCGTCTTCAGAGGGTTTATTCTGGTTGGCGTCACACGATTCTATATGTCTGTGAAGAATTTCATTTCTTCTGTGGCTGAAGGGGAAGGGGAGCACTCGCGAGCACAGGGTTGGAAATTAATTTTCTTGAATTTGTCGTCGGTTTGGTTTTACTTTATTATTATCATCATTATTACTATTATTGTTAATATTATTATGATTACTATTACTGAGACGCATATATACACACAAATATACTTGTACACACACACACACACACACACACACACACACACACACACATAAAGGAAAGATTGCCACCGCCACATGCGAAGAACAACACAATGCCCATTATGTACTTGAACAAGACTCGCTCTATGATTTAGAAATATTTTATATTGTCAATGTATCTCTGTGTCGCTGTTAACTTGATAAAAATTTATTATAATCATTATTATTATTACTATTATTATTACACACACACACACACACACACACACACACACACACAACTTCGTTGAATGACGTAAGAGCCTTGCGAAGTATTTTTTTTCTGAGAAAGGGAACCATCAGGTACATGGGGTTCGTCCAAACATTCCTTGTTAGAGAAGTTGGTCAGGCGAGGAAGAAGAGCGAGCGGGTGAGGCGATGACCTCTGGGTGGGGTGAGGTGGGATGAGGGTGTTGAGAGTGGGGTGAGGAGTGAGGATGGGGTGAGGGGTGAGGATTGGGTGAGGGGTGAGGGTGTTGAGAGTGGGGTGAGGAGTGAGGATGGGGTGAGGGGTGAGGATTGGGTGAGGGGTGAGGGTGTTGAGGGGGATGATGGGGTGAAGGGGTGATGGTAGGGTGAGGGTGGGGTGAAGGGGTTAAGGTGTGAGTGTGGGGTGAATTGGGTGAGGCTGGGTTGAGGGTGTGAGGTTGGTGAGGGTGTGAGGTTGGTGAGGGGTGATGGTGCGGTCATGGGGTGAGGCTGGGGTGAGGGGTGACGAGGGTGAGGGTGGGGTGAGGTTGGTGAAGGGTGATGGTGGGGTGAAGGTGATGAGGGTGGTGTGGTGGTGAGGGGGTGAGGATGCCTCTCGCATGAGCTCTTGGGGGGCCATTTTGAAAAAAAGTTACGAGAACTGAAGAACTTGTGAACACTGGCTCGCCGTTCCATGTCACCTACTTCAATTCTGAAATCTGAAGGAACAGAAGTACAAGAATCTGTAACAAAAAAAAAAAAATCATATGATTTTATTCACCTAAGAAGCTAAACTCGCCTGGCACTTGGCACCCTACGACCGGCAGTGGAAGAAGAACAAAAAAAAAAAAAAAAGGCCACACGTCATTAAGTAGGTCAGGCAGGAGCTCTGTTCTGGACTCCGCTGTCCTTTGTTGTGAGACCTTTGTACCGAGTAATGACATAAAGGCGACTCAGTTGTTGGGGTGGGGTGGGGGATGCGAACGAGTGCCTAATCATGATCTCAAGTTGTGAAATTGGCACCGATACAAAGATTACAGACGCCAATGCCACTTGGCACTGACCTGGTGGCTCGACGTAAGTAAACCCTCGATATAACGGATCTCGATATACCAGACATCGGATATAACGGACAAAAAATCTGACCGGACAAACCTTCGATAAAACGGAATTTCATCCGTTATAGCGAGGGATCGTCGGGTATAACGGATCTTTGGATATAACGACAGACCCCTGTCCCCATATCGTCCGTTATATGGAGTGTTTATTGTATCTTTCTGATAAAAGCTGGTTTACCGTTATCGCTATATCTCCTCCCTTTTCTCTTTCTTTGTCCTCTTTTCCCTCCTCCTAATCTCCCCACTCCCTCTCGCCCTCCCTCCTCTCTCTCTCTCTCTTTTTTTTTTTTTTTTTTTTATTCCCCCATCTTGTACCTTCTGCCCGGTTCTCCGGTGTCATTCCCTCTCTGGTTCTTTTCCTCTACTCTCCTTTTTTTCCCTTCCACCTGTCCTTTCTC
>NC_134817.1:5497500-5500000 GCF_046742065.1 Oratosquilla oratoria | reverse complement strand
GCACACACACACACACACACATGCACGCACACACACACACATACACACTCCCCCACCATACCACGCTACAAGACACAACAACAAACTTGTACCCATCAGAGCATGATGGGCTGACCGCTATAAGAACAGCGCCATTTCGTCTATAATTCACATTATTAACCCAAATTAGTCTAGTCCTAAAATTAGCACAAACTGTACATTGTCAGTGTATCACTATTAACTCAATACATCGATTAATATTTTTACCATTGTTATCATTTATTATAAAAGCTAAGATGAAAGGGAGGACAGGGTGGTGGATGGGAGTGGACTGGGTGAGCCCTTAGTATCTATCTAGATAGATCATTCATTGTTATAGACACTAGGCACAAAGTATACAATACTAGAAATGTCTACAGACAGAATTCCAATTCCCTTGGCGGCACACTAGATATTTCTCGCTGGCATGCTACTTGGTTTTGCTACTTTGTTTGAGTAGAAACGACTTCGGTTACGATATTTTTTTCCTCAAATTTCCAAATGTCAAATGAGAAGCTAAATGACGAACTAAGAGAACTAAGAGAAGTTAAACTTAGAATACGAATGTTAGACACATTGTCGAGAATGTTCTTACGGAAGTCCAGAAAAGTATAACTGATGTCGTTTCTATTCAAAGTAGCAAAAGCAAATAACATGCTAGCCTAGTGTGCCGCCACATCTTTTTTCAAAACCACTAAGTACCCTGTACTGAGCGCCGAAACTCTCGGTTGTTTTAAGAAAAGGTTACACAACTTTCTGGATGGGGATGACAGGTGGTCATGGACATGGAACTGCCAAGTGTAGGCCTTAGGGTCTCTTGCATTCTCCTTCATTCTTATGTCATAACAACACTCAATGAAATAATAATTTTCGTCTTGTTCTTAAACGCTCAGGACGCTGATGTGACCAGTCTGGCCATGCTGGATTATGCCTGACATGAATAAAAGATACAGACACACGAGTAACTAGCTAACTAGCACAAGGCTACTTGTCCACAAGCTACATAGGGATAATGAGGTCAGGAGATGAATATATGATGTCACAGAGGAGACCCAATGCTACAATGGAGATTGAAGCACCAGATCGTGACTCAAAACAAAAACACCATCATATATATATATTCTTATATATATATATATATATATATATATACATATATATATATATATATATATATATATATATATATATATATATGGACCGCGCGGAAACCCAGTGAATACCGGGACCCGCTGCGGGTTTTGTCGCGTTGGTTCTCGATACTCCAGGCCTGACGGGGAGGCGACCCAACATTGGCATACAAAAAAAAAAAAAAGAAAAAAAAAAAATCATGCCGCAACTGACAGGGTTACCCCTACCAGGGGTTTCTCACTTCCCACATCGTGAGAGTGGATGGGTTGAGTTGAATTATACATACATACATGTGTTTGTGTCATGACATTTGGAAATAAAATCTCCTACTGGGATTCGAACCCTCGCCTGAGCGGCTTGCTTATCACGGTAGCGTGACGGTACGGTCTTCGTCCTATAAAAAGCAAGCCGCTCAGGCGAGGGTTTGAATCCCAGTAGAATAGAATACATACATGTATATATTCAGCAACTCTTATCCTCTTATGTGCATACACGAAGACCAGATAGATAAAGAGAAGACGACGATGAAGAAGCAGTAGAAGAAGAAATAAAAATGAAGAAATGAAATTAATAAGAGCGAAAGAGGGGGAGAAAAAAAAATCGGGTTTCTCTAAATGAATTTCAGTCTCTGACCTCTCCGCCTCAGTGACGTCATCTCTGGACGATTCCATTCAGCTCGGGGGGTGGACCCCTTGGCGAAACAAGATCTTCATTGACCGTGACCCAGTCTTGACCCCGAGGCTGATACCTCAACCGAATAAAACCGTCTGGATTTAGTCTGAACAAGGTATTAAGGTACGTCAGTCTAATGGAGTTACGAAGGATTACAAAGGAGCACCATACCGACAGAAGACCTTTGGGTCCATGACTAGGTCGGATGCACAAAAAAAAAAATAATAATAATAATATAAATAAGATAGAAAAAGAAAATAAGATTATATAAAAAAGAATAAAAAAAAAAAAAATGAATATATATATATATACACACACACACAATTGCATATATATATATATATATATATATATATATATATATATATATATATATATAAAACTATAAATAAATAAATAATTAAATAGGTTACACCGACAGTTGAGTACAAACGACTTCGGTTACGATATTTTATTTTCCAAATTTCAAAATATCAAATGACTGATGAACTAAGAGATTGTAAAACTATATGAATTTTAGACACACTACTGAAATGTTCTTATGGAAGTCTAGATTTGTGTAAGCGAAGTCCTATTCTAGTTATTCAAATGGAAGTTGGATGAAGGGTGTCGGAGGAAAAATAGCCCAGTGTGATAGCCCTTTAATCGGCTTCGGAGAGGAGACTTGCATAAACATAAA
>NC_134817.1:5485000-5492500 GCF_046742065.1 Oratosquilla oratoria | reverse complement strand
AATTACATAGCCATTTCCCATTTCCAAAAAAGAAATTAAAATACACAAGGAATACAAAGACCAAGAAAATACAGGAAAGTATTGATTTACAGAAAGAATACAACAAATGAGGAAATACTATTATACAAGAGAATATTCCTTTCTATTAAAAATTCCTACTGCAATGAGTTGCAACGACCTTTTGGTCCAGGGGCTACCAATGACGTATCAAATCAGGTTGGGTGGGAGGAAGGGGGGGTTACTTGCCTCCCAGCTCCCAGCCCCCACCCCCCACCCAACCACCAACTCCCATTTGAAAATCTGTATTTTGAAATATCGGTTTTGCCCTTTGGCTGTAGTAGATCAAATTCCTTCAACATACGGAGGTTCTAATGGAAGTAGACTGTCACAGAGAGAGAGAGAAAGAGAGAGAGAGAGACAGAGAGAGATAGAGAGAGATTAGGCATGATAAATTGCTCCTTTCCGGTACGGTACAATTATGTAAACACGCACATACACACATAAGGTCACAGCATTACCCACAAATCGGTCATATATGAGCTCTGAGCTCTCTTCCTGGAGGGAAATAGCTGTCGATCACGAGTACAACACGTGATCCAAGACCACGGTGAATCAAACACACACTAACTATGATCTGTCTTGGGCTTCCTACATGCCTGGGTTATGCCCTAGATGATACATCAGAGGATCTCATCATTGCTTGCAGCAACAAGCCCAACCTTCCTAATTTGTTCCGGAGCCCTGAAGGAACACAGCAACGGGAACCTACCACCCCCCTTCCCCACTCCCCCCCCAAAAAAAAAAAAAAAAAAAAATCGCCCAAACTGGCACAAATCACCGACATGACTCATTACGATCGACAAATCACAGCCGGCCTGACACCCCCGCCAACAGCAATAATACCCAAAGACATGAGCGCTGATAAATGGCGGCAGCGGATCCGAAAGTAGTGCCGACAACGAGCCCTTAACCGACAACAGATTGTCCCGGCCGTCGACACAAATCTAGAAATACGAAATAAACATTGTTCTAGCAAGCGTACGCCAAGGCAGCTATAAAAAAAAACTAAAAAAAAAAAAAAAACTAAATGAAGGTCACAAAAAGCGTCCTGAAAACAAAGCCCGACGCTCAAAAGAGAGAGAGAGAGAGGAAAAAATAATTTGCCGTAAACACAACAGTCGTCCTGGATTGCCATGCCGTGTGCAAAGCAGCCAAAATTTGGTGACGAGAAAGAGAAGACGAGCAGATGAGGAAATCGATAACTAAGTGAGATGTTCCAAACAGCCAAACGAAAAAAAAAAAAAAAAAAAAAAAAAAAAAAAAAAAAAAAAAAAAAAAAAAAAAAAAAAATAATAATAATAATAATAAATAATATATATATATACATATATTCAAGCAAAAGAAGAGAGACGCAAGATTTTTTTTTTAAGACGTCAAAAGTAGAAAATGTGAAAACTATATAAAAGAAAAAAACACGTACGACTGTGGTTGGGAACGCGGAAATACAAGTACGTATTAAAGAAAAAAGAAAAAAGAAAAACAAAGGCAATACACGTTAATGGCGAGCCTTAAAAGCCGCGGCTGAAGGCCAGATAACCGCGAAATTAAAGGACGCGCGAAAGTGGGAGAGGCCGTGAGACGCGTAGTGACACACTTGAGCAAACAATGGCGAGTGTGGCACCAGACAGGAACACGGAAGAGAGAAAAAACGCGAATAAAGGAGGGAAATAATCGCGAATAAGGTGGGATATAACCGCAAAAAGGAAAGAAATAACCGCGAATAAGGAGAGGCGTAACCGCAAAAAGGAGGAAATAACCGCGAATAAGGAGGGATTTAACCGCGAATAAGGAGGGACATAACCGCGAATAAGGAGGGACATAACCGCGAAAAGGGAGGGACATAACCGCGAAAAAAGGCGGGACATAACCGCGAATAAGGAGGGAAATAATCGCGAAAAAGGAAAGGAAACGCGAACAATACCTTGAAATAATTTCCCAGTCACCTCATATGGAAACGGGCAGCAACGATGTACACTTGTTTATTTGCAAAATAAAATCTAAATTTTCGTACTAATAAGACATTCGTGGTATGACATTCAAAACAAAGACCCCAGGACGCGGCCATTGCCCAGGGGGGGGGGGATCCCCCCCGCGTGGCGACAACGGAAAATGCAGAGCCGCGAGTGCCTGGCAGCAAAAACAGCCAAGACAAGCCAAGCCAAGACAAGACAGGACTGCCCTCGGCAAGGCAGAGGAGATGAACTCGGGCCGGGCGGGGAAAATGTGCACAGCACGTACACACACACATACGCACACACACAGAACACGTACACACAAACACACACACCGCCTTCATTCCATAATGGAAGACGAGGCCTCCACAATACCACACACACAAACGAGGTAACCTTGAACAATGGTGACAGTGATGACGGTGTTGGTGACGATGGTGATAGTGATGACGATGATGATGGTATTGGTGATAGTGTAGGTGATGATGATGGTGATAGTGATTACGGAAACGATTATAATAACGAACAGATCAGCCCTGGACATTGATGACAAAGATGATGACAATGGTGATTATGATAATGAAAACAATTCTGATAATGAGGGCGATATTTCTTCCACTGAAGATAATGAACGACGGTGATAATGACAACGACTAAACGAATGACAATACGGGAGCGTATGCGTGCTCATGCGTTCTCATGTGTTCACGCCTATGCGCATATGTATGTATGTGTATGAGCGTGTACATGTATGTGTGTTCTCGTTTGTGAGCACGTGTATGTGTGAGTATGAGCGTGTACGTGTATGTGTGTTCTCGTTTGTGAGCACGTGTATGTGTGAGTATGAGCGTGTACGTGTATGTGTGTTCTCGTTTGTGAGCACGTATTCATGTCTGAGCATGTAGGTACTGCGTTCGTGGATGAGCGTGTACGTATATGTGTGAGTATGAGCGTGTGTGTATGTGCGTGTGTGTACGTGTCGCATGTGAACACACCGATATGCATGTCAGAGTCTGTGCATGTCAGACGTCTGAATGTGTGCGTTTGTCCGCGTGAGTGCATGTCCTCTCGGTATAGACAAATTTCATCCCCCCCACCTCCAACTTGTCCCCCCTCCCCCCTCTTTGATCAATAACGTGCCCCAAGGACGAAGGGGAAGCTCGACCTGTTCAAAGTCAGGTCACAGATGGTATTAAGGTCACCGAGATACAGGTCAACACACACAGTGCCTCTGTTTAAGGTCATTTAATTATTATGGCCTGTGTCATTATACAGAAGAAGGGGGGAGAGAGAGAGAGAGAGAGAGAGAGAGAGAGAGAGAGAGAGAGAGAGAGAGAGAGAGAGAGAGAGGGGAGAGCGAGGGACAAAGAAAGAGAGAGCAAGAGAGAGAGAGAGAGAGAAAGGGGGAGAGCGAAGGACAGTGAAAGAGAGCAAAAAAGAGAGCAAGAGAGAGAGAGCGAGAAAGAACGCGAGGGACAGAAAGAGGGCGAGAATGAAGAGAGAGAGAGAGAGAGAGAAGGCGAGCATCCTCTTGGAGCAGAGGTCCCATTGGAATTCATGACGCAGGTTCAAGTCGTCGTCGTCGTCGTCGTCGTCGTTGTCGTCGTCGGCGCCGGCAGTTCGAACCGCGGCGGACGACCCAAGGTCACCCGCCCGCCGCCGCCGCTGCCAGTCGCCGCCGGTGGGGGTTGGGGTGGGGTGGGGGCAGTCCGTTTCCGTTTGGGTCACTGCTGGATTACGTGAGTAATCCTCCGCTGACGATGCGGCAGAGAAGGATTTTCCGGGAGAAAGGATGGAGGATTTCCTTACCGCTTACAAAAAAAAAAAAAAAAAAAAAAAAATCCATTTGAGGTGATGTCCCCCGACGAAACGAAGCCTCCATCGATCGAAACCCCATTAGGAATTCCTTCCCTTATCCTGAATCGTATCGTTTAGCTTTAGTTAGAGTGGAATTCTGCTGCAAAATGTGTCCGCAAGTTGGAGAAGTGGGTGTGAGGGAGTGAGGGAGTGAGGAAGGGAGTGCGTGCCCCCCTCCCCTCCCCTCTGGGGGAGGGGAGGGGGGCAAGGGAGGAAAGGAAGGATTTCTTGGAAGGTGGATCTCTAAGGATACCATGACGGTGACGACAACGACAACGACGTGTGTGTGTGTGTGTGTGTGTGCGTGTGTGTGCGTGTGTGTACGTGGGAGCGGGTTTCAAGAAATCCGGAGCTACCTCAAGGAAGAGGGTGGGGAGTGTGTGTGGGGGGGGGGGGAGTGGGGGGGAAGGGGTGGAAGGATTCCCAGGCCTGTCTCGAAACAGGATTCCTCCACTTTCTCTTCTTTAAAGAGTGATCCTCATTCGCCCGAATCCTTCCCGTGGTCCTTCGGAAACTCGAGAGAAAAATAAGACGGTCTGAAGCGAGGAAGGGGGGTGGAGGGTATAGGGTGGAGGGAAGTGGAGGGGGTGGAGAGAGGTGGAGGGTGTGGGGTGGAGGAGCATGGAGGGGGTGGAGGGTGTAGGGTGGAGGGAGGTGGAGGGGCATGGAGGGGGTGGACAGCGGTGGAGGGTGTAGTGTGGAGGGAGGTGGAGGGGCATGGAGAGAGTGGAGAGAGGTGGAGGGTAGTAGATGGTGGAGAGGCATGGAGGGGATGGAGGAAGGTGGAGGGTGTCGGGAGGTGGAAGGGGAGAGGGTAAATGGTGGAGAGGGGTGGAGATAGGAGGGTAAAAGGTGGAGGGGCAGAAGAGTGGAAAGGGTAAGAGGTGGAGGAGGGTGGAAAGTGGAGATGGCAAGAAGTAGAGGGGAATGGAGGGTGGAGAGGGAAGGGAAGGGATGGAGGGGGTGGAGGGTGGAGAGGAAAAAGGTGGAGGAGTGGAGGGTGGAGAAGGAAAAGGTGGAGGGGTGAAGGGTGGAGAGGGAAAAGGTGGAGGGGGTGGAGGGTGGAGAGAACAAGAGGTGGAGGGGGTGGAGAATGGAGATGGCAAGAGGTGAAGGGGGTGGAGGGTGGAGAGGTAAAAGGTGGAGGAGGTGGAGGGTGGAGAGGAGAAGAGGTGTAGGGGGCCGAAGGTGGAGGGTGGAGACGACAAGAGGTGGAGGGGGTGGAGGATGTGAGGTTGAGCAAGGTTTGGACCTGACTTGAGAACAGGTGTTATTCGTATAGAGAATACTAATATAAACAGAATACTAATATCAATGGAATACCAAGACATCGGAAACAGAATACCCAGATCTCAAACACAGATTACTAAGATTTCGGAATCTAAATGTGAATACCTCGCAAAGAGAATATTATTTCCAACAGAATACTAAGACCTCTACAAGAGAATACTCAGGCCGGGTGTACACTGAGCGTCATGCAGAGCTGCATGAGGCAGTTGGCAGTGCTGAGTGCAGCGCAGTGTCCACAGTGCTGGCAGCGTGACAGTGTCCCGGCCGGGGTCTACTCTCACAGTGTGACAGTGCCAACAGACAGTGTTACAGTGCTGGCAGACAGTGTAGACACTGCGATGCACTCAACACTGACAACTGCTACATGGAGCACTGCACGAGGCTGGACCCGGGCTTAAGACTTCAAAATCAGAATACTGAGACCTTAACACATAGAATACGACAAACACAGAATACTAAGACAACACAGATTACTAAGACTTGTGAAGATTCAAAAACAGAATACTTAGACCAACAGAATACTAAGACTTCCAACATACAATCCTAGGACTTCGGAAATAGAATATTAAGACCTTAAAAGGCAGAATACTAAGTCTTTGGGAACAGAATATTAAGACTCAAAACCAGAATAATAAGACTATTCCTCAACCCGGATGCCTCTTATGCAAGACATCTGCTCCTTTAACTGCTCTCACCCCCCTCACCCCCTTCCCCCCTCCTCCCACCGGTAGCAGTCTTGAGCAAACAGACAAACGGTGACTGTTGAACAACTCTCCAGACTTAAAGTGGACAGTCTGCCCTTAGCTAGAATAGAAAATATTCAATGAAAATGGTGGACAAGCACCAATCGTTAATTAAACATGGCGGACAAACATCAACCCTTTTGATGTGTGTTATGACTTCAGTCTAGCTGTTTGCGGGGGACACGAACACCTCCATAGCAAGTGCTAAGCCCAATTGTATACGTAGATTAAATCGCAGGCTAACACGGACCAGGTCAGCTATGGGTCAGACGAGGTCAGGACGTCGTTTTCGTATACCTTGATCAGGTCAGCTGTGAACTGCAGGTCAAAGTAATCGTCATGTCCATGTCACACTTCTGGTTACTTCAGGTCACATCAGGTTATGTCCAAGTACCGATTTCAGGACTGTCCCATATCAGGTCATTATAGTTTAGGGTCAGAAGTCAAGTGACCCCGGGTCAAGTCAGGTACTTAGTTTATATTACATGTTTCAGGCTAAGCTTCCATGTAAGGTCACACAGGCTTCATCTCAAAAGACAGGTCCGATTCCCGAACCTGGTCTGGTCAGGTAGGTCAAACCTGGTTCAAGTCATATGACAGCATCACAAATACAATCCACTTTTCCTATATAGGTTAGGTCATGTCAGGGCAGGTCAAACCGGCTTCGTGTCACATTGCAAATTGACCTCACGGGTGTTGTTAGATCGAACAATTTTCGGTATAAGGTCAAATGAGGTCAACTAACTTCTTGTAAGAGGTCACGTCAGGTCAACCCGACTTCACGTCACATGGCAGGTCAGTTCCGCATACATCAGGTTACATAAAGCAAACATGAATGTTCATGTTAACTATGTTATACCGGTTTTATGTCGATACAGGTCACTTTCACAAGTACCCCCATCAGGTCAAGATACTTATATGGGGTCAGGTCAGGTCAGACCTTGCTTCACATCGTAACAGGACTTGACACGTCCTGCCGGATCCGGCCAGTTCCCGGAAGACGGAAGGTCAAGCCCGGACGAGCCGGCTTTCCCTGTGCCACGACAGGTCAGCTTTACAAAAGATCAGGTCAGATCGACACCCGACAGGGGAGGAGGAGGGAGGGAGGAGCGAGGGAGGAGGGAGGAAGAGGGGGGAGGGAGGGAGGAGGAGGGGCGGGAGGAGGTGACGTGAAACAAGGGGCAGCCAAACATTGTCTTGTGTATTTGTTGCGTGTTTGTTTACACGCTGCTGGGTCAACCCGGGTCGATGGCAACACGTGAACCCAGGAGTGCCAACAAGCGTTGCCATGGTGGCACTGCCCGTCTCTTGCCATCACGAAGTGGGAGGTGTTGGCAATGGCCATATCCAATTACCAACCTTCCAATCCTTTTTCCGGTACATTGACTGTCTTTAAAGGTTTTATTCTGGCTATATCCGGGCGATTCTATTGATTTAGAAGGAGATTAACGATAGATAAACGGGTTAAAATTTAACTTAAAATGATTGCATTTTTTATGTGGCTTTTTAACATCCGCGAACAAGTAAAGTTGTCAACCACAAACATAACTTCCCATAATTCCCTCTATGACGTCATCCACATCTTGACAATGTTGACA
>NC_134817.1:5475000-5480000 GCF_046742065.1 Oratosquilla oratoria | reverse complement strand
GAATAAGGAACGGTAAAGAGAAGAGAGGGAGACAAGAAGAGAGCGGAGAAGAGAAGAGAGGGAGACAAGAAGCGAGAAGAAAAGAGAAGAGAAGAGAGGGAGACAATAAGCGAGAAGAAAAGAGAAGAGAGGGAGACATGAAGAGAGAAGAAAATAGAGCTGAGTTTCGCGCGACAGCTGCCGCCGTCTCGTGTCGTGTCAGCGACCTGGAGCCAGCGCGTTGACCGGTAAAAGTCGTTAAAATTCGTTAACGCCTTCCAACGCGGTGACGCGCATTCTAGGTTGCAGAGGGGCGGACACCGAACGGAAGGGGGGCTCCACCGACCGAGACCCTAGTCCTGTGCCTCGTCCGTCGTTCACTTGAACAGAATCATGATGGACTTTCAGAAGAAGAAAAAAATAATAATTATCTATATACCAAGGGTTTCCCCCCCCTTACAAGGGGGGTTGCCTAGTCAAAAGGCACGTATCCACTCACATCCATTTCATTTCCATTAACCATCCCTTCTTCCCTCTCATCTTAGCTTCCCATGGATGACGGGTCATCCCTGTATCCCGCCGAATACCCTGGGCGGGATACATATAATAATAAGAATAAATAAATAAATAAATGAAATATAACATGAAAAATAAATTTAATGGTAGATAAAAGGACCCCTATGACACTCCCATACCACGGTTGTTACTCTCTGAAGGCGCCGGGCGACCTTAGGGGTCTTAAAGGACGTCCACCAGTACCTCAGGGTTAAGTGGCTGTCAGGGCCAGGCGGCAAAACACTGAATAATTACCTGAACCTCACCTGAGGCGCGAAGACCTGGAATCCAGGGAGGAGGAAGAAGAGAGGGAGGAGGAGGAGGAGGAGGAGGAGGAGGAGGAGGAGGAGGAGGAGAAGGAGGAAGAGGAGAAAGGTGCTAGCCTCGGAAGGAGATGGAAGCGACTGAGAAAGAACTTCCGGTGTTTGTGGTTGTTGGTTGCGGTAGTGATACTGGATGGTAATGGTTGTGTGGTGGTGGTGATAGCAGTGATGCTGCTATTTCTGATGATGATACTGGTGATGGTGGTGATGATGTTGATGATGATGGTGATGATGGTGACCATGATAATGATGACGATGATAATGGTGATGGTGACGATGATGATGATGATGATGATGATAATGGCCATGATGGTTACCATGATAATGATGACGATGATAATGGTGATGATGATGATGATGATGATGACGATGATAATAGCGATGATGATGATGATGATGATGATGATGATGATGATAATGGCGATGGTGATGATGATGATGATGATGATGATGATGATGATGATGATGATGGTGATGATAATGGCAATGATGATAATGGCGATGGTGATGATGATGATGATGATGATGATGATGACAATGATAATGGCGATGACATTGATGACTACAACGATGATGACGGCGGTGCTGCTGGGCCCACGGACCGACCGTGTCAGTCCAGCTCGACGGGGCGGCGGCGGCGGGGGAGGAGGAGGAGGAGGTCATGGCATTGCCCGCAGGAGGCACGTCGGCGGCGGTGCCAGGAGGGCGGAGGCACGGCAGCGGCAGCAGCGGCCGCAGCCAGGTGCCAATCGATACGAGCAAGACAAATCCGGCCAAGTTCGTCGCCACCATTTGATCCCGCGGGACCGACCGACGGGCCAACGTTGGACCCACCGAAGGACCAACGGACCAACGGACTAATGAACTAACCGACGGACCAACGGACCGACACCAAAGTCGGTGATGCCAAGCGACGGCAATGAAGTTCTTAAACGCAGTTGTGACAGTGGAAGGAAAGACCCCGGAGGAGGGGAGGGGGAGGACGAGAGGGGGGAAGGAGGGGGAGGACGGGAGGGGGGAAGAAGGGGGACCGAGTGTATCTGGAAAGGGGAAGGGGGCGAAGCAGTGGGGGGGAGGGAGAAAAGGAGAAACGGGGAAGATGAGGAGAGGAGTGAGGGGGAAGATGAAGAGATGGGTGAGGGGGAAGATGAGGAGGGGAGTGAAGGGGAAGATGAGGAGGAGATGAGTGAGGGGGAAGACGAAAAGGAGAGTGAAGGGGAAGATGAGGAGAAGATGAGTGAGGGGGAAGATGAGGGGGAAGATGAGGAGAGGGAGGGGGAAGTTGGGGATGGGGATGGAGATGGAGATGGAGATGGGTGGAATGCTGAATCAGAAGTATGGTGAACGGATAATGATTGAGATGTGTGGGGAAAGGGGAGGAAGAAGAGGACAGGGATGGTGACAAGGGCAATGGGGGCAAGGCTGCGGACAACAGAAAACGAGAGAGCCAACTCACATGAAGGGCACACCTTTCACTGTGCAGTGAGGCACAGTCCCAGGTGAATAAAATAGCTTGGTGACAGTAAGACTAAAAGAGAAGGACTTTGAGTGTGTTCATATATATATATAAATATATATATAAATATATATATATATATATATATATATATATATATATATTTAGGAACACTCATGTATGTATATATATATATATATATATATATATATATATATGTGTGTGTGTGTGTGTGTGTGTGTGTGTGTGTGTGTGTGTGTGTGTGTGTGTGTGTGTGTGTGTGTCCCCCCCCTCCTCCTCGCCTCTCACTCCCTTCCCTTCCAATTCCGTCTCTTCCACTTCCATCGCTTCTCCCCTTCTTTCGTCTTCCCCTCTTTCCAATTCTCACATTTCCTTTGTATAACTTTGCTTCCTCTCCACCTCCTCCTCTCCCTACCTCCTCCTCCTCCTCCCACCCTTCCCACGAACTCTCCCTTCGCTCCAGCCTCTACTTTCTTTTCCCTCTTCGTTCCTTCTCTCCCTCTCCTTTATTCTTTAGTCCATTTACTCTTCTCCTCATCTCTCTACAACCATAAATCTTCCTCCCCTCTCCCTGTCACCCTTTCCCCTCTCCTCCCCTTCCTCTCCCTATCTTTTAACCCTTAGCCCTCTTTCCCTTTCCCCACCTCCCTTTAACTTGCCCCTCATCACCTTTCCCCTTCCCCTCATTTGGCAGCAGCATATGAGCTTCCCTTACCCCTCCTCCCCCCTCCCTGTCCTCTCTCTTCCCTCCTCCCCTCGTCTTCCTTCCTCTCCCCTCCCCCACTCATCTCCCCCTTCTCCTCCCCGTCCTCTCCCTTCTCCCCTTCTCATCCTCTTCCTTCCCTCTTTCCCGTCCTCTCCCTTCCCCCTCCCCGTCCTTTCCCTTCTCCCCTTCCCATCCTTTTCCTTCCCTCTTTTCCGTCCCCTCACTTCCCCATCCCCCTCCTCCCTTCCCCTCCCCCTTCCCCTAGGGTGTGGCTAATCATGCGAACACAGCCACACCTACAACACCTTAATACCATACCTTGGTTACTAATGCCCAATACATAGGCTCCCCTTCTGAGATACTACGGCATAACCTTTGTGAGGATTTGTCATACTATAATAATGGACCGTAACCCAGGCTATGATAATGTACAAAGACTAGATTCATCAGCCTTCCTGCCTTTGCTGAGTGTCTTCTATCAGTCTTGTTAGACTCAATAATCATGTGCCTTAACCTGGTAGCCTTAATTACTACCTAACCTTTGTACAAGACTTAGTAGTCTATTCTTCTACCCTTAGTAACTTGTATAGTTAGCCCTAATAACCTATACGGCTACCTTAGTAGTCCACTAGCTTTAATGTAGGTCACCCAAGCCTTTGTAATCCTTAGTAAAAGTAGGACACCAGACTGACGATCATGCAACCGTAGCCTTAGTTGTTTTCTCAAGGTCTCGCCTGAGGAGCCTTACCTTGGTAGAAGACTTAGTGGAAAAAGTCCAGCTCAACGAGGTATAAAGGGTACTGTGGACGTTCGTAAGCCACTCTTTACCTATTTAGTTTATTGCTATATTTCACTTATTTATCTATTAATTTATTTATTCATTTATTCTTCTTTGTTTATATTTCTTATCTATTTCAATTTCTAATTATTCTTATCTATTTTCTTGATCATTCTTTCTTCTCTTTTTATATTTCTTATCTATTTCAATTTCTAATTATTCTTATCTATTTTCTTGATCATTCTATCTTCTCTTTATATTTTCACTCGTTTTTATTTTATCTATTTATCAATTCACTTACCTACTTCTTCATATGTTTGTTAATTTTTTATTTATTGTTGAAAGGAGTGCGTGTGTAATGATAGCTTATATAGAAACAAAGACTACAGTGACGGCTTATATAGAAATACTGTAGACACTGAAGTAATAGCTCATATAGAAAGACTGTATAGCAACGTATAGTAACAATAGATAATAAAAAACACTACATGGCAACCCGTCAAAAAAGACAAGTAATGATAGAACAAATAAACGGGAAAATATTAAATATACAAGGTTTTAAATTTAAAAGAATGGGAGAAAAACCACAAGTTATATAAAATACATATGTTAAAAAATGAAATATGAAAGTTTTTACATGAAAAATATAAATGAAAAAAAAAATTGGAACAAAACGTCCTCGCCCGTAATTGAACACGCAACGGAAGGTCAAAATTCACTCGATACATTCACTCGTTCAATAAAAAAAAAAAAAAAAAAAAAAAAAAAATAGTGGTGACGGTGGTGGCTGAGTTTCACCATCACTAATCACCACCCTCAAAACCACTGAAAAAAAATATATATATATATAGATATATATATACACAGTATATATACATATATAATGAAAATAATAATGAAAAACAAACAAACAAAGGTAAATTAAAAAAAATAGTAAAATCGAAAAAATAATAACATATAATGAAATAACAAACAAAAAAAATGAAATAGTATAGAAAATAATGAAATAAAAAATGAACAATACCATTAACACTAACAACAACGAGTAGAGTTCTGGTGACGACAGCAAAAACCAGAGTTAGAACAGTTATCATACCGTCGTCCCGGAGATAGATCTATATCCGGTATACAATTATATAAATCTGCCTTTTAGTATCCACGCTCAGGCAATCCACTGTAGCA
>NC_134817.1:5465000-5467500 GCF_046742065.1 Oratosquilla oratoria | reverse complement strand
GAGCTTTGTAAACTTTATCCAAATATGGACAAAAACGTGAAGAGCGGAAAAAACACCATGTGATAATTCAGTATTGCCATAAATATATATATTTTTTTTACTTATCTATTTTTATTAACTATTTTTTATTTTATTCTATTCATTTTTTCACATTTATTTTTTACACAACGAAATAGAGTACAGACACCACCAAAACCCGGTAGATATGGTCCTGCACTACCTCTACTGACTTCAGATCGAGTGACTACGAAGGACACATGACAGCATCCAGCGCGCGTCCATCCCCACGCCCTGCAAGCCACCCCGACTCCACTAAAACTCCACCCCTCCACCTCCGTCCTACCTCATCCACCTCTTCAGCCTCCATTCCAAGTTATATTAAAAAGGCTGGGAACGCACTGATGGAGGATATATGCAATGATGGTACGAATGAGAGGGAGACGGGAGAGTGGAGGGGGGGATGCAAGTCAGAAAGAGATAGACACAGACAGACAGAGAGAAAAAGAGGAAGGTAGACGCATAAATAGACAGAAACAGATAGACAGATGGATACATACATTGAGATACAGAGATACATACGTACATGGGCAGATACACAGGTAGATAGATACTTAACATATATATATATATATATATATATATATATATATATATATATAGATGCACACCTATAGATACATGCATATATATATATATATATATATATATATATATATATATGTATGTATATGTATATATATGCATACAGATAGATACTTATATACATGGAAAGAAAGAGACACAGAGAGAAAGATAGAGAGAGAGAGAGAGAGATAGGGCAGGGGAGTGAGAAGCAAAGAAAGAGAGAGAGGGAGGGTGGAAAGCGAGAAAGGAGATACGTCGGCAGAGAAGCTCCTGTGCAGCACACACCAGGCAGGAAGCCGCGGCGTAAAAGAGGAAACTGGACGGCCGAAGCCGGCAAAGGTGACGACAGGCCGAGGAAGAGGAGGAGGACGAGGAGGAGGAAGAGGAAGAGGAAGGGGAAGAGGAAGGGGAAGAGGAGGAAGAGGAAGGGGAAGAGGAGGAAGGGGAAGAGGAGGAGGAAGAGGAGAGGGAAGGGGAAAAGGAAGGGGAAGAGTCAAAGGAAGTGGAGGAAGAGTAAGAAGAAGTAGTGTTATCTCAGGTCCGATGAGAAACTACGAAATAGAGGAGAGAGAGAGAGAGAGAGAGAGAAAGAGAGAGAGAGAGAAAGAGAGAGAGAGAGAGAGAGAGAGAGAGAGAGAGAGAGAGAGAGAGGATTCGTGGTACAAAAGGAAATTAGAGAACAGGAGCAAACGAGGGAACAAAAAATGTGGAGAAAGAAAACGGAAAGGGGGAAGAAGTGATAAAGAGAGAAACCATGAAATGGGAAAGAGGAGTAGAGGTAGAAAAGAGAAAAAAAGAGAAGGAAAAAAAGAGTGAAGATGTAGAGACGAATATAAAATATATATTTGGTGGGAGAAAAGAGAGAGAGAGAGAGAGAGAGAGAGAGAGAGAGAGAGAGAGAGAGAGAGAGAGAGAGGGTAGCGATAGGGTGAGAGAAGATGGAGAGGAAATTGAGTGAAGAGAGAAAAGAGAGGAAAGAGAGAGAGAAAGGAGGAAAAGAGAGAAGAGAGAAAAGAGAGGGAAAAGAGAGAAAAGAGAGGGAAGTGACTAAAGATTAAAGAAAAACTGAGATTGATTTTTCAATCTTTCTTTCATTCTTTCTTTTCCAGAGTCGTGACTGTCGTGTTATTGGGGAAGAGACCAAAGCACCCGGCTACGAGGGGAAGGAGGTGAGGGGAAACGAAGGCAAAATTGGGGAAAGGAAAGGGGAATAGTAGAAGGGAAGGAGATATAAAGAAAGGGAAAAGGAAGGGGAATAGGAGAGGAAATGAAGGAGAAGATAAAATGAAGGACAGAGAGGAAATGAAAAAGAGAAGGACAATGATGGAGAAAGAGAGGGGAAATGATGGGGAAAGAGATAAATGAAAGAGAAAGGGAGGGGGAATGAAGGAGAAAGAGAGGGGAAAAGGAGGAGAAAGACAGGGGGAAATGAGAGAGGGGAAAGGAAGAGAAAGAGAGAGGGAAAGGAGGAGAAAGATAAGGGAAAAGGAGAGAGGGGAAAGGAAGGAGAAAGAGAGGGGAAATGAAGGAGAGAGGGGAGAAAAAGAGAAAGGGGGTAAAAAGGAGGAGAAGGAGAAGGTATATGGAGGAGAAAAAGGAGGGAAAGTGAAGGAGATAGGGGGAAATGAGGAGAAAGGAAGGGGGAAAGGAGGAGAGGGGAAAAGATAGAGAAACAGAGGGGGAAAAGGAGGAGAGGAGAAATGAAGGCGAGGGGTAAACAAACGAAAAAAAAGGATAAAAGAAGAAGAAAAAAGGCGGAGAAAAGGAAAGAAATGGAAATGGAATGAAGGAGACAAAAGAAACGGGGAAGAGCAAAGGAGTGGAAAGAAAGAAAAAACAAATAGACTTTTGGTAAGAGAGAAAGAGAGAGAGAGAG
>NC_134817.1:5452500-5457500 GCF_046742065.1 Oratosquilla oratoria | reverse complement strand
TGTGTGTGTGTGTCTGTACTGTGTGTCCATATATATATATATATATATATATATATATATATATAATGTGTGTGTGTATGTGTGTGCGTTTGTACGTGAATATATAAAAGTATGTACGCATACATACAAGCTCATGTATGTACACACGCGTGCAGCGTGTGCACATACACATAAACAATCAATAACCATGTCTTGAACACATCCCTTGGCAGGCAAGCAGGCGCACCTCCGACAGTCAGGGACAAGGTTAACGACACCTAGATCCCTCATTTCGAAAGAAAAGGCCCAGTTCCACATCGCACGGTCACAAACGTCCATTTGCATAACTGTTATTGACTATCTTGCGTCGCGGATCCGCTGTATGAGTCATAAGCCGCTGCCAACCCCACCCGCTCACCCGTCCTCTCCTCCGCCTTCTCAAGGTCCCCTCACTTCCCCTCCTCCTGCTTCTCCTTTGCCATCTCCACCTCTTCTTTATCGACGCCTTCCTGGCCCTCCTCCTCCTCCTCCTCTTCTTCCTCCTCATCCTCTTCTTCCTCTTCCTCCTCCTTTTCTTCTTCTTCCTTCTCCTCCCCCTTTTCTTGTTTTTTTCTATTTCCTTAAGTTCTTGCCTTCCTTATGTACTTGTTCATATCCTTCACATCCTCTCTTTCCCCCTCTTTCTCCTCCTCCTCTTCTTCTTCCTCCACCACCTCCTCTTCCTTTCTCAAGTCCTTGTTTTCCTTATGTCTATATGGATGTTCCTCACATCATCATCATCATCATCATCATCCTCTTCCTCCTCCTCTTCCTTTTCTTTGAAGTCCTTGTCTTCTTTATGTTTATGTCATGTCATGTCATGTCTGTGTCCTTCACATTCTCTCTCTCCTCCTCCTCCTCCTCTTCCTCCATCTCCTCTTCCTGCCGGTAGGTGTCGAACCTCTCACAAGCAGCATTTTTCCGGAATTGGCCTATCAATAGCGTATCGTATCTGATTTTCCTTTCACCTCATTCCATAAACTGAGCTTCAGGGGCCCTTCACGGCGCCGCGCCGGCACATTCCAAACGGGGCGACTTTTGCCTTTGCCGCGCGCGCGACTGCTGGTGACATCCACCAACAGCGATGCTTTCAACCCTCCGCTCACAGCAGGAGCAGCAGAAGCAGAAACAGCAGGAGCAGCAGAAGCAGAAACAGCGGTAGCAGCAGAAGCAGAAACAGCAGGAGCAGCAGAGGCAGAAACAGCAGAAGCACCAGGAGCTGAAACTGCAGGAGTAGCAGAGGCAGAAACAGCAGGAGCAAGAGAAGCAGAAACAGCGGTAGCAGCAGAAGCAGAAACGGTAGGAGCAGGAGAAGCAGAAACAGGAGGAGCAGCAGAAGCAGGTACAGCAGGGGCAGGAGAAGCAGAAGCTGAAAGAGCAGGAGCAGCAGAAGCAGAAGCTGAAACAGCAAGAGAAGCAGAAACATCAGGAGCAACAGAAGCAGAAGCTGAAACAGCAGGAGCAGCAGAAGCAGAAGCTGAAACAGCAGGAGCAGCAGAAGCTGAAACTGCGGTAGCAGCAGAAGCAGAAACAGCGGTAGCAGCAGAAACAGAAACAGCAGGAGCAGCAGAGGCAGAAACAGCAGGAGCAGCAGAGGCAGAAACAGCGGTAGCAGCAGAAGCAGAAACAGCAGGAGCAGCAGAGGCAGGAAAAGCAGTAGCAGAAGAATGGATGAGAAAGGGACAATAGGATGGACGCCGGCCCCCTCCCGGTGTCTCAATCCTGAATGTGTATCGTCAGATGTACATAAACACACATACACATGCGAACACATGTACAAACACACGCACACACACACATTCAGACACGCACACAATCAAAATATATGAAATAGTTTTATTGGACAAGAAAGAAACATGACATCAATTTTTATATTATTGGATTCTTGGGTATAAGAAAGTTGAATTATCATATATGGCGTGGTGGAGTAAAACAAGTAATAATAATAATAAAAATAAAAATAAATAAAATCCAATTAAACAAGTAAACATATAAGTAAAAAATATCCTGCCATATAACCCCGACAAGTTCATAACAAAAAACAACACTGGTGAGTTAGGAATTAAAACAAACTTAGGCCAAAATTGTTTGAACAAGGCGACAGAACCAAACCGAACGACAAATCTGGTGACGTCATGTCGGTCTGAACGAACATCGAGTTCCTGAAATCGACTGAAGCTGAAAGGGACCGCCTCACACGCGAAGTCCCACCGGCTGATGGGGGATTGTGGACGCTGTGTTACGAATCTATTGTACAAGTGGCTTCATTTCTACAGTGGCTTTCGTCTTCTGCGTGTTTTATGTCGTAGAATTATGATACTCGTAGTTTTACGAGGTCGTACACGACTCGTTCATATCGTAAAGATACGAGCCTCCCAAAACTTCCTAAAAGACATCAAACACTGAAATAGTGAAGGCACGTATATACAACAGGCATATAAGCTTCACTGTATGATTAGGTTTAGCGTCGTGAACTACCCCTATCAGGAGGCGAGGACGGTGCCCCTCACAGAGGACTTTGTAGCGTGGAATTTAATGAACCATGCCCTTGGTTCAACTCGTCGGTGGCAAGGTTCGAACCGCCATCACATCGACCTCCGTCGCAAGTAGCGACACTAACACGTTCGGCCAGCGAGGATCCTGCTGCATAGGTATGTGCACAGAAAACGGAACATATTGTGCAAGAAAATGTACATACCTCATCACCACACACAAACTAGGAATTACAATGAATTTTAGACAGCTTGTTCCTTATTCATAAAGATTCTCAGATTCCCAAGATTATTCTTAAAACGACACATCTCTAAAGACATCTTGATGCTGTAATGACTGTCATTTATTTTATATTTTTTGTTTATTTGTTTTGTTATCATTTGTCTATTTGTTTATTATCATTTGCTTGATTCACATTTATTATTAGTTATATGTCAATTTATTATTATTTATTATTTATCTCTGTTTATTATATAACTAAACCTAAGCATTTATTTATTTATTCTAATTATTATTTATATTATTTAATTTCTATTTATTAATTTTATCTATTCATCATTATTTTTTTTTTTCGTATCCGACCTTGCTATGGACCAAAAGGTCTCCTGTCGGCACGCTCCGCCTTTTTAATCCTTTGTAAAAAAAAAACTAGAACGACATTCTTGACAACCCTCAGTTTCATTAATCACTTTTGATTTGGTTACCTCCCTCATGAGGGTGGGAAAGCCCTACGTATATAGATAGATCATTAATCACTTTCGTTGTGAAAACAAGAAAGCAAGTTCAGTACAAAACACGATTCGTCACCTGAGAGTAAAGATACTTTTTTGGCAACAGCGTTAGCCGAAGGTTGAGTACAATTACCCTTATCTGAGTACAAGTGGCCTTCACCTACATTGGCTGCAATTCATCAATGACACACATTGGGACAGATCTGGCCACGGAAATAAACTCCCCTAGATACGGCCGCCACACGGATCCCTTCGCACTAAACAACCAAGGCAACAACACATTACCCTTTCCCCTGAGTGGGCTAGCTCGCCCCCCGACGCAACCAGTTGCACGAAACCGATCGCAACGGATGCCTACAGCCTGTGGAACCAGTCTTCCCTGTACTGTGTGGAAATGAATATGCAATTGTCCTTTATTTGTTATTTCAGAAATGCTACGTGTGGTACTTGATTGCTAGTGGGTAACATGACAACAGCCTGTACACGGAAGAGACCTATTGCATGGAACCATGACACACACACACACATGACGCGACGGCACAGTGGTAGCGTTCGCAACCGCTGCGACAGTGGTCCGAGTTCGAATCCCGCCCAGGCCTAAGATAATTTCAGTATCGCTGCATTGCGAATCGTTTCTCCAACTCTCGTAGGCGGGGAGTTGGGGATGTGTGTGCGTGTAAGGTCACAGCATTACCCATATATCGGTCATATATGAGGTCTGAGTTCTCTCTCGGGATGGTAATAGCTGTCGATCACAACAACAACACGTGAACCAAGACCATGCTGAATCACACAGAGAGAGAGAGAGAGAGAGAGAGAGAGAGAGAGAGAGAGAGAGAGAGAGAGAGAGAGAGAGAGAGAGAGAGAGAGAGAGACTGCTAGCACCTCACCCTCCTTCTGAAGGTTGCAAACACCCAAAGCAACCCGCGTTACCTCAAATTCCATAAACAACTTTAGCCGCAAACAACCAAAGATAACTGTCACACAGAACGGGACTCGACAATGACGTCAGAGGTTGTGGTCGTTCTGCGGCTAACCTACGCCAGGAGGCGCTGAGGAGGTGCGGAGTCGGAGAGGAATGCGGGATCTCTGAGCACGAAGATGATTGAGGAAAAAAGGAAAGACCTACTAACACTATGATAAGTAATTCAAATCAGCGTCTACAAAATGAATAAACGAATAAATAAATAAATGAATAAATAAATATATATATATATATATATTTATACACACATACACACACACACACACACACACAAACATACCTTAACTGAATCGCCAGTAACGGCACATGCCAATCGAACTTCGGTTCCATCCTGGTGGTGACAGTCAGAAGAAATAAATTATATATATATAGATATACATACATATACATACACATGTACATGCATACACACACACACACATATATATATATATACACACATATATAGATATATATATATAATATATATACATATATATATGTGTGTGTGTGTGTGTGTGTGTGTGTAATATCGTCGATGACAATGTAATATATTCATATATACACTCCGTTCACTCGCGATTAAATCAAATTTGTGTCAAATGAAACTCGATTAATACAAGACCGAGAGATACACATGGACAGCTCGCATGCGCCAAAGGTCAAGTATTTATGTCCAGGAAGAGGTCAGCGTGGGAGAGATCCCTCTCCCACGTCCCTACAAGCAACCCTCCCACAACGCGACCTGCTGCGCCATTTCGAGGTTTACCGTCGGCACTGCGGATCGAGGAGGA
>NC_134817.1:5417500-5447500 GCF_046742065.1 Oratosquilla oratoria | reverse complement strand
ATATTGTCCTGGTATACCCAATAAACTTATCTCTACATTGTTCTCTCATTCACTTTAGCTTCCATCAGCTTCAGAAAACTGGTACTACACAAGCCTTCTTCCCATCCCCCAGACGCTTCTTTCCTAACCATCTAAAAAAAAAAAAAAAAAAAAAAAAAAAAAAAAAAAAAAAAAAAAATTTTCATAAGCCTTGTCCATTTCCTATTTGTTTATCTATTTAATGCACCTCAATTATTATTCCGTCTAGTTCTGGAAACTTCCAATCTTCAACACACTCGCCGTCCTTTCCGTATTTCCTTTTCTTATTTCCTTCTCTCCCCCTCCTCCCCCCCGTCTTCCCAATCTCTATTTCCTCCATTCTCAATGTTGTCAATTCCGTCTTTTGTTTATCTTTATCATTGAGCAATCGTTCCAAGTACGTTCTCTCAATTTCCTCCTCTTAGTTGACGTTTTCCCCCCTCTTCATTCTTGCATGCGTAAGCGTTTTATATATATTATATATATATAATATATATTATATATATATATATATATATATATATATATATATATATATATATATATATATATTGATTCGATCGACTTAAAAGTTTGTTAAGTGTTTACCTCTAAGTCGAACAACATCATGAGGTATTAGGCAGAGTGCGATAGAGAGAGAGAGAGAGAGAGAGAGAGAGAGAGAGAGAGAGAGAGCGTCACAGTGGCCCTGGGAGAGTGGAGAGGCCCAAGAGGAAGAACGGATCAGGGGGGGGGGGGCGCCGGCGACAAAAACAATCGGGTGAGGCGACGCATCAACATCCTGATAAACGGTGGAACGGATGAAACGGAGTCTGGATAAACGGTGGTCCGGATGAAGCAGGGTCCGGATAATCGGGGTTGAAATGAAGCAGAATCTGGATAAACGGAGGTCTGGATGAAGCAGTCCGGATAAACGATGGTCCGGATGAAGCAGAGTCCGGATAATCGGGGTTAAAATGAAGCAGAATCTGGATAAACGGAGGTCTGGATGAAGCAGAGTCCGGATAATCGGGGTTCGAATGAAACAGAGTCCGGATAATCGGGGTACAAACGAAGCAGAGTCCGGATAAACGAGCGTAGGCTTCATACTTATATCCAAGTGTCATACTTGACTCCTTCTATCAAGGCTAAACCGAAACCATCATACAAACGAAGACAACCTCCCTCCTCTCCCTCTCCCCCTTCCCCTCCCGAAACAGTGGAAAACTATCCTTACCATTCCCAATGTACTAGCGCACTATGCCCGAGTACTGATACTCGACACAGCGTACGGGAGTTCAAACGAAGGTTCCGGTGACAGGTGATGATATCCGGGTCACCGGTTAACCGCGTAACCGGTTAATCACTTAACCCGGTTAATCGGGTAACGAGTTAATCGCTTACAATTGGGAAACATGTTAATCATGTAATCCTCTTCCATTCCTAGACACTAGGAACTGGATTGCAGTCTCTTCCTCTTCCTCCTCACCTTCCTCTCCTCCTTTTAAGAGCCACTGGGGGCTCTTTCCTCTTCCTCCTCCTCCTCGGACCTTTTTCCTCCCAAATCTCATCCTTCATTCCAAATCCTCCTTTTTACTTCCGTCCCTGGTCAGCTACCCCCCCATCAGCCTCCCACTCCGATCCACCCCCCACCCAAGGCGTCCTTTTTTACCTCCCCCTCCCCCCCTTCAGGAGTATCTTCCTTCCCTTCCGAGGAAACTTGGTTGCCCTACTTGACGTTCCCTTTGTAATCAGGGTCTTTATCGGCAGCCTTAATCGCGTCCTTTGTTCAACACCAACAGGGGCCGCCCCCCTTCCCGCACCCTCCCTCTCTCTATCAAGGTCTTGACAAAGGTTGTCCGAGCTCTTTCACCAAAGGCCGGGCCTTAATAAAACTTTGTTATGGTTGACTAGCTTATACAGTTACGGTAAGTCTCCGAGTTAACTCTAGGAGTATATACAAACTAACCCCAGTAATGAACCAGAATCAATACCAGGAAGTTAATTAGAATTAATCCCAGGTGAATGAATACCGTAAGTTAAAATCAATACCAGGTTAATTGGAGCTAATCCCTGGTTAAATATAATTAATCCCATGTGGTTAACCGGACTGTATTCTTGCCTCCAGTGCTTCTGTCCTTATGGACAACATGAGGAGATATTTAAAGTTTATATATATATATATTATATATATATATATATATATATATATATATATATATATATATATATATATACACACTTCTCATGTGCTTGCGCAGATTCGAGTCCTTGGCTGTACCACGTTTCAATTTCTGCATGTATACCTCCTCGAGTTTCTCGATGTTGATGGCTTAGAATTAAAGTGAATTGTGGTTGATAAATGTACAGTATATGTATATTTGTACTGTACTTGTATATATATATATATAGTATACATATATATATATATATATATATATACAGACACAGACACACACACACACATATATATATATATATATATATATATACACTATAAATATATGTATCGGGGTAGAGTACAGTATAACTAAGTTATGTAAATGTAGATTCGTCGCTTCAAATTGTAGATTCTTTAGAACTTCCTCTCTTTTACTCTCCCTCTCTCTTTTACTCTCCCTCTCTCCACGACAATTTCCCCAAATTCAGCACAAAAGTTGACTCCAAGTCATCTAAACTGATTTCCAAACTCTATCAAATCTCCGTCAAGTTAGTGTTCGCGGGGGACGACTGCGACAGTTCCACCGTCCCGATCTGACCTGACCTGACCTGACGACAGCGGCTGCACCTTTGGGTTGACTGAGGTCGTCGATGGCCCCTGAGGTGTCCCCTGGGGGTACTGACTGCTTAAGTAGTGTGTAACAAATACTTTAGGGGCCTAAGTAGTACCCACAATGACCAGAGTTACGCATTGCTCTTATATAACTGGTGACTAATTTGAACTTCTACTGTCCCTCCAGTCTGCAACAATTCTCTCTCTCTCTCTCTCTCTCTCTCTCTCTCTCTCTCTCTCTCTCTCATATGGGCACCTTGGGGTTCTGAAGAATTCCTTAATCGGGGCCATTAAGCAAAATCTAGTGTGAATTAATGGATGTTTAGCGATGCAATTCAGTGTCGATATATGATCTCTAGAAGGCTATGGACAGCAATACGTATGACATACACGAGAAGAAAAGTTAGGACAAAATAAATAAAACAGAATAAAACATAATAAAATAAAATGAAATAAAATAAAAGATGAAATGAAATAAAGATAACACACGCACACACACACACACACACACACACACACACATATATATATATATATATATATATATATATATATATATATGCTAAATAGTATCGTCTAATGTTCACCATAATAAAATACACTCAATTCACTAATGGTATTCAATCAGGTTCCTTAACCCTTAGGGTTCGCTAAATATCCCAAATGGGTCATTTAATGTCTTTGTTCTGGCTGACGTCAGACGGCTGAGTTCACCTCATTAGGCGTCCCTGGCCTTCAAATATTTTCATGAAATTAACTCCACGTTTAAATATTTTATTTTTATCCACGCTACGCGAAAGTAGCTTCCCTTTAATTGAATAAAATCACCTAGCGACAGTAAAACAAGTCCAGAGAAAGGATTAAACTGTAAAGAAATATATATATATATATATATATATATATATATATATATATATATAAACACACACATATGTATATATATATATATATATATATATATATATATATATATATATATAAACACACACATATGTATATATATATATATATGTATACATATATATATACAGTACATATATATATATTATCAACCACAATGCACTTTAATTGTAAGCCATATAGGCGCATGCAGAAATTGTAACGTGGTACGCCCGAGGACTCGAACCTATGCGGCGAGAACGTTACCAGTGCCAGGTGACTTAGACCAATTGATGGTGTATTGGTCTGTCACCCGGCACTGGTAACGTTCTCGCCGCGAAGGTTCGGGTCCTCGGGCGTACCACGTTACAATTTCTGCATGCGCCTAGATGGCTTAGAATTAAAGTGCATTGTGGTTGATAAAAATGTATCTCTAATCACTGGGACCCATTCAGTGTTGTACATATATATATATATATATATACATATATATATACATATATATATATATATATATATATGTATATATATATATATACATATGTATATATATATATATATATATATATATATATATATATATATGTATAATAAAATCCGAGCCTGGGAACATCAGTCAACCTTTGTAGCGCAGGTTCAATCAAGGATTGCATCATCCCCAGCCGGCCTTTGTACCATCCCATCACACATCCCCGGCAACGAGTGATCCATAACACAGCCTTTGTACTAAGGACAATGAATAAGACTCCCGCCTTCCTTTATAAAATGATAACCACGTCATCGTTTCTTAAACAAAGGACATCAATTCTGCTTTTGTAATGCATGTTACACAATCTCCTTTTTTTAACGAGTTCATTAATCTGCCGTTGTAACAAGTGATAAAAGACCCGGACTTTGTTGTTTGAGCTGCACAGCCTTTGTATGATGTGGTGCATTTGCGGGCCTTCATGAAAGACACGTAAATCTGCTTATTAATGAGAAATAAACAATTCTGCCTTTATAAGAATATATAACCTTGACTTTGTAATACAAAAACATATAACTCTGCATTAATTATGCAAAGGGTAGAAAACCCTTCCTTTATAATATGAAAATAACCAATTCTCCTTTTGTCAAGTAAAACAAGTCTTACCTTTGTAATAAAAAGGTTGCATAATCCAGCCTTTGTAATACGAAGGATACAGCATCCTACCTTTGTTAAAGGCTTACATGTCCTTGCCTTTGTAATACTAAGGATACATTATCCTGCCTGACCACGAAGTCCCTTTTTTCGAAAAACTAAGGTCATCCTTTGGTTTTTAAGTTCTTCAGCTCAAATTTCGTCGCATCTTTTTCGAAAAAATCGATGATTTTATTCAGCTGGAGATGTATCCTTTAGCCTTAGTATTCACTTACTGATGAACCTTTTTATTCAGCCACAGTAATACACCTTAGTATTTCAGCTTTAGTAATACATCTTAGTATTCAGCCTTAGTAATACACTTTAGTATTAGGCTTTAGTAATACACCTTAGTATTCAGCCTTAGTAATACACCTTAGTATTCAGCCTTAGTAATACATCTTAGTATTCAGCCTTAATAATACACCTCCACGTATAAATCCTGTCCACTACACCCGGCCTTTGTAACCGAGAGCTCACCAATTAGGCAACCTTTGTAAAAAGAGCCTTTTTTCAACATTCCAGTCTCGCTGCCCGCCAACCCACCTTACCCGCTAAGCCAAACAGTCCTTTGTAATTCATTCGAACCCAAATCTGTCCTTAGTAACGGACCGGGTGGTCCCCCTTTTTTAATCTTAACCGCTTCAAACCGTCCATGGCTCGGTCGAATATCGACGATCCCAGTTAACCGAACGGTTCTTTAATCCAATCGACACAATGGAGGTTCTCTCGCTAATTAGTCAGGCCGTGGAAACTGGATTCGTTAATTAACCTAATTTGAGGAGTTCACGAGAATAAGTCTACGGAGAAAGATCTCCATGAACATAAGAATGAAGGAGACTGCAAAAGACCATAAGACATACACTAGGCAGTTCCGTGTCCATGACCACCTGTCATCCCCATCCATAAAGTTGTTTAACTACATGGTTACTAAGTCTATTCCATTCGTTGACCACTAAATCAGTTCTTGCCTATTTCCTTCTTAAATCTAAAAATGACATCTTAGGATCAATTAGTGCAGTTAGATCAATAAACTATAAAACAAGGCTAGACCCATAGATCAACATAATTTTAGGATGATCAGATAACTGATATAAACATGATGATAAGAATTACATACACTGAAGAAAATACCAATACTTATAAAATTTTCCTTTTATATAGAAGATACATTGTTCATCCAATGACGATGACTACAGAACAAGATCCAGAGGATTCCTACATGAATAAATGAATTGGGACTACAACAATTAAGTAAATTATATATCTACTCTCTGTACACACACACACACACACACATACACACACACAAAAAATACATCATTAGCTTTGGGCCTCATCATTACGGATATTCTTGCATCACAATCCAACCAATCAGCGTACACGAAAAAATCCCAATAACCAATAAACCAATCAGATCGCACCGAAACCCTCCTTCCCCCCCCACCTCGCATCAATTAGGTCATCATCAATCGCGAGGTCACCCTGGGTCATCCAATGATTGGTCGACCAATCCAGTTACCAATCCAACTCTGATATGATCCCACATGCAGTCGTTCCCATTCATCCTTCTTCTAGATGTCAACAGCCGATTTTATTCATCCAAGAGGTGGACCACGTATGGAATGAGATTTTGATGGTCCGCGACCCCCATCCACGTGAATAAAATAGTCTGACGGGGTAGTAATCTATTATTCTCTGCCAGCCGCTAAAGCCAAAAGACATGTTCACATTAGCGGTTTCAACCGCGGCGGTCCAGACACAAGGTAAATCAATGGAGGCATTCACACATAACCACGCATTTTTTCCTTGACTATGCGGTACGGCCGCGGTTTCCGCGCGGTTCAAACCGCTAGTGTGAACAGGGCCTATAAGTCTAGAAACGGGTTAAGCAGTCCAATTTCCAACAGTCCAAAAATGGGTCTAAACAGTCCCATTTTCTTTTCAATAATTACAGGCCACTGTGTAAAAACGGCCATAATCAGTCCTATAAACGGACCTACAAAGTCAAATTCCCTGTTCAAACGCGGACCAAAATGGTCCGAACGGTCCTAAAATGGGCCAATTGTCCTAATTTACTATTTCCCAACTCAACAAAGACCAATTACCTTCAAAGAAACCTCAACCGTGTTTCTTCTTCAAAGGGAGCATACAGTTGTCCACCACCAAGGGAGCATAGGCTACCTTCTTGGTAAAGCATGGCTCCACAATGAGCATTTATTTCCACAGAGCATATGGACCTGGGTCATTATTATATACTAGTAACAACATATTTTCCACTGGGAGTATATTAAAGAGCATACACCTCCACAGAGCATACCACCTCCCACGAAGGAGCATACAGCCCTGACAGTAAATCTCTTCTCAAGTAAGCATTTGGACAAGGGGCATTATTTCATAATAACTATTATTTTCAGTTGGAGCATATAACAGAGCATATATCTCCACATACCTATCAACCTCCCACGAAGAAGCATATCCCCTGACAGTAAACCTCTTCCTAAGTGAGCATTTGGACAAAGAACATTATTTGATAACAATATATTTGCTACTGGGAGCATATAAAAGAGCATATACCTCCACGGAGCATATCAATCACCCCCACCCAACTCCACGAAGGAGCATACTCCCTTGACAGTCAATCTTTTCTGAAGTGAGCATTTGGACAAGGAGCATTATTATTTGATGATAACATTGTTTCTACCAGGAGCATATAACAGAGCATACAAATGGTCCCAGACAATGGGGTGGGGACCATTTTCACTTGGTAATAAACGATGAGCATTTGGACAGGGAGCATGATCATTTAATAATAATACATTTTCCAATGGGAGCATATCACAAGAGCATACTTATTTAACTGAGAGCATAGTTTATACCTTTACGAAGGAGCACTTCAATTTCTGAAGTAGATTCTTGTCTTTGAGTATACCTGTGAGACAGTGAGCATACCACTAGTTCCAGAGAGCATACCAGTGTGACAGTTGAGCATACCAGTGTGACAGTTGAGCATACTAGTGTGACAGTGAGCATACTAGTGTGACAGTGAGCATACTAGTGTGACAGTGAGCATGTCAGTCCTCTGGCCTTCGTATGCGTCTCATCAGCCGCTGTCCTGACACAGTCAGTCGCTGAATCCGACAGAACCCGTGAGTCGGCTGCGAGCAATGGTGAGAGAGAGCAAGAGCAGCGGACTGCGCTTTGAACTCCCCTCCACAGAAACTCCCACCTTGGCCTGAGGTCGAACTCCTCCACACGACACCACAAACACCTTCCGCCCTGTCCCCCCACGACCGAAAAGCACTCGGAAATTCACCAAAAAGCGAAGGAGATGCGCGGAACGCGTAAGGTCGACGCTACGTGCTTCCACTCACTACGGCAGCCAGGCACCCACTGGTCCAGGTTCTGCTTCAGCCTTCGCTTCTCTGCGGAAAGTTACTGTTTCCCGTTCTCCCTCACTCGCCTTGAGCGCCCGCGGACGTCCCCGTTTTCTGTGGCGCTGCGAACCGAGGGATATAAACAAAGTGTAGGGGTGACTACAGTAACCGCGTGGAGGAACCGCTTTGCTCACGCGCGTATGCATCGGAGGGGTGTCACCTGGACATCACGCTGGCATCGTCACATCACGTGGCGCGCAATCACAGAACATCAAATATTAAACACATGTTTACATTTCGTTTATGGAATGGATATGATAAACTACCATCTATATACATACCAATATTTTCCCCCCTTATAAGAGAGGTAGCCTAGTCAAAGGCACGTACTTACTCCCACCCATTCCACTCCCATCCACCACCCTTTCCTTCCCTCTCATCTTGGCTCCTCCTGGATGACGGGTCATCCTTGCATCCCGCCCACTGCCTTGGGTGAGAAGCAATGCAGCAAGACACAGCACATCCACAGCAAGGCCAGTTCATTAATCGGCAACCCCCCTCTCTCCGTTCCCTCAAGCACAAAAAGACGGTGAGAAATCACTTCGGGCTATGTTAGAATATTATTCACACACAAGCACTCCCTACTCCCGCCCCTCCCTCTCTTGCACAACAGTATCATCTATACACAGCCACTCTCCACTCATCCCATCTCCTGCCTTCTCCCTTCCTTGCTCAACAGACATTCCCCTCTTTCTCAACGGCCCCTTCACCCCACCTACAAAGCCATATATATATATATATATATATATATATATATATATATATATATATATATATATATATACATATATATTTATATATACATACATATATATATGTGTGTGTGTGTGTGTGTGTGTGTGTGTGTGTGTGTGTGTGTGTGTGTACAACACTGAATGGGTCCCAGTGATTAGATATACATTTTAACAACCACAATGCACTTTAATGCTTTAATTGAAATGTAGTGCCACATTTCAATTTCAGCATGCTGGCCTTTGATGGCTTAGAATTAAAGTGCATTGTGGTTAACATATATATATATATATATATATATATATATATATATATATATATATATATGTATATTTCTTAGATTTTCTACGCCGAGGGATGATCACTGACCGAGGTAGTGGTGGTATTGGTGGTGGAAGAGACAATGGCCGTAACCTCAATAAGGACAGCGTTGGTGGCGGTGGTATTAGTGGTGCTGTCTTCAACGGTGATGACCACGTCTTCCGTGGTGTAAATGAACGTGGTGATGGGGGATTACGACCAAGGTGCTGTCTTCAACGGTGATGACCACGTCTTTCGTGGTGATAATGAACGTGGTGATGGGGATTACAACCAAGGTGGTGTTTAACACCAGTGGTGGGGTGAAAGAAGTGCCACGAAGGTGCCAGTCATTTGTAGTACCAGTCACGCAAGCGCAGACGATGGCTAATTAATTATGCAAGAGTAACCACCACCACCTCCCGCCCATCCACCTCCACCGGTGCTAAAATTATAACCTTCAAATTCTTACTATATGACCTCTTCACATCGTTCACTTTTTAACATACCGCAAATACTGCAAATTTAACCACACTTGTATATCAGTGAATGTTTTTTATCCAATTATCACCCCCAGTAAATTTCCTATATAATTTTAATCTCTTTCCTTCTCTCTCTCTCTCTTTCTGTGTGTGTGTGTGTGTGTGTGTGTGTGTGTGTGTGTGTGTGTGTGTGTGTGTGTGTGTGTGTGTGTTTTATGGACAAAGATGAACCCAATATGAGGAACAAAAACAAACATGAACTACTTTAACTTCCCAAGCAAAGCCTTATCAACATAATCAAACAAAAATCACAGGTAATTATCTATCCTAATCCCTTCAACGTAACCTAAACTGTGCTCTATTGGACTCGATTTAAGACAGCAACTCCGGTTGGAGATATTGCCATATAGGCGATCGATATATATATTTTTTAATTTAATGGCACTCTGCCTAGTCACGCCACTCCATGATGGAGTGATATATTCATCAGACACCTGTGATGTCCGACAGATGTTCCCTTGACATCACAGCCCGGGTGGCACGGCACCCGACGCATCACGCAACTATGTACACGGAATATCACGTGATGGAGTCGTGATGTTAGGCATCACGTGACGTGACCATGCGTGACACGAGACTAGTCATATTGTATTTCATCACTGATAACCAGCGTTTCTATCCTCGAGGATAAATTATTCAATAAATAAGCACAAATTAACAAAAAATGATCAAATACTAATTGACCAATAAAATAAGGTAAACAAAACATACAAATCAATGTATAAATAAAATTGATAAAATAATATCTACATAATTAACAAATAAAATAAAAGAGAATCAATTAATTAATATATAACTATGTTCTACTGTCGCTCCTTTCCATTTTCTTTCTTTAATATCGCCCTTTAACACTGCTATGATCCCTCGACCGTGTGTGTGTGTGTGTGTGTGTGTGTGTGTGTGTGTGTGTGTGTGTGTGTGTGTGCATGTGTGTGTGTGGGTGTGTGTATGATTACAAAGGATTACAAAGGATTACAAAGGCGGAGCATGCCGACAGGAGACCTTTTGGTCCATATCTAGGTCGGATGCGAAAAAAATCATAATAATAATAAAATAATAGATAAAAACTATAATAATGTAAATAAAAAATAAAATACACAAATCAATGCATAGGTATAGTTAAATAATAAACAAACAGGTAAATAGTAAATAATAATAAATTGACATATAACTAATAATAAATGAAAATCAAACAGACAAATGATAACAAAACAAAAACAAATAATATGAAATAAATTATAATCGTTACAGCATCTTGCTTAGGTGTTTATCTAAATGATTCTTAAAGCTTCGAACTGAACTACATTGCACTACCTGTGTAGGAAGTTTATTCCATTCATTAACTACTCGGTTGGCATAGTTGTTTCTACCTACTTCCAAATTGAATCTATTTCCGGACAGTTTGAGACCATTGTTTCTTGTCTGATTCTCATTCAATGTGAAAATTTTGTCACTTTTGATGTTGTCAATTCCCTTTAAAATCTTAAAGACCTGTATCAAGTCACCTCTGAGTCTACGCTTTTTTAGGGAAAACAGATTCATGTGTTTTAGTCGATTTTCCTATGATTTATTTTTTATATTTAGAATCAGTTTTGCTTAGCTGTAGTTGGCAAATCCTACTACCAACATCCAACCCATTTTCTTTAAGTGTCTTTATGTAGACATAATATATCTATTAACAATAATAATATTGTCATTCTATCTAGTATTGGCAACCACGCACTATTCCCTATTTTCAATACTGACTAAGAGTTTTCCTAGTTAGCTAGTTTTCCTAATTATTGCCTAGTTATAGATTCTTTGTTTGTCTTACTCGTTATCATCCTAATATGATTTGAAATAATTATTTCAAAATATTGTCTAAAAACGTATCTGTTCATTGATCCTCTTTAAAGACAATTTCAGAGCTTTAGGTTGTGTATTGTGAAAATTATCGCCCTTACGTATTGAGTCCATAAGGGCTTTAATTCCTAAATTTCCTCCATAAAGAGTATTTTGTACCATTACACCACTATTTTCACCATCATTATATTTTCACCATCACACCCATGCCATGACTTCTACCACCACTATCACCATTACCATAATTTCATTACTGCCTGAATTTTTACTAACAGCTCTAATTGTACGATTATTATCAATGATACTACCACCACCAACGTTCCCTCTAAGGTGTGCGCATGCGCGTGCGCACATATGTTTTACAAGTAGCACACAAAGAATAAATATTCGCACACAAGGTTTTCAAATTATATTAAAATCAAATCAATAAAGAAGTTCCACCCAAATATTAATTCATAAATTCTCTAAAAAAAAATATGGTAACGTGCCAACCGTGAAACCAATAATTGATTTTTATTCTCTCTTTTAACTCTTCCAGCGCTTCCATTGCAAACGAAACGACTTTGCCGCCGCCATGGTTGCGAAACATACTTTCCTGGGAGGACAAAGTTTGTGCACAGGCAAATTTCTGCACACACTCACAGCAAAAATAAATAAATAAATAAACGAAATAAAAATAAAGGGAACACTGACCACCATTATCATTTAAGTTTACATTAACACCATCTGCATTTTCATCTTCATCATCTCTACCAACTTTGTTTTGCACACACACACACACACACACACACACACACATATGCGCACGGTGGAGCGGTCATAGCGGTGTTAGAGGGCGAAATTAACGAAAGAAAATAGAAAGGGGGGATAGTGGAACATAATTCTATATTAATCAATTAATTTCTATTTTATCTATTTGTTAATTATCTACATAATATCTGATCAATTTTATTTATATATTGATTTACATATTTTGTTTACCATCATCATCGTCTTCTCTGTTACTTGCACCGACACTTTACAACCATTATTTCCACCAAACATGACAACCCTGAACCAAACCACTACGATATTCGAATCGACATTACCATCACAGTCCCCATTACGAAGACAGACCCGAAGATCGGGATTGGTAATCCGAACACGAGAGGTAACCAATCTTTATTGATACCTATCAAATGTGACTGGTTGTTACCTTCCGTGTTTGGGTTCCCAATCATACGATTCGGGTTACCAATCCCGATGTTGGGATTCGGGTTACCTATCCCGATCGTGGGATTCGGGTTACCAATCCCGATGTTGGGATTCGGGTTACCAATCCCGATGTTGGGATTCGGGTTACCTATCCCGATGTTGGGATTCGGGTTACCAATCCCGATGTTGGGATTCGGGCTAGCAATGGACGTTTTGGAAATGGCATGTGATTGGTTGACACCAAATTTGTCATCAAAATTCACCAACGGCATGTGATTGGTTGACACAAAATTTGTCATCAAAATTCACTAACAACATAATTCACTGATTTGCTACCACCAATCATGACTTATGATTCCACTTTCCCTACCACCACCACAACATCATCATCATCATCATCGTCGTCGTCATCATTATCATCAACAACTTCATTACCATCATCACCTTCATCATAAACAATAACAACATCATCATCATTATCAATAACAACTACAGCAACATCATTATCATGTACAGCATCATCATTATTATCATCATCATCATCAACAATAACAACATCATCATCATCAACAACAACTACAGCAACAACATCATTATACAACAACATCATCATTATTATCATCATCATCATAATGATTATCAATAACAACAACAGCAACAACAAAAACAACCCCTAATCAGAACACGGACAGCGCTGCCCCACGCGGGACATGTCACGTGGTAAAGAGACCGGACGTGACGTCACGAGAGTATCACATGTACTCAGGCCCATGACGTCATCGAGGTCTTTGGGGCGAGTGGACAGGCAAAGCGTAAACATAAACACAAACCCAGTCGAGAGAAACAGAGAGAAGAACCAACTTTGCCAAACACGTAGTCAATGGGTTTATCAAAAATTCCCAAAGATATGAACCCACACAAGATCCTCGTGTTTTCGACGGTTCTGGATTATTATTATCCACATGATACATTGTACCGCCAATCTACAGCCCCACTTCGCACATACGCGAACATACGCACGCACGCACGCGCACACATACGCATCAGTCGGCCGAACTCGATGTAGATCGATAGCTATCCTGTCGGTTTAATTGTACGTGACAATATTACACATACAAACACACACACACACACACACACACACACACACACACACACACACACAGTTGGTAGAGTTCCCGGCTGCCACTACGGCGGTCCGGGTTCGAATCCCGTCCAGGGCTGGAATAATTTCAGTATCACTGCGCTGCGGGTTGTTATTCCAACTCTCGTAGGCGGGGAGTTAGGGTGTGTGAGTGTAAGGTCACATAATTGCCCATAGATCGGTCGTATGAGCTCTGAATCCTCTACCGGGAGGGAAATAGCTGTCGATCACGAGCACAACACGTGATCCAAAGACCATGGTGAATCACACACACACACACACACACATATATTATATATATATATATATATATATATATATATGAAAAGGATGAAGTAAATACACTTGCGAGAGTTGAAAAGCGAAGCCAATAAAAGGCAGAGCGAAAAGACGTCAAAATACTTTAAAAGAAAATACGAAAAAACTCTTGGTGAAAGGTAAACAGAGCGGAGAGGGCAGAGGGGGGAAAGGGAAGGTGCAACTGAGGCGACGAGGAGCGGGGGTGGGTGGTGGTGGTGGTCGTTATACTCGTGGTGATGTAAGTGTTACTTGTAAAACTCGGTGTGGTGGTGGCAGTGATGACCAATGTCCTTCTGATGTTGGAGTTGTAATACACTTCGCCTTTTCCAGCAAGCCAACATTCCTCTCAACCTACAGCCAACTTTACGCACGCTTGAGACAACATAAGGAACCTCATCTGTCAACATTTCCACTGCCACATCCTTCCAGAATAACACGTAAAGCTTCTTCCTGGAAAGAGGAGGAGAAGGAGAAGAAGAAGAAGAAGAAAAAGACGAAGAAGAGGATGAGGAGGAAAAAGGAGATGATAAACAAAAGAAGAAAAAGAAGAAAACTACAAAGAGAAGAGGATGAAGTGGAAAAAGAAGATGAAGAAGAATAAGGAAGAGAAGAAGAAGAAGAAGACAAAGAAGAAGAAAACGACAAAGAGAAGAGGATGAAGAGGAAAAAGAAGATGAAGAAGAATAAGGAAGAGAAGAAGAAGAAGAAGAAGAAGACAAAGAAGAAGAAGAGAAAGAAGAAGAAGAGAAAGAAGAAGAAGAAGAGAAAGAAGAGAAAGAAGAAGAAGAAAAAGGGGAAGGAGGGAGGGCGTGGCTCTTAGATGCCCAAAGAGTGGGCAAATGTCCGTATTTAGCGTCCTTGTCCGAGGGTTGTTTAGTGCTGGCAAGGCTACTTGGCCACGTCTACCTGCAGACTCCTTCATCCCCAAGGACCTCCTCGCTTTTTGCCAAGGAGGGATCCTCACCAAAGGTCCCGTCTCCTGCCTCTTCTTCCACGCTTACAAGGCCGTCTTCTTCTTCTTCCTCTTCGTCTTCGTCTTCTTCTTCTCTTCGTCTTCTTTTCCTTCTTCGTTTTCTTCTTCTTAGTCTCCTTCTTCTTCTTCTTCTTCTTCGTCTTCTTTTCTTCTTCTTCTTCTTCTTCTTCTTCTTCTTCTTCTTCTTCTTCTTCTCCTTCTTTTCATTCGTCGTTTTCTTCTTCTTCTTCTTCGTCTTTTCCTTTGTCGTCTTCTTCTTCTTCCTCTTCGACTTCTTCTTCCTCTGGACTAGAGAGTCTTCCACATCGGTCCTGAAGACTCTCCCGGCCAGTATACGGCCGTCGTCGTCTTACTTCCAGACCCTTCCGAGCAATCTGGCAGAATCTTTGGGCAAGATGGGTTCCACAGTTACGACCCCGTCTCTCCCTTCCCCGCCGTCCCAAAGGCTATATATCCCCCGGAGCACGCATCTCCAATCGTGGAGCCTCCACCACCAACACCACCAGCTCCTCCCTCCACCCTCCTCCTCCTCCTCCTCCTCTTCCACTGGCACTGCCACGGCCACGAACGCCGCTTCTACCGCCACCGCCATCACACGCTGCCCCCTGAGGCCGCAGACCGACACGTGAACTAGAATTCTTTATCTTCTCTCTCTCTCTCTATCTCTCTCTCAGATCCAGTATTTCTCCTCATTTCTCTTAAGCTCTCTTCTCTTTCTCTTCCTTTTTCCTTCTCTTTCTCTCACACTCTCCTTCTCTTTCTTTTTCTCTCTCCTTCTCTTTTCTCTTTCTCAAACTCTTACTTTCTCCTTCTCTTTCTCAAACTCTCTCCTTCTCCTACTCTTACGTTCTCCTTCTCTTTCTCTTCATCTCTTCTTCTTTCTCAAACTCTCTCCTTCTCTTTCTTTTCCTCTCTCCTTCTCTTCCTCTTACCCTATCCTTCTCTTTCTCTTCCTCTCTCCTTCTCTTTCTCTTACTTCACCCAATTCTTCCCCTCCAGCCCCCCCCCCTCTCTCTCTCTGTCTGTCTCTATCTCCTGCATGCCTGCGCTTCTCCCCTTCACTCTTTCTCTTGTATGTATTCCTCCGCCTACCTCTCTCAGGCACACACATACACACACATACATACACACACACATGCACATACACACACACACATACACACACAAACGCATACACTTACACACACACACACACAAACGCATACACACACACACAAACGCATACACACACACACACACAAACGCAAACACTGAAAGGGTTATGGTCAGGAGAGCCCAAGGGCAGACTCGCCGGGCAATCTGGTCAGTAAAGAAGTCAAAGCAGTGGAGGAGGGGGGGGGGGAGAGGGGCGTCCTCCTCCTCCTCCCCTAACCCTCCCTCCTCTCCTCCTCCTCCCCCACCCGCTCTTCCTCTTCCAGCCTCCTCCCTCCTCGCTCCTCCCTTGTTCCTCTTCAGGTTGGCGTCCCGCCCCCTAGCCCCCGCCCCGCCTTCCTAACCCCGGACTCGCCTGGTTCGGCCCCCGGGAGAGTCTGTCCGGATGATCAACACGGAAACCGGACTCTGTCGCTTTCCTACGTCTCCTGTCCGCCTCTGTCCCTCTCCTCTATCTGTCAGGCTACCTCTGTCCTTTTCCTCTGTCTGTCCACTTCTGTCTTTTCCTCTGTCTGTCCACTTCTGTCCCTCTTCTGTCTGTCAACATGCCTGCCTATCACCTTTATCCTTCTTTTGTCTGTCTGTCAGGCCGTTACCTCTGTCCTTTTCCTCTGTCTGTCCACTTCTGTCCCTCTTCTCTGTCTGTCAGTATGTCTGCCTATCATCTTTATCCTTCTCTTGTCTGTCTGTCAAGCTGTCACCTCTGTCCTTTTCCTCTGTCTGTCCACTTCCGTCCCTCTTCTTTGTCTGTCAGTACGTCTGCCTATCACCTTTACCCTTCTTTTGTCTGTCTGTATGTCTGTCTGTCACCTCTGTCCCTCTCCTCTGCCTGTCAGTCTGTCTCAACATATCTCTTTCCTTCTCCCCCAATCACCCCCACCTCTCTTTCTCTCTCCTCTTGCCTTTCTCTTTCCCTCCCCTTCCCCGCTATCTTTCTCTCTTTATCTTCCTAAATCTCCCTCTTCTCTCTTTTCTTCCTCTTCACCTCTATCAATCTCTCTTTATCGTTCTACCTTTCCTTCCTCTCTCTTTTCTTACGTTTCTCTCTACGTATCCCTCTCTTCCTCTCCCTCCTTTCTTTCTCTATTTCATTCCCTCTGCTCTCTCCCTCTTCCTCTTTCTCTACCCATCCCTCTCTTTTCTTCCTTCTTTCTCTCTTTACTTTAGTCTCCCCTCTTTATCCCTCCCCCTCTTCCTCTTCTCTTTCTCCATTTCTCTAAATCCATCTTTCTCTTCTCCTCCCTCCTCCTGTTTCTTTACTCTCTACTCTTTCTCCCTCCTCCTCTTTCTTTACTCTCCACGCTTTCTCCCTCCTCCTCCTCCTCTTCCTCCTCCACTAATAAAGTTGCAATATCAAAGGTCACTGCTTGTTATTGAACTATCTGTTGTGTGTTTGGCTCGACCAAGTGGGATTGAAGATTGGACGTGGGGGGCAATCGCCCATGCAACGCCAGAGCCGATCCTTGATCAGCCGTGGGCGGCCGGGAGGACCTCCCAATCTTTACTTTCCACATGAACGGCACTATTCCCAATCTGACTTTTTCCATACTGTAACCACGCGCGCGCACACACACACACACACACACACACACACACACACACACACACACACTCGTGGTAGATTTCCTGGCTGCCACTACGGAGGTCCAGGTTCGAATCCCGCCCAGGGCTGAAATAATTTCAGTATCGCTGCGCTGAGGGTTGTCACTCCAACTCTCGTGGGGGTGGGGGTGCATGTAAGGTCACAGTATTACCCATAGATCGGTTATATACGAGCTCTGAGCTCTCTTCCGGGAGGGAAATAGCTGTCGATTACGAGTCCAACCCGTGATCCAAAGGCTATGGTGAATCACACACACACACACACACACACACACACATATATATGTATATATATATATATATATATATATATATACATATATATATATGCAAGTTGAGTTAGAACGGCAGCATTCTGACAGCTGATAATCTTCTTTCTCGTATTCTCCAACTTTCTGACTACGATCCGGCCAACTGGGGTGGGGGAGCAAAGTCTATTTCGCCAAGATCATCCAGACATTATTCTTACAACGTTTCGTCTTGAAAGTGACATCATCAGGAGTGAAATAGCCTGTACAAATACGAACATAAAACCTTAAGGGGTGGCAATAATATAAAATGACGGGGAATAATATTGTAAGCATTATTCCCTCGTCATGACATCTAACAGAAATCCAAAACACCTTTCGAACTCTTTATCCTCGGGGACGTGTCTGGGAGAGAGAGGGGCAGTAAATCTGAATACCACTGGGGAACAGGTTGGTTTAAGCCCCAGTTACACCAAGCTCACGACCTGTTTCCGACCACTTTCGACCGAAAACCAAACGATCGGTCGGCGACACAAAACCTATGCAAGGAACTGAAATGGAAAAAGTTAATGTGGTTGATACGATGAAAATCTATGTACTGGGGACTATTCATTGTGTATTGTAATATATCCATCTATCGATCTGTCTATTCATCTATCTTATTACCGACTACCAGCGACTTCCAAAGACTACCTGCAACTGGGCGGCGACGCTTGGAAACAGGTCGTAATCTTGGTGTGACTGGGCCCTTATGTTCAGCGCGAAATCTGTGAGTACCGAAAAGTAGCGATCCGCATTATGTCTACCCCCCGATCGACCTTATCATCTTTATTCTAACCAAAGGCAGGTGATTTTATTTATCCAAGAGGTGGAGGTGGGGTGGGGTGGGAGGTGAGGTGAATGAATACATTCATGATAACAAGCACTAATAATATCAAATATAAAAATCGAATTGATAAAAACAGTAACTTGGGACATTTTTTACGACCACAAATTCTAGATGCAAACCATCTCTCTATGATAATATATTCGCATGAATTTTCCAAATACTTTCATTCTTTTATTCCTGAAACCCAAAATCCAATTCCAAAATCCATTTCTGGATTCAATTAGATTCCCCCAAAAAGCCTGGAATCGCAATTCCCCATAAATGTGCACAAATAAAAGTGTCTGGCGAAATCTGCAATGAAAATACGAGACTAAAGTCACCATTACAAAAAATCCAGTTCTCCATTTTGGATCTACGTCATACTAAGGGCCCAGTCACATCAAGCTTACGACCTGTTTCCGACCACCGGCGACCAGTTGCCGACCAGTTGCAGGTCGTCTTTGGAAGTCGTTAGTAGTCGGTAATAAGATAGATAAATAGATATACCGATAGATGGATATACATATATTACAACACACACTGAATAGTCCCCAGTACATAGATTTTCATCTCATCAACCACATCAACTTTTTTCAATTTCAGTTCCTTGCATAGGTTTTGTGTCGCCGACCGATCGCTTGATTTTCGGTCGAAGGTGGTCTGAAACGGGTCGTAAGTTTGGTGTGACTGGGGCTTAAATTCCGTTTTCTAATTCCATTGTGTGGAATTTAATCAACCATGCCCTTGGTTCAACTCGCCGGTGGCAGGGTTCGAACCCCCATCATCACCTCGACCTCCTTCGCATGTAGCGACACTCTAATCTGCTCGGCCGGCGAGCATTCTTGTGACTTTGTAGAATAGTCAAAAGGATAATCCTTTGGTGAGCTTGATAAAAACCTTTGTAAAACAAGGTCAGTCTTTGAGACACTAAACGCTTACCTAACCTTGATCTTTAACCACGGTTACTAGCTAACCTAACCTACCGATATCATCCTAATCCTCTGGAGGAATTCTCCATCTCATCGACTTCTGTCAAATCTCACTAAAGTCTGTTCATTATACATACATACACCAAAGGCTTTTTCCCCCTTATATGGGAGGTAGCCAAAAGACAAAGGCATAAAAACCACTCCCAACCATTCCATCCCCTACATACTCCACTCCCCTCCACCCTCTTCCCTCCCTCTCATCTTGGCACCTCCTGGATGACGGGTCATCCCTGCATCTCATCCACTGTTTATCATAAGATGGCGGATTGGTTTAAAGAACACTTTTGTTCTTGATCTTTATATTAACAAATTCAACGGAATGTATACATTCACATAAGAAAACATAGGAAATGAAAAAATCTTATAAAGAAAAAATTCTTATCATTGGTAGAATGTTCACATTAAATTAAAAGAACAAAATTATTAAACAAATTGTGAACAAGACTGAAGAACAATACATCGATTGTTCAGGAATGTTAATGAAGAACATCTGAGCCAGAAGTTCAAATGAACAACAAAGTTAACCTAGCCGACTTTTCTCCATTATACAATAATTAACAAAAAATACCACTTTCAAACAATTTTAGATAAAAATTCTAAAAATAATATCAGATTTTTATACGAAAATTTTAAACAAAATTTTTCATATCTATCTTGTTCATCATCAATGAAGAACAAAAATGTTCTTTAAGCCATTTCGTTTAGCAACAACTCAATCACGGTAAGTAACGAAAAAAAAATACTATTTTGTTTGCTACGAGACTCCACGACTATAAGCACACAGAGGACATCCAAGACCTTGTATTCGAAACTAAAAGAATAGATCAAAGTTGTATCCCAACATCATAAAGTTGTGTTACAATAGGCTGCTTGCTCTGTCCTACTGTTCTCCTCTTCCTCTCTCTCACCCCAAAAGCGAATATAAACCCCAATTTAATTAGGAATCTTTTGTCAATATGTTTATTTTCTGACCATTCATATTCTAACAATATTGAGTCATTTTTTCCCTTTATCTATCAATTAATTTTTTCGGTAGAAGGCTTTTGATATATCCACTTTACAAAAAATAGAAATAATAATAACAACAATAATATCAATGAAAAGAATAGTAATAAACAATAATAACAATAATAATACCTAACGGAACTACACAATATTGCTGCTTATATAAGAAAAGGAATATATATATATATATATATATATATATATATATATATATAATATATATATATATATATATATATATATATATATCCATTACGTCGCCAAGCTGTAATACTGTAGTTTATGTCCACCAATTCGTCATAACGGAAATGAGTGTGGCATTTCTTTTACTCCGTTGTCCAGACGAAACGTTCCACGCTATTGGCTCACGCGTCAATGACGTCACGTCCCCGGATACAACGCCATTGGTTATGACGTCATGTCGCCTAACGCAACGTCCTTTTATTCAAATATTTCCCGTTACTCTCACACTATCTTTATTCATATTCACAAACCTTTCAGTATGGCTAAATTTAAGTGATATTTTACAATCATCACAGCGATATTGCACGTATCCATCGCAAATATCCTAAATTTTACAATATCGTAAGTTTATTGAACGCGACATGGGATAAAAACACCACCAAAACATTGAGCCCAGACAGACAACTCTAAATATCTTATTCTGCCTGACGCCAGACGATTTAATTCGTTTGAAAGGCGCCCCACATTGAGTGGATGAACCAATCAATCATCAGGATCAATTGCCACGATGCACATAGCCCCACCTGCCACGTGCACAGTGTTCTGTAAAATAGTCGTTATCTCATACGATATGATTGCGCCTCAGATAAGGAAAACAATATCACACTTGACTCATTGCTCCTTGTTCTGTCTTCTATGTTGTTGTTGTTGTTGTCGTTGTTTTTGTTAGATACGGTTGTTTCCAAGCGTTTCTATTCCTGTGAACAATCTCGCGGCGAAGTTGTGCGTAACACATGTGATGTTACAGAGAGAGAGAGAGAGTGAGAGAGAGAGAGAGAGAGAGAGAGAGAGAGAGAGAGAGAGAGAGAGAGAGAGGAATGAGGTATATGAGAAAGAAGACAGGACACACCCAATCTAGCGACGATGTTGTGCGTAATACATGTGGTGTTAGAAAGAGAGAAAGAGAGAGAGAGAGAGAGAGAGAGAGAGAGAGAGTGAAAGAGAGAGAAATGATAGATATATGAGAAAGAAGAGAGCACACACACGCAATCTCGCGGCGATGTTGTGCGCAATACATGTGATGTTAGAGAGAGTGAGAGACCGAGAGATAGAGAAATGAGATATATGAGAAGTAAGAGAGTACACACACGCGCGCACACACACACACACACACACACACATGCACAAACTCTTCCGTGTCGGATTCAAACAGCCTATCTCTTAAGAATCTGGGTCATTTTTCTCCGCCCTGTTGGAACTATCTTATCTTCGACTTGCTGCTCCGTTAAGTCTTCCAACCTTGTCAGGAAATCAGAAAAATAAAAATATTATTTTTATGTCAACCCCCCTCCCCCCATACCCACCCTCCCCACCTTATCGTTGACGTACTTTAAGTATTTTATTCTGCCTAACGCTAGCAGATCTTGTTGACATTAGGAACGAAACAAGTTAAGGATTTTACTTTTACTCGTGTGGCAGACTTTAAATATTCTATTCTGCTCGGCGTTTGGAGATTATTATTATTATCATTATTATTATTATTATTATTATTATTAGGCTTACGTGTGTGTGTGTGTGTGTGTGTGTGTGTGTGTGTGTCCTCTTCATATCAAACACATACATACATATACCAAAGGTTTTTCCCCTTTATAAGGGAGGTAGCCTAACACATTCATCTTAAAAATAAAATGTAATGTTCATCATGTGGTTGCTCAAATTAACACAAATCATGTGAGGTTTTATAAACAAGGCTATTAATCCTCAGGAAGTTTAATTAGTGTAATTTCTTTATTAAAACAATCCTATGCCTAGATCAACTAATATAGAAATATTCATTATCCATTTATTTCGTTAACTTAAACTTAATACCACTCAGGGTCTGTTCACACTAGCGGTTTCAATCGTCACGGTTTAACTACAATATAGGTCAATGCAGGCGTTCACACACAACCGCGCATTTTTTCCATCACTAGGCACTACCGCCACGTTTTCCGCGCGGTTCAAACCGCTTGTGTGAACGCGGCTTAAATGTACCAACATTACAATCAAATCTAAAATCAAAACTAGATAACTGGTTAGGAATGTGTAACTGCTCGTATGATGACGCAATGACGTTAAATTTAACTCGATTATTTTAGGTTAATATTATTCAAATTAACATTAAACATCACATTCGGAAAATAGCCCTTGGATATTTACAACGCAACCGATCTAATAGACTTTTTTTTCTATTTTCTTTTTAATTATATTGTAAATTTCGTCCAATACAATAAATACTAAAAGCAGAGTTTGTAATCTATTCACAAAAGCCTGTAGTCCAATTTTAGGATTTTTTAAAGGGTAATTTATTTTCATTCAAAATGTTTAAATATTTTATTCTGGCGAATACCATTAGATTCCATTCAGCTTAGGATGGTACACTATATATTTTGTTGTGGTCTAATCCAGGCAACCCCTACGGACCAGAGCCCCGACCCCATCATCTGTCCTTCTCTCTCTCTCTCTCTTTCATCTGCTGTCTCTCCTCCACTTCTTGGACGGTGACACACTTGATATATTTTCTTTTGGTTTAATCCAGCCAACCCTTTCGGACCAGAGAGAGAGAGAGAGAAGAGAGAGAGATAGAGAGAAGAGAGAGATAGAGAGAGAGAGAAGAGAGAAGGGGGAGAGAGAGATAGACAAAGAGAGAGAAGAGAGAGAGAGAGAGGGGAAAGAAAAAAGAGAGAATAGAGAAGAAAGAGAAAGAGAGAAAGAGAGAAAGAGAGAGAGAGGCGTTGGTGTGCCCGAGTATAGAAGCGCAGATGAAACGCGAATCGTCACACGATTTTATTCAACAAAGGCGATCAAGTAAGACTATCCACATCACTCATCAATCAACTACCTAATCTTCTATTCACTCTTGGAGAGCAACAGTCAAGTTAAACCTTTTCCCTAACTGCCTCGCTCTCCAATTAAACGTTCAACTGGCAAAAAAACAAACAAAAAAAAACGAAAAGAAAAACAAAGGAAGACAAGAAAAGGCAAGAAAAATGGAAAGAATGGAAAAGAAAGAAGAGAGAAAAAAGATAAAAAAAAAAGAGAAGAGAGAAAAATGAAGAACGGAAAAAAATCAACTTGTTCAGATTCAACTGCAGAAGTGGAAATCCAGGCCGCCTGGAAGGCCTGGAAAGCTGGAAGACTCCAGGAATAACCAAAATCCAAAAGGGGTCCAAGAATATGGACTACATGATTTTCTTTTTAATTCTTTGACCCAGAAAATAAAAAAAATCTACGCAGTTGGTGGGAGGGAAAGAGGTAGAGCTGGAGGGCTCTTTTATCGCCAAAGTATTTTATTCAGCTGAGGAGACCTCTTCATGAACCGAGAGCTTTACCTTGTGTAATTCATTCCAGTTGCCGCCGGGCGATTTTATTCAAATGTAGGTGGGGAGGAGGAGAATGTTTCATTCCCCAATCAGTTCAACTTCATCATTATCATCACCCTCATCATCACCAGCATCATCACCAGCATCAGCATCATCACCCTCATAATCACCACCAGCATCATCATCATCACCCTCATCACCAGCATCATCATCATCACCCTCATCATCATTATCACCATCATCATCATCATCACCAGCATCATCATTACCCTCATCATCATTATCATTTTCAGCCTCATCATCATCACCAGCATCATCGCCCTCATCATCATCATCATCACCAGCATCACCCTTCTCATCATCATCTTCACCGTCACCACTATCAACAACTACAACAACAACAACAACAACGATAACCCAATCAGTTCCCAAAATACATTACCATGATGGCCTCGACCTAATTCGTTTATAAATTATTTTATTCCAATTACATGATTATAATTCTATTTTATTTAGAAATAGCTATCATCACATAGAAACTATCATGATATGATATATGTTCTCCTGGCTGACAACGGGCAATTTTATTCAACCTGACTTGTTTCCATTACAAAGAAGTTTCTTTATGGGGAATATCTCGTGAATTCGGAAACATACAATCTATTAAAAAAAAAAGAGAAAAAATCTATAAATGTACCAGAAAGTTATAGTGTTTCTGGTATCTGGAATTATTTTTTCTGATATTCGTTGCGAATTTTGGAAAATGGTGAATCCTAAAAATTCCCATTATAGAGAAGTGTCCCGTATATATCAGATCTAAGACATTTTTTCTCATTGTCTGCGGTGGAGGAGGGAGGTGAGAGGTGGGAGGGTGTGGGAGAGGGGGAAGAGGGGGTAGGGGAAGTGGGGGGGACCGGTTCTTGGCAATGGAGAGAAAATGCTCTTCCATTAGTGTGCATCTAATTTCGCCGATCTCCTTCCCCAATATTCCGACGGCGAAACTCATTATCTTTAATCCTAAAATCAGCATCAACTTAGAAAAAAAAAAAAAAAAAAAAAGTGGGGGGAGGGGGGAGGGTCGCTAATTAGCAGTAGTATCGATGATTCCTGGGTTGTGGTGTTGATAGTGGTGGTGATAGTGGTGGTGGTAGTTGTTCTGGTAAAGGGTGTGGTGGTAGTACTGTTGGCAGTAGAAATGGTGATATTTATCCAGGTACTAGTTGTGACTGTGGTGGTGATGGTGGTGGTGGTGGTGGTGGTAGGTGGTGGTGTTTCCCGATGCACTACACACACACGTGTATCCCCTTTAGCACCATGGCATCCTATTAACTTTAATTTTGGTTGTGCAAGAAGCTCACTGGGTAAAGGTAGATAGTTTGGATACAACCAGGCTTCTCCGGGGGTGACCATATGGTTCCATTCAATTGAAAAGAGAGAGAGAGAGAGAGAGAGAGAGAGAGAGAGAGAGAGAGAGAGAGAGAGAGAGAGAGAAAGACAGAGGGACAGAGATGAAGAGGGACAGAGAGAGAGGGGGGATAGAGAGAGAGAGAGAGAGGGAGAGAGAGAGAGAGAGAGAGAGAGAGATAGGGGGAGAGAAAGAGGAGAGGGAGAAAAAAATAGACTTGAAATTTCTTTAAGTCAACAAAATTCCAAGTCTAAATCATTCTTTCTTTCTTTTTCTTTAATTATCTGTACTTGTTACCAATCTGCAGCAAGACCCATGCTGGCCGTCATATTTTACTTTTTGAATATTTCCAGGACGTAAAAAAAAAAAAAAAAAAAAAAAAAAAAAAAATCTACGGAATTCCACGCCCGCATTAATTTAAAGTTGCCAAACTGAACTGGTGAAGGGGGTTATCATACTGGGCAAGCTTCCACGGGCCTCACCAGCACCGACAGTCGAGAGTTCGTTTGAGGTTAAAATGACTTTGGTTACAATATTTGAATTTTCAAAATTCCAAATATCAAAATATCTTTTCGTCATATATAGCAAAGCTGAATAAACTTAAGATACTGTAAACTTATACTCATGTTAGACATACTGTTGAAATGTTCTAAGAGATGTCTAGATTTGTGTAAGCGAAGTCATATTCTAGTTATTCAAATCGAGGTTGGAGGTAGGATGTCGGAGGTAAAATAGCCCAGAGTGATAAAGCCCTGAAGCGTTACATCCACTGCGCATGCTTAATAATTTACCCAGTTTGAACCACTGAGTCCTTATTTACATTTAAGTACGTGTTCCTATCTAGCACCCGATGATTCTTATTATTCATAAGATCCTGCCACAAACTGTGTAAAAAATAAATAAATAAAAATGAGAAACAAAAAAATATATAGTAATAATAATAACAATAATAATAATAATAATAATAATAAATAAATTAATATAATAAAGAATGCGTGCGTAAAACCTGACCTATTTTGAAGCACTGTGTCATTTTTATATTAAATATTCTATTCCTAATTAGCACTAGACGATTCTAATAAGCATGTAGAGATGCCACTGATGCTGTAAAATATTTAAATCCACAAATAAATACATTAAGAATAAATAAACATATCAATAAATAAACAAATAAATAAATAGATAAAAAAAACAGTGTGTGTGCGGGATCTCATCAACGAGGGACTCCATATTGCTGGTACACACGTGTACATGTGTGTATACATGTGTACATGTGTGCACACGGATCCTTGCAGTGTGCACTATCGACCAAGGGGGGTGGGGTGGGAGAGGAGGAAATATGTTTTTCTTGAACAAGGAAACACCGAAAAGATATGTACAACTGTACATCATGTGTCACTGTACAATTGTACACTTGTACATCATGGGTCACTGTGCAAGTGTACATTTGTACATCACAGGCCATCATGTGTACACACCTTGACGTAACAATGAATAAATGATGAAAGGACTCGGAGTAGGGGGCTGGGAGAGGGACCAAATATCTATCTACAAACGATGATTACATTAATCAATGTATATGTATATATGTATATGTATTTATATATATATACATATTATATATATATATTATATATAAATATATATATATATATATATATATATATATGTATATATATATATATATATATATATATATATATATATAGTGTGAAATGGGGGTTATATGAGGGAGCAGTTATCGCCCTCCCCAATCTCGGTAGACAGATTGGCTATGAGTTCCTATAGTTTTATATCGTCGGTGGTCGAGCGGTGTAAGGCGGGTGTTATGGAGCATGTCTTGGGTCCAGACGCAGCGGGTTCGAATCCTCTGCCCGACTGTCAAGGAAATTGTCTGATTGGTGTCACTGTTTATTAGCAAATTTCTCATATTGTTACATTGGCGATAAGTTTGAAATGGATTCGTTCCGGTCCTTACCCCTCCCACGAGTGCAATTGACAATAGGGTGACATGGGGGTTATGTGGAGGAGCAGTTAGCGCCCTCCTCGATCTCGGTAGCCAGATTGGATATGAGTTGCTATTTTTTTATATCGTCGGTGGTCGAGCGGTGTAAGGCGGGTGTTATGGAGCATGTCTTGGGTCCAGACGCAGCGGGTTCGAATCCTCTGCCCGACTGTCAAGGAAATTGTCTGATATATATATATATATATATATATATATATATATATATATATATATATATATACATATATATATATACATATGTATATATATATGTATATATATATATACATACATATATATATATACATGAAGGAAAGATCAAATTCCACACCATATAAATGCGGAAACTATGGTGCTTTCCACTCTACCCACGGCCCTTTAATAGATAAATAAAATAAATAAATAAAAAAACAGACAGAAACTTTCAAAACTCAGTGGGCTGGGATCGACATTTGGGGAGAGCGGAAGAGAGAGAGACAGAGAGGGAGAGAGAGAGAGAGAGAGAGAGAGAGAGAGAGAGAGAGAGAGAGAGAGAGAGAGCGCTAGCCAGCCGTGAAGACCACCCGAATAAGAATGAGAAAGAGAATTTCTCTCTCTCTCTCAGAGCTGTGCAAAGAGAAAAATGAAGCTGAGATCCATCAAGAGCTTCTTTGCTTCGGCCATCAAGAAGATGCGTGGTTGCATCTCTTTAGTTTCTCCAAAGCTGGAGCAACGAGAGAAAAGAGGAGAGCACGTGCACAAAAAATAAATAAGCAAATTAATAAATAAAATAAAATGTATATAAAAAATGACGAAGACAAGCATTTCCCCTTATCTCTTCTTTTAATTTATCCACAGCTGGAGAAAATAAGAGAAAAACACATAATATACTATATATATACATATATATATATATATATATATATATATATATATATAATGACGAGGACAGGTATTTCCCTTTATCCAATAAAAGACATTTTCTTCATCCTGCCGCCAGACGATTTTAACCAGCAGCAGCGACTTAAAAAATAGGAACTCATCACTCTTGTGAGTTTTTCCTCTGGTTAAGCCGACAGGCGATTTCATTCAGTTTTCTGGAAACCCTTCACTCTATCCTGACTACAAACTTAAACCATGTGTCACAATTGATACAACTTATTCTCCCTAATGCAAGACGATTCCGTTCATGTTAGTAATAGGGATAGTAGGAAGAGGGAGGGGAAATAGGGAAGCGAGGGGGGGGGGGAGATTAGTCCGGGGAGGTTCAGCTACGAGGGTTTTGACTTCCCCTCTCCTCCCCCCCCAAAGAAAAAATGAAAATGTATGACGGATTAGCATCTGATTGCTTTATATTGAATGTGTGTATGAATGTGTGTGTGTGTGTGTGTGTGTGTGTGTGTGTGTGTGTGTGTGTGTGTGTGTGTGTGTGTGTGTGTGTGTGTGTGTGTGTGTGTGTGTGTGTGTGTGTGTGTGTGTGTGTGTGTGTGTGTGTGTGTGTGTACCTAGTTGTATCTTACGGGAAGGTGAACTATGCTCTTTGTATTTCGCAGTGTCTAATTTGCTCTTAAATTCGTGTAGGGTTTTTGCACATACTAGTGTTTCGTCCAATTTGTTCCATATATCCACCACTCTGTGTGGAAAGCTGTTCTTTTTCAGGTCTCTTCTATAACTGTCCTTTTGAAGTTTCCTTTCATGTCCCCTTGTATTTCTCTTGTCCCAATTTAATAAGTGTTCTTTATCAACGACTTCCATGACACTCATGTTTCTGTAGATTGTCAAGTCACCTCTTTCTCTTCTTTGTTCCAGTGTCGGTAATTCCAGTCTTGACGATCTCTCCTCGTATGACATTGTTGAAAGTGTTGGGGAACTCTTCGTAGTTGCTCTTTGGATTCTTTCAATTTTCCTTATATTCTTTTTAGTACAAGGTGAC
>NC_134817.1:5397500-5412500 GCF_046742065.1 Oratosquilla oratoria | reverse complement strand
GAAAGGGAAGGAGGAGGAGGAGGAGGAAGAGGAGAGGGGTAGGAAGAGAAGGGGGAGGAGAAGGGGTAGAAAGGGAAGGAGGAGGAGGAGGAAGAGGGGGAAGACGAGGAGGAGGAGGAGGAGAGGGTGGGGGGACGACGGGTAACCTCATTACGAAGAACAATAACAGAAATAATGGATTCAATTATCTTGAACGTCTTGGTTCAATCCGCGCCGCCTTATCCTTACCAGGAACGAGCGATGATGCCAACAGGGGCGGTGTCATCCGTTTCTTGTGGATGAGAGAATGGGGTCATTGGAAAATAATAATAATAATAATGATAAACCAAGAGACCTTTTGATCCATGCACGACGCACAATGATTGAAATGTATAAGTAAATACATTAATAAATACATAAAATAAAATAGAAAAATAAATCAATATAATGATAATACTATTAGCATAACTACTACTAATAACAACAATATCAAGATAACACCAAAACTACAAATATGAATATTATTATTATTACTACTACTACTACTACTACTGAATAATAATAATAATAATAATAATAATAATAATAATAATGACAACCCTATTAATAATCATGATAATACTGAAAATAACACTAACAATAATGACACCCATAACAACATTACTGACATCAATAACAGACTGCTCTACGTGCTCGTGTATTTGCCAAATCTAATTAAGAAAAAAAAAATTAAACTGTGTTCCAAACTTTAAAATTTACCCGACATGCAATGCAATGTAACCCACCCACTTCCCCGTTTTGTTTTTGTTTTTTCCTTGTGGACTGCCATGTAATAGACTAAATATTATTTTGTGAGGAAAAGAAAAAATATATATATATATATATATATATATATATATATATATATATATATATATATATGTATATGAGTAAGTAACCAATAGGAAAAGTAAACTAACTAAGCAGAGCGCTTTCGTATAATTACATCTTCAGTGCTGATACAAAGAAGGAATTATAAAATAAAGAAGCAAGGTAGGATTCATTCTTTGTATCAGCACTGAAGATGTAATTATACGAAAGCGCTCTGCTTATTTAGTTTACTTTTCCTAGTGGTTACTTACGCATTTGTGAACACACGTTCCTAGTGTTTTTATTGCATATATATATATATATATATATATATATATATATATATATATGTGTGTGTGTGTGTGTGTGTGTGTGTGTGTGTGTGTGTGTGTGTGTGTGTGTGTGTGTGTGCGTGTGTGTGTGTGTGTATCAAACGCGCGCATATAATTTTTATTCATAATTGGTCCACTACAGAGTAAGTTATTTTCACTATTATCCACTCATCTCATTACATTTTCACTTTATGTTTGGTCATTCCAACCCTTTTCCTCGCCTCTCCATCAAGTTCTCCATTTCCTTTTTAAATTACTTTTTTTCCATTTTCTTTTTTTTTTACTGTTATTATTTTTTCTTATTCCTCCACCTCTTTAACGATCTCAAGAGGACAACGATGTCATCATCTCCGTTTTCTTCCACGGGGTTTCCTTTAACGACAGCTTCGCTTCGTTCTCATTTCCTCTCTTTATTCTGTCTGTCGTCGCCAGGCGATTTTATTCAACTGGGCTGAAGCCCCAGAGAAATAGTGTGAGGTTGGGCTGACTCGTATGATTTTATTCTGGCTAGTGTCAGACGATTTAATCGGCGGGATTTAGAATAGATAAATAGATAAAATGAAATAATGAAATAATAAATATACAATTAAAAATATAATGAAAAATAAAAAATCAAAGAATAAAAAAAAATAATAAATAATAATGATAATAATGGTACATATAAAGTGGGTCACCGCACTGGCGAGGTCAGCAAGTCAGCTGACCTACGGAGAGTTGTCAGTACCTCGATTCGGGTCAGCACGCTCAAGGTCGCACGTTCCACGAGTGCCCCTCGGTCGCACAAGGTCGCCTCCGGGGCCCTATGGTCACCTGAAATACCCTGTTCGTTATAATGACGTCACAGAATATAATGATGTCACGGAATTATATCATGTCACAGAATGACATTGTGACGTCACAAAATACAAGACGTCACTGAATGACACCATAATGACGTCACATAAATGGATCGTTACGTCACGGAATATAATGTCACAGAATGACATCCTAACGTCACAAAATACATATTGACGTCACTGAATGACACCATAATGACGTCACATAAATGGATCGTTACGTCACGGAATATGTCACAGAATGACATCGTAACGTCACAAAGTAAATATTGACGTCACTGAATGACACCATAATGATGTCGCATAAAGGGATCGTGACGTCACGGAATGAGATGACGTCATTGACTCGCATAATGACGTCACAAAATGGCATATTGCCATCATGTAGTTGCCTCGGAGAAGGTGAAAAGCGACCATTGGGCACTCGGCGAACGTTGTTGAATATATTCCCCCAATGTCCCCCCTCCCTCCAAGTCCTGCATCGCATTCCTCTGCATCTAATCACCCCAGGGGGGGAGGGGGAGGTAAAAATAATCACCCGTAATTACCATCCCGGTAATGAGGTCGACATTTAGCAGTGCCTCAATGTCTACCTCATCTTGCGGCAATTTACTTGATTATATTATCACGAAACAGACAGGCGGACCCCGAGTTTGAACGTGGCAGTGAAAGGGCCGAAACCCCAAACAAGGAAGCGTGCACAGGCTGCATCATCTTCTAGGGACAGACCGGAGGTCCTGTATGGGTTCCCCACAGCGTCATGGATATGAACTTAAAAAAAAAAAAAAAAGACGATATCGCCACTGATGATGACAATATAGTCGTGGCTAAGTCGAAAATCCGCCAGGTATAGTCATTATCTCCGCCACTTTGGCGTCTTTTTTTCTACAAATCCCAGCCAATGTTTGGCGATATTTATCGTCGGTTTGGCGGGTTTTTCTACAAATCCCAGCCAATGTTTGGCGACATTTATCGTCGGTTTGGCGGGTTTTTCTACAAATCCCAGCCAATGTTTGGCGATATTTATCGTCGGTTTGATGCGTTTTTCTACAAATCCCAGCCAATGTTTGGCAATATTCATCCTGTCTTTACAATAACCTAACTTAATCTAACCTAACTAGAAATGCAGGAACCAATGGCTTGTTTTCTCCATGGGAGTCAAAGTGTTAGAACAATGTTAGAGCTAGTTTTTGCGTTAGAAGGTAATCCTCTTCCTCCTCCTCCTCCTCCTCCTCCTCCTCTTCTTCCTCCTCCTCTGACACCTAAAAGAAATATGTTATTGAAGAGAAATAACTCTCAGAGGAGTGTTCACATCAAAATACGATTTATATTTGTGCACACGCGCGCACACGCGCACGCATTACATAAGCTGAGACAAACTATACTTTAGAGTAAATTACGCATAAGATTATGCGGAAGATGTGTTTAGCATAGATGTATACACCAACCTACATGTAAATATTTGCATATGATTATCAGGATGGTGAAGGGGAATGCTAAGAGAAGAGATGAAGACAAGAGAAGAAGAGGGGAAGAGGAGAGGAGAAGGAGGAGGAGGAGAGACGAGGAGAAGAGAAGGGGACGAGACGAGAAGGAGAAGAGGAGGGGAAGAGAAAAGCAGAAGAAGAGGAAAGGAGGAGGAGAGACGAGAAGGAAAATGGAAGAGGACGAGAAGAGAAAATGAGAAGAGAAGAGGGGGAGAAGAAAAGAGGAGGAGAAGAGGAAAGAAGAAAAGAATGGATGAGATTTGAAGAATAAAAGAAAAGAAGGGGGACTCAATGACTAAGAAATTAAAGATCGTCAGGAAGGGAGGAAAGGAGGGAAAGAGGAGGAGAAAAATAAGGAAAAAGGAAGGGAGGGAGGGACATGGAAGGGGAAGGGGAAGGAGGTAAGGCCAGGGTGATGGGTGGAGTGGGAGGTAAAGGAAGAGAAGTGGGAGGGAAGATGAGATGTGGGAGGGGGGAGGGAGGGAGGAAGAGAGGTGGAAGGGGGGGAGGGGGAGAGAGGAAGGGAAAGAGGGAAAGGAAAAAGAGGCAGGGTCAAGGTGAAGGTAGGTAGATGAAGACAGATGGGGGGAGGGAAGGAGGAAGAGAGGTAGTTGGGGAAGGGAGGGAGGAAGAGAGGTAGAGGGGGAAGGGATGGAGGAAGAGAAGTCGGAGGAGGGAGGGAGGAAGAGAGGTCGGAGGGGGGAGGGAGGAAGAGAGGTGGGAGGAGAGAAGGAGGTAGGGAAGGAGGGTGGGAGGGGGAGGAAGAGAGGTGAGAAAAGAGGAGGAGGTAGAGAGGAAGAGAGGTCGGAGGGGAAGAGGGAGGACGATGGGTGGAAAGAGAGAAGGAGGTAAGGAGGAAGAGAGGTTGGAGGGGGGGAGGAAGAGAGGTGGGAAGAGAGAAGGAGGTAGGGAGGGTGGGAGGTGGGAGGTGGGAGGGAGGGTTGGGGAGGAGGAGGGGGGGCGTCTGGCATCACCAGTGCCAAGGTGGTGCCAAGGAGGTCGACTTTTTCCACAAACCATATCTTACGCTGGTTACCAGTGCCGCTGCTGCTGCTCTGGCTGGCGCCATTCTCTGTTTTTCTTTTGTTGTCATTGTCCTTGTTCTTCTCGTATTTGTTGTTTTTGTTGGTACTGTTCCTGTTATCCCATTGTTGTATTTGATAATGTTGTTTCTGTTGTTGGAGTTACTGTTCTTGGTATTGTTGCATTCGTTGTTGTTGATGATGATACTGTTGTTGTTGATATAGTTACTGGTACTGTTTTTGTTGCACTTGTTGTTGTTGTTGTTGTACCTAGACTTGTTACAAATGTATTCCTTTGGCGTCTCCCAAACAATGGCGTCTTGATGTCTTGGCGGGCAAGGTGAGAGTGAAAATGGCGATTACGGTGGTGGATGTGGTGAAGGTGGATGTGGTAGTGGTGGATGTGGTGGTGGTGGATGTGGTGGTGCTCAAAGTGGTGGTGGTAGATGTGGTGGGAAAAAGCTCTTGGTATACAGATAATGGTGGTAGATACGGTGGTGGTAATAGTTGAAATAGCGGAAGTAGTGGTGGTGCTGGCGGTAGTGGTGGTGGTTAGAGATTATGGTGTCCTGAGCACCACACTTCAGTCAGCCCAACGCCTAACGATTCCATTCAGCCGAAAGGGGTGGGAGGGGGGAGAGGAGGGGACCCCTGGCGCCCTCCAAGGGTCAACCACGCGGCCCTGGGGTAGCAACCCCCCCCCCCGCAAGTAACCGACCCTTGGAGGCCCCTCCTTCAAGCAGGTAACCTCAACAGACGGTTCGGGTTCCCTCTGATGTCACAGTTACGTAACGTTTCTTCTCGCCGATGTTGTCAAGACAGAGAGAGAGAGAGAGAGAGAGAGAGAGAGAGAGAGAGAGAGAGAGAGAGAGAGAGAGAGGAGAGAGGGGAGAGAGGGGAGAGAGGGGAGAGAGATAGAGAGGGGAGACAGATAGGGAGAGGGTAAGAGAGAGACAGAGAGAAGGGAGAGAGGGGAGAGAGAGAGATAGAGGAAGGGTAGGAGATGGAGGGAGGGTGAGAGAGAGAGAGAGAGAGAGAGAGAGAGAGAGAGAGAGAGAGAGGATAGAGAGAGAGATAGATCGCTTACGTAAAGGAAGGGCGCCGGTTGAATGAAATCGCCGGGAGCTCCCCAGGAGGAACTGTGTGGTACCAAAGAGTGATGAGCGCAGCAAATGTAAGTCATTTCATTTTAGGACACAGGGGGAGAGAGGGGGAGGGGGAGAAGGTGGGGGAAAGGGGGAGGTTGCGGGGAGGAAGTCATGGAGGAGTGGGGAGAGGAGAGAAGACGAGGGCAGAGGGGAGAGAGGGGAGAGAGGGGAGGTTAAGGGAAGGGGAGTGGGGAGTGGAAAGGAGAAGAGAGAAGAGGGGAGAGGGGGGAGTGGAGTGGGAGATTGAGGGAAGGGGAGAAAGGAGTGAGGAGGGGAGGGGAAAGGAAGGGAGGGGAAGTAGATGAGAAAGGGAGGAGAGTGGAAAAGAAGAGAAGAGGGGAGAGGAAGTGGATAAGTGGAACTGAAAGACGAAAAAGGAAAAATGGGAGAAAGTGGATATGAATATCGGAGATAACAAAAACAAACCGGAATGGGAGAGGAGGAGGAGGAGGAGGTCGAGTGGAGAGGGAGGAAAGAGGTAGAAGGGGGGAAGAAAACAAGGAAGGGGATTGGGATTGCAAGAGATAGAAAGAGAATAAGAGAGAGAATAAGAGAAAGAGAAAGAGAGAGAGAGAGAGAATGAGGGAGGGAAAGAGAGAAAGAATGAGGGAGAGAAAGAGAGAATGAGGGAAAGACAGAACAGGGGAGAGAGAGAATGAGAGAGAGAGAGAATGAGAGAGAGAGAGAATGAGAGAGAGAGAGAATGAGAGAGAGAGAGAATGAGAGAGAGAGAGAAAGAGATATATATAGAGAGAGGATTGAAGAGAGAAACGGTGAGCTGGAGCGGAAGCGGGTAAGACGGTGCTGGAGTGGGAGAGGGAGAGGGAGGGAGGGAGGGAGAGAGCGAGAGAGGGAGGGAGCGGGTGAGAGAGGGAGTGGGAGAGGGGCGGAGTGGGTGTCCTGGTGGGCGTGAGATCGATCTGGGCGCCCAAGAGCACCACCATCCGGAGACCACACCTCCCTTCGCTTCGGCTCGCTTCGCTTAGCTTCGCTTCGCTTAGCTTCGCTTTGTTCATTGAGCCACCACAACCCTGTTTACCTGCATCTAGGACGTTCTTCGAAACCCCTATGGTCACCTTTCCTCCATTTTATAATCATGTTAGTTAAAACTAGGCAATTTTCTTCACCGGGGATAATTATGTTGATTAAAATTATGTCGTTTACTCAAAGGAGGAAGTTAAGTTAATCAAAATGACCTCATTCCTCTCAGGAAGGGGATTAAGTCTTGCAAGGAGCTGGCCGACCTTACAACAGTCACTGGGAGTTGCTGAACAAGGCATTGTCGTAGTCAACTTCATCAACTCCGAAGCCTCTCATCCTCTTCTTCAACTTCTGTCTACGTCAATCCCATCCTCTCCTTCAATTTCCATCCATCTCAATCGCTGAACTAACCCGTGACAGGATCCTCCTCTTGTGAAGATCTTCAACAGACTGACAGCATTGAAGAAATTTGAGGCCTCACACGACGACATGACGTCATAACGTTTTGTCGACATTTTGGTAAACACAAAGCGACACGATGTCACGGAAACACGGAGACAAGACAGCAACGATACGACGAAGCAGAGTTGAAGAAAGATGAAATAAAATACTAACAAAATTAGAAATAAATAAAACAAAACAAAATAAAAAACAACAACGGCTCGTTGACACGACCAAAAGACGGATACGATATATACGACATAATTCATAAACACAAACTTTCCTGACACGCTTTCCACCCCTCCCCTCCCCAAACGGACTCTCCTAAGAGAGACCCTCAGGCTACATAGCCCCCCCACCCTCTCCTTCCTCATCCCCCTTTATCCCCCCTAACCCTCCCACCCTCCCGCCGTGGGAAAGTCTCATTACTAAATGTCAAGAACTCGAACACGGTGCCAAAAACTTCGAAGCAGCGAGGCTAGAAGAGAAATAAAGAAAAAAAAACTTTAGACTTCATCGATCATAATTTTGATCATTATTATTATTATCATTAATATTATCATAATTGTAGTTATTATTATTACTATTATCATCGTTGTCATTAATATCATTACTATTATCTTTATTGTTGTAATTATCATTATTATTACTATTATCATACTATCGTTGTAATAATTACTTTTATTATCATCATCATTACTATTTTTATCATTACTATTATTTTCATTACTATTATCATTCCTATAATTAATTACAGTTCCAGAGTTCCATGGATGCATCGAGAACATGGGCCCTTTATAGGGTATCGAATGCCAGCCTACAGGGAAGAAGAGGTTTTAGCACCACATCAAGTGCCTCCACACACTCGTATATCATAATAAGAACAAAATAACAAAGATAATTATATTAATGCTGACAAACACGGGAGAAGGGGAAATAGGGCAGCTAGCGTACACACACACACACACACGCACACACACGCACACGGGTCGTGTTCTAGAAACGTTTCGTCAGTGCTGGCAAACGTTTTCGACTATTAAAATAAAATAAATAAATAAATAAATGAATAAATAATCAAATGAATTAGTAAACGAATAAATAAAATGATTAATTTCATTGACTATACTTTGGGAAATTACCATCAGATTTTACAGACAAGCCCCCAGAAAAAGAATGGTCTGAACAGACCAAGATGGTCTGAAAGAAAACGTGTTACGGTCACTAACTCATAATGAGGCGAATTAGTTATTTTGACCAAATCGTGTCAGGTCACATTAGGTGAAATACTTCACACGAGGTAAAATAAGATGTTCACGATACTGATAATGTATGACTCTCTCTTCCTCTCTCTCTCTCTCTCTCTAGCTGAGACGAGAAGATAAAGGGAATTCGACGACGACGTGACGTCATTCGCCATAAACTCGTCTCCTTCAAGTCCTCGACATTACGTCAGTCGATTTCATTGAAAGATAAATAAACAGTAAATAAGTAAATGGCACAGGTAAGATGTAAATAAAGTATGTAGGAGTATTGCGTAAATAAAATAGGTACAAGGTAATAATAGGTAATGGGTAAATACAATAAGTAATGGGTAAATAAAGTAGGTAATAGGCAAATAGGTTATATGCAAATGAAATAAGTTATAGGTCAGTGAAATTGTTAATAGGAAAATGAAATGATAAAAAATAAATTCATACATTCATGAAATAATAAAATAAATATATAAATAAATAAACGAAGAACACGTCTCCTTGTTCTCCGGTCTACGATTTTCATCCTCATCCCACAAGTCACAGGTTCGAGTCCCGCACGGCGTCCGTCTTTGCCAGTACCTCTGCACTCTAGTGGTGAGATCTGAGTGGATTGCTCCACCTTAAAGTTCCACCGTGGACGTTCCACCATGGATTGGAATGGAAGTGGAAAGGGAAGTTCTTCAACTCAGCCGAGATGCAAGAGGAGGAGGAGGAGGAGGAGGAGTAGGAGGTGGAGGAGGAAGAAAAAGAGGAGGACTAGAAGAAGGAAGAGGAGGAGGAAGAGGAGTGAGGACGAAGAAATTGAGAAAGAGGACGACGAGGAGAAGGAGGAAGAGGAGAGAAGAGGGCGAGTAGAGGGACGAGGAGGAGGAGGAGGAGGAAAAGGAGGAGGAGGAGAGAAGAGGGCGAGTAGAAAGAAGTGGAGGAGGAGGAGGAGGAGAGAAGAGGGCGAGTAGAGGGACGAGGAGGAGGAGGAAGAGGAGGCAGAGGAGGAGGCAGAGGAGGAGGAGGAGGAGGAGTAGGAGGAGGAGGAGGCCAGAGTACAGGCAGTGAAAGTAATAATAATAATAAAAAAACGTTACGTAACCTGGGGCGGAGGAGCGTTACGTAACGTAGCAACGGAGGGTCGTTGTACGTCATATTAAACCTGCGGGAGGAGAGGAAGTTGTGTACAAACATCAAAACTCGCTAATGACGTCGCCAATGATGTCAACAGTTGTTCACGAAGTCATCGATTGCCAATGACGTCACCATAAGTTAATGAGATAATAATTTGTTGTGTCACCATTTACTAATGACGTCATATTTCGTTAATGACGTCAAAGTCCACTAATGACGTCAACATTACCCAAGGGCATCATAATTTCCTAATGGCTTCATCATTCGCTAATGACGTCGCATTTCGATAACGAGCCAAAATCGACTATTGGCTATACAGTATATATATATATATATATATATATATATATATATATATATATATATATATACACACATATATATCAAGTTTCAGTGAACTGGATAAAACCGACGGCTTGCTGAAGGAACATATAATAATGATAATAATAAAAACCTTCAAATAGACTTGCACGGCGAATGGGGAGCGGTGGTGAAATAAGAGGAGGAAGAACAGGAGGGAGGAGGAGGAAGAGGGGGAAGATGGGAAGAGGGAAGAGATGGAAAGGGAAGAACTGGAGAAGAAAGAGGAATAAAAGGAAGTACAGGATGAAAAGGAGGAGGAAGAGAAAGAAGTGGAAGAGGTGGAAGAGGAGGAAAACCTGTCGGAAAATTCTCACCGCAAGTAGACCTCGATCCACCCATTCGCTCCCTTTCTCCCTTCTCCTTCACTCCCACCCATCTCCCCCTTTCTCCTCCCTCACTACCCTCTCTCCACACTTTCTCCCTCTTCCCGTCTCCTCCCCTTCCTTATTACCTTTCTCTCCCACTCTCTTTCCCTCCCTCCATCCTTCCCTTTCCCTTGTCTCCCTTCCCTCACTCTCTTTCCCTCCCTTCCCTCCATCCATCGGTAGTTCGCGTCGAGGGCTGCCAGCGCAGTGACCCTTCAGGGTCCTCCGTAATTACATCAGAGAATCAAATCCGGAAGACTTCAGGATCGGGGCGGTGGAAGGGAGGAAAGAGGAGGGAAGAGGAGGGAAAGGTGGGGAAGGGAAGAGGAGGAGGAAGGGGGAAGGTTGGGGGGGCGGGGGAAGGGGAAGGGGAGGGGAAGGGGAGGATGAGAAGGGAGAGGAAGGGAAGAAGAGAAAGAAGGGAGGAAGATTAGGGAGCTGGGGATGGGGAGGAAGAGGAGGAAGAGAAGGGAGAGGAAGGGAAGAGGAGGAAGAACAGGGGGTTGGCGGGCAGGGGAAGGGAAGGGAGGGGAAAGGAAGGAAGAGAAGAAAGAAGAAGGGAAGAGGAGGAAGAAGCGGGGAAGGTTGGGGGGCGGGGGAAGAGAAGGGGAAAGGAAGGGAGGTGAAGGGAAAGAGAAGGGAGGGGAAGGGAAGAAGAGGAAGAAGGGGGGAAGGCTGGGGGCGGGGTGAAGGGAAAGGGGAGGGAAGGGAGGGGAAGGGAGGAAGAGAAGGGGGAATGGAATGTAAGGGAGGGGATAGGAAAGGAAAGGGGAGTGGAACGTAGGGGAACAAAGAAGGGAAAGGATGGGGAGGGGTGAAGGGAAAGGGGAAGGAAGAAAAGGGAGGGGGAAGAAGAGACAGGGGAGGAGAAAGGAAAGGATGGGGAAGGGTGAAGGGAAAGGGGAGGGAAGGGGAAGGAGAGACAGGGGAGAAGGGAATGGAAGAAAGTAGACAGGAGAAGAAAGAAAATTGGAAGGGAAAGGGGAAGGGAGAGGAGAAGGGGAAGGGAATTAAAGGGAAAGAAAGGGGAGAGGAGGGAAAGGTAAGGAAAGAAGGTAAACGGGAGGGAAGGCAGATGAAATTAGGGGAAGGGGAGGAGGGGAGAGGAGAGGGAAAGGAAGGGAAAGAAGGTAAAGAAAAGTGAAGGCAAAGGAATGTAGATGAGAGAAAGGGAGGGGAAAGGGAGAGGGAAAGAGGGGAGGGGAGATGAGAGGAGAGCAGGAGAGGAGAAAGAGGGTAAAGGTGAGTGAAAGCAGAGGAATGTAAAGGAGGGGAAGGAAGGAGAGGAAAGGGAGGGGAAAAGAGGAGAGGAGAGGAGGAGAGAGTAGGGGAGGGAGAGGAAGGAAGGGGGGAGGAGAGGAGGAGAGGGGAGGAACCAAATCTGGGAGACAAGAGGGACGAGAGGAGGGGGAGTGAAGGGGAATGTGAAGAGAAAGAAGAAGACCCGAATGAAGTGAAGTGGAAAGAGAGGAGAAGGAAGGGAAGAAGGTGAAGACCAATCCTGGACTTTAAGGGAAGTGAAGGGAAATTAAAGGAAGGACTGCCTAGTCTGGAGAGAGAGAGAAAGAGAAAGAGAGAGAGAGAGAGAGAGAGAGGTGGGAGCGAGAGAGAGAGAGAGAGAGAGAGAGAGAGAGAGAGAGAGAGAGAGAGAGAGAGAGAGAGAGAGAGAGAGAGAGAGAGAGGGAGAGAGAGAGAGACATGTAGAGAGAGCGGGAGAGAGAGAGAGAGAGGTTCTCCTTTAATGTTTTCTCCTTGTGTGTGTATTGATGGAAAAGGTCTCCCTACGTCCCCAGCAAGTGCCAGGTACCTGGAAGGGCACGAGGTGATGGGAGAGGTCACGGGAGGGCAGGCGAGGAGGAGATGGGAGAGGAGGGGAGAGGAGGGGAGGGGGTAAAGGTAGGAGGGTAGGGGAGGAGGTTGGAGGGTAGGGGGGAGGTGGGAGGAGATGGGAGGAGAGGGGAGGAGATAGGAATGTAATGGGAGAGCATGGGAGGTTAAGGGAGGAGATAGGAGGAGACGGTGGGGGGATGGGAGGAGTCGGCGGGGGATGGGTTGGGAGGAGACGACAACTGGGGAGGAATTAAGGGAAAGGGGAGGGAAGGGTGAAGGGAAACAAGAGACAGGGAATGGGAAGGGAATGAAAGGAAAGGGTTGGGAAAGGAAAGGAAAGTGGAGGGGAGAGGGTAGGGAGGAGGGGCAGGAAGAGGGGAAAGGGGAGGGGAGGGCAGGGCAGGGAAGGGGAAAGGGGGAAGAAGGAGGGTAAGGGAGCAGGGAGGGGGATGGGAGAGGGGGAAAGAAGGGAGAGGGGGATGGAAGAGGGGGAAAGAGGGGAGAGGGGGAAAGAGGGGAGGGGAAGGGAGGGAAGGAAGAGGGGAGGGAGAGAGGGGGGAAGAGGGGAGGTGAGGGGAGGGAGAGAGGGGGGAAAGGGGGAGGTGAGGGGAGACCCAACAGGAAAATGTTGGTGTTGTTTACATGTATATTTTTCTCTCTTAATGTATTCCCTAACTTGGTTTTAGATCCAAGACAACTCTGGTTTAACTTTAACTGAGTTCAACTCTTAACCCAATTGCAGTCTGAAATCAAGTCCAGTTACCAAATTCTCTGTCCAACGAGTTCTAGGGCACGGGCAGACCGACCTACATCAAGGCCAGGGTGGATAATGAAGAAACATGTGTATGAAGTTGCTATCACTAGCAAAGGTGCCTAAAGACCTGAGTGGAATTTCTGTTTATGTTCTGGCTGCTGACCTCTCGTGACCGGCCGTGAGGTGATATCTCATGACCTGACCTGATGTGACCTCACCTGACCTGAGGTGACCTCTAACCTCACCTGACCTGACCTGAGGTGACCTCTAACCTCACCTGACCTCTCATGACCTGACCTGAGGTGACCTCTAACCTCACCTAACCTGAGGTGACTTCTCATATGCCCTGAGGTGATCTCTCATGATCTGACCTGAGGAGACCTCTCGTGACCTGACCTCTTATGACCTGCCCTGAGGTGAACTCTCATGATTTGACCTAAGATGACCTTGCTGTAAGACACTACCATCCGTTATCCAATCATCCGTTCATTTCATCCATCATTCCGTCCATCACACCGCTCATCCATTCATCCATTTGTACATCTCCCAGCCTTTCCGTCCGTTCTTCCGTCAGCTGACGGTGATGACAGGCATCTTCATCTGACGGCGAGCGAGACGGGTGAAGTGGGGGGTGGGAGGGAAAGCTGCCACGTGATTGGCTGAGACCAGACACCGAATGGGCCAATAGGAACAGAAAGGGGACACCAGACACTCGGGAGGGGTTAGGAATTGGGGGGAAGGGGGAGGTGGGGAGTAGAGGATATGGGGAGAGGCGGGGTGGGGGGGGAACAAGCGACAGGTAGGAAAGGAGAAGGGAAGAGGGGAAGGGAAGAGGGAAGGAACAAAGGGGAAAGAGGAGATATGTGAGACAAGAGGGGAGATGGAGAGTGGAGGGGAGATGGGGGAGGAAGGGGCAGGGTGGAGGGGGAAGGAAGCGACAGGTAAGCAAGGGGGAGGGAAGAGGGATGGGGGAGATATGTGAGAGAGAGCGAAGAGAAGGGGAAGGTGAGGGTAATGTAATAAGGGAAACAAGTGAGGGAAAGGAAGGGAAGGGAAGGGAAGGGAAGGAGGAAGAGACCGAAGGGGCGGGGAGGGGAAAGAAGGGAAGGAAGGAGAAGAGGAGGGGGAGGGAGGGAAAAGAAAGGGAAAGGAGGAGAAAGGAAGAGGTAACAAAGAAGTCAGTAGAAGAAAACAAGGAAGAGGAGGAAGAGGAGGAGGAGGAAGGGGAGGATGTGGAGGAAGACAAGGACGAGGAGGGGGAGGAGGACGCGGAGGGAGACAAGGACGAGGAAAGGGAGAAGGAAGAGGAGACAGGAGGAAGGGGAGGGGTGGAGAGGCTGGATTCTTGTGGACAACGTAAATAATGAGGAAGTAATAAATGGAAATTACACAAAACCCGGAAAATAATGGCATATGATGTCATGATGTGTGTGTGTGTGTGTGTGTGTGTGTGTGTGTGTGTGTGTGTATGAATATATGTATGAATATCCGTAAATATATACGCATGTATGTATGTGTGAATGCATATATGTATGTACAGTATGTATGTATGTATGTGTGCATGTGTGTGATATATGTATGAATATGTATGTACTTCGTACGTATGTATGTATGTATATATGTATGTATGTATGAATGTATGTACGGATGTATGTATGCGTGTGTGTGTATATATGTACGAATATGCATGTTCTTCGTACGTATGTATATATGTATGTATGTATGAATGTATGTACGGGTGTATGTCTGGGTGTTTGGGCGGGTGACGGGTGGGTTATGCAAGGAGGGCGTAGGGTGAGGGAGAGGCAGCGGGGGGGGGGGAGTCAGGCGAAGGGTAAGGGAGAGCGGATGGGGTAGGCGGCCGTCAGAGGACCGGGACGCCTGATCCGCGTGGCATGGCGCCAAGCGTCGCGGGCGCCAGCGCTGTGTAGTACAAGATGGGAAACAAGCTCAACCTCGCCATGAAATTCCCATTCCCGGTTTTATGACGTCATCAAGCCGAGGTTAACTTTTGTTAGGCAGACGTGGTTATAGTGCTAACGTGTGTGGAACGAGTTTAAGCCCGGTATAGCCCGGTTTGTGCCAGACGACTTTATTCAGCGGGAAGGATTGCTCTTTAATCCCCCAGGTCTCTCCAAATCTCTTCTTCTCTTTCTCTCTCTCTACAGTGTCTTGTTTCTTTGTCCCTCCTGTTCTTCCTCATTCCCATAGTCCTACTTCTCTTCATAAATGCATCTCCAC
>NC_134817.1:5382500-5395000 GCF_046742065.1 Oratosquilla oratoria | reverse complement strand
AGTGAGACGCAGAAGAAAAAGAAGAAGAAGAAGAAGAAGAAGAAGAAGAAGAAGAAGAAGGGGTCACAGAGAGAGTGAGAAGTTTAGAGGGGAATGGAGGGGAAGGGAGGGGAAGGGAGTGGGAGAGAGGTTCGTGAGAAGAAGGGGAAGAGGAGGGGGCAAGAGGAGGAGAAGATGAAGATTGCAAATGGAGAAATAGGAGTATACGAGAAGGTAAAGGAAGGAAAGATAATGAAGGGAAGGGAAGAAAAGGAAAGGGAAAGGAAAGGGAGGAAAGGGAAGAAAAGGGAAGGGAAAGGAAAGGGAAGAAAAGGGAAAAGAAAAATAAGGGAAGAGAAGAACGGGAAAAGAAGGAAAGGGAAGGAAAGGGAAGGGAAGAGAACATAAGGGAATGGAAGGTAGGGGAAGGAAAGGAAAAGGAAAGGGAAATGAAGAGAAGGGAAGAGGAAGGAAAGGGAAGAGAAGTGACGGAGAAAGTTAAAGGAAAGAGAAGTGAAGGGAAAGAAAAAGAAAGGAAAGAAAAAAGAAGGTAAGTGCTGGGAAGGGAAAGAAAGTAAAGGGAAAGAATGGGAAGAGAAAGTAAAGGAAAGGGAAGAATAGGAAAGGGAAGGGAAGGAAAGGGAAAGAAAGGTAAGAGAATGGAAAGAGAAGAGTAGGGAAGTGAAGAGAAGGTATGGGAATGGAAAGGGAAGAGTAGGGAAAGGAAGGTAAGGGAATGGAAAGGGAAAAGTAGGGAAAGGAAGGTAAGGGAATGGAAAGGAAATAGTAGGGAAGAGTAGGGAAGGGAGGGAAAGGGAAGAGTAGGGAAGGGAAGGTAAGGGAATGGAAAGAGAAGAGTAAGAAAGGGAAGGTAAGGGAATGGAAAGGGAAGAGTAGTGAAGGAAAGGGAAGAGTAGGGAAGGAAAGGTAAGGGAATGGAAAGGGAAGAGCAGGGAAGGGAAGGTATGGGAAGAGTAGGGAAGGAAAGGTGAGGGAATGGAAAGGGAAGAGCAGGGAAGGGAAGGTAAGGGAATGGAAAGGGAAGAGTAGGGAAAGGAAGGTAAGGGAATGGAAAGGAAATGGTAGGGAAGAGTAGGGAAGGGAAGGAAAGGGAAGGGAAAGGAAATGTAGGGTAGGGAAGGTAAGGGAATGGAAAGGAAAAGTAGGGAAGGGAGAGTAAGGAAATGGAAAGGAAAGAGTAGGGAAGGGAAGGAAATAGAAAGGAGAGAGTTGGGAAGAGCACCGAAGGAAAGGGAAGGGAAAGGGAGGAAATATAATGAAAGGAATGGGAAGAGTTGGGAAGGTAAGGTAAGGTAAGAGAAGGTATGGGAATGGAAAGGAAAGAGTAGGGAAGAGTAGGGAAGGGATGGGAAGGGAAGGGAAGGGAAGAGAAAGTAAATTAAAGAGAAGGTATGGGAATGGAAAGGAAAGAGTAGGGAAGAGTAGGTAAGGGACGGGAAGGTAAGGGAAGGGAATGGAAAGAGTAGGGACGAGTAGGGAAGGGAAGGGAAGGGAAGGGAAAGGAAGGGAAGAGAAAGTAAAGGAAAGAGAAAAGTAGGGAAGGGAAGGGAAGGGAAGGGGAGGAAATGTAATGAAAGGGAAGGGAAGAGTAGGGAAGGGAAGGGAAGGGAAGATAAGGTAAAAGACGACCCGAGTGAACTGGGAGAGAGCCAAAGACACCGACTCTAACGGTACACCGAGCCATCGCGGGTTCAAATGTCACTCGACAGTCACGTTTGCCCGACGTCGTGTCGTATAAGGTCGACGCCAACGTGCGTGCCCTGCCATCTCCCTCCCCCACCCCCACACCCCCCACCGGTCCCCCCAGGGGACCAGTGGGGGGAAGGGAGAAAATGACAGGATCACACTTTTTTATCATTTTTTCTAATGCTGCTATGTTAGGGGTAATGACGTCACTAAAATGTGACGTCATTGTGGTGTGACGTCATTATATTGTGGCGTCATTATATTGTGACGTCTTTAGGGGCGTCGTCTGATGTCATCTAAGGGGAAGAGCGAGGAGAGAAGAAGAGTAGGGTGGAAAAGAGAGAAAAAGAGAAGACTAGGTGAAGGAGAGGGGAGGAGAAGCTGAGGGGAGATCGGATGAGAGGGGAAAGGAGATTTGAGATGATACGGGAAGAGAGGGAAAAGGGGAGGAGAGAGGAAAGGGGAGAACAGAGAAGAGAGGAATAGGGAGGAGTGGGATAAAGCGACGGGAAAGAGGAGGGGACGGGAAGCGAGGGGGAAGAAGAAGAGAGGGGAAAGGTGATGAGGAGGGTAAAGTGAAGAGGAGGATAAGGGAAGAGAGGGGAAATGGGGAGAGAAGAAAAGGAAAACTATGGAAGAAGAGAGGAGAGAGAAGAGAGGAAGAGCGAGGAGTGGGGTAAAGCGACGAGAAAGAGGAGGGCAGGGGGAAATAGAAAATGGGGAAGAGAGGGGAAAGGGAAAGAGAGGGGAAAGGTGAAGAGAGGGGAAAGGGGAAGAAAGGAGAAAAGGGAAAATCGGATAGGGGAAGAGAGGGGAAAGGTGAGGAAATGGAAAGGGGAAGAAAGGGGAAAGGGGTAGAAAGGGGAAAGGGGAAGAAAGGGGAATGGGGAAGACAGAGAAAAGGGGAAGAAAAGGGAAAGCGGGAAAGAATGGAAAGGGGAAGACGGGAAAAGGGGAAGAGAGGGAAAAGGGGAAGCGAGGGGAAAGGGAAAGAGGGGAAAGGTGAAGAGAGGGGAAAGGGGAAGAGGGGAAAGGGGAAGCGGGGGAAAGAGACAGAGAGGGGAAGGGGAAGAGAGGGGAAGGGGAAGAGAGGGGAAGGGGAAGAGAGGGGAAGGGGAAGAAAGGGGAAGAGAGGGGAAAGGGGAAGCGGGGGAAAGAGACAGAGAGGGGAAGGGGAAGAAAGGGGAAGGGGAAGAAAGGGGAGAGGGGAAAAGAGGGGAAATGCGATAAGACAAAACAGAGATTTCAATCATCGCCCTCTCCATCCTGGTTGCCATACTTATCAGCCTTTCTTCAGGCTGTCGGCAGTCGATTTTATTAGAACGGGTGATTCTAGGCCTCTAGTTACGAGGAGGTCAATGCTAGAAATTAGGTCAACCTGATATAACCTTTATATAACGGAATATAATCTATATTGGACACTTCTTTATGGGCGATATATCGGAATCCCTGAAATTCAGAAATTTCCCAAAATTAGGATTTTATTTATTTTTTCATTTTTTATTTATTCATTCTTTTTTACGAGTTCTATAAAATTACGAATTCCAGGAGCACTTTCTATTGTTAGGAAATATGTTTCGTTTTGTCTTTCCGTTCCCAACATTGGAAATTTTCCGATTTTTTGAGAGATTCCTTTATATATTCACTTGTGGCTTACATAATTTTTTTTTTTTTTCTATAAAAGTCCACCAGGGAGTCAAATTGGTCGAAAATATTATTACTATTATCATTATCATTATTTTTGTTATTATCATACATTTTTTCTAACAAATCCAGCAGGTTTTTCAATCTCCCTTCCCCCCACCCAAAAATAAATAAATATATAAATAAATAATAAGATAAAAAATAATAATTGAAGGATGGAAGTTTCTGGCAGATACGACCCCCAACCTGAGCGAGGTCAATGATGACCATTACCCCCTTTTGTGCCACCTTAAAAAATAAATATATATATATATATATATATATATATATATATATATATATATATATATATATATATATATATATATATATATATATGTAAAGCAATAGTAAATACATAAATAACTACACGAGGCGAAAAATATATAAAAAACACTTATACACAAATAACCAATAAAGCAAATAAATGTATAAATTAACCAATAAACATAAATACCACAACCAATATAAAACAAAAATTCACTTAAAACGACAATCATAAAACAAAAATAGAAAACGAAAAATATATATATATATATATAATCAATAATAATACCAAATACACAAATACAATGCAATCAATTATTAGACAAATAATTAGAGAATTAAATAAACTGATAAAAGCAAGCTGGTCTTAGACCAGGAGCGGCGCCCTGAACACTCTATCCACGTTTTAAATCGTTCCCGAAACATTCCAGGAACGGTCCCCCCTCGTGCCCTACTTTTAAAACCTCCATTTAAGAGTTTATTTTACTTCAATTGGTCCTATTCTACTTTATATTGTTTTATTTGAATATTAATGTATTCTATTTAATTCTATTTTTTCGTGTGTTTTTTTTCATTGAATAATAAAGTCCATAATGGGATCATGTGATCACCATACGATCGTAAAATAATAATAACGATCGTAAAATAATAATAATAATAATATCAATCACAATAATAGTAATGATAATAATAATTTAATGGGATGTGATCATCACCATACGATCGTAAAATAATATATAATAATAATAATATATAATAATAGTAATAATAATAATTTAATGGGATGTGATCATCACCATACGATCGTAAAATAATATATAATAATAATATATAATAATAATAATAATAATAATAATAATAACAATCACAATAACAATAATTCAATGGGATCATGTGATCATCACCATACGATCGTAAAATAATACATTATTATAATAACAATAATAACAACCACAATAATAATAATAAAACTCCATCCTTGGACAAATTCAACAAATGATTCGGGCGGGTTGTTCTGCATGCAAGAAATATATCTCCCTCGTTATAACGAACGTTCTCCTTTAACACGCTGTTCTAGGTTACGTACAGCAGCGAGCAAAAGTTTCGACCCACGCTGCACGTCAATATATATATATATACATATATATATTTATAATATATATATATATATACACACACATATATATATATATATATACATATTATATACATATATATATATACATATATACATATATATATATACAATATATATATATATATAATACATATACATATTATATAAATATATATATATACATATATACATATATATATATACAATATATATATATATATATATATATTTTTTTTTTCGAGTACGTAAAATATTAACCTATGTAGTATTAAGCTTACAGTTAGATTTTTTGCAGGTAAAAAATTATCATAAGAATGTTTTTAGGTAAAAAAAATATCATAAAAAGAATTTAAATTTTGTATTATAAAAATCTCTGTGGGTAAATTTTTTTTTTCGTCATTGCACATCCATGTACAGTGTGTCCCAAAAGTCACAGAGAGATTTTAATGCTTTACAACCCTATTGTTACAATTACACGCACGGTAATTTAATATAATATAAAAGAGATAATGGAAATTAATTTGCATTATTTTTATCAATACATACACAATACGTAAAACCCTTTAAAAATAATTAATAAGGTGATTTAATGACCTAAGGTACTTTTGGGAAATTCTGTACAGACGGCTCCACTTGTAGATACTACAGTGACGTCACTCCTTTTCAAATGCCGTCGTTGGTTGAACCTTTATGTAATACAAACTTTGTAACCAAAGGATCTTCTTCTCCTTGAGGGTCGTCTAAGGATGCAAGATTATTTAATTCAGTTTAAGAAAAAATTCTTAATTCTCTGAAATGTTGTTGCACATTTTACAATAAACCGTTCATAAAAATCGTATTATCCTTTAGACTATCTAAATCAGATGACCAAACAAAAAATATTATATAAGAAAAATAAATAAAATAAAATAAAACAAATAAAACATATACAATAAAGAATAAAATAAATATAAATGAAACAAATAAAATAAATTATATGATAAATACTAATAAATAAATACAGTAAAAGTAAATAAATACATAAAATAAATACATGTAATCCCTTACTCTTCGAAATATGTTTTACATTACGTAGATTGAAGAATCTATAGATTTGTAGATTACTAAGTGACGAACATTATGACATTTTTGATTCTGAATATTTGCGGTACCAATCTCCCCCGTCAAAAAAAAAAAAAAAAAAAAAAAAAAAAAAAAAAAAAATCTCCATCTCCATAAAAAAAACATACCCAGGGGAAAGCCCCCCCCCATCCCCACCCATAAAAAAGGGAGGGGGGAACATTCCCCCTAGGGGTAAAATCCCCGCCCCCAGGTTGAAAACTCCTGTTTTATGTTGTCACCACCTTGGAGGGTTGCCAACGCTGCATAGACGGCGGCGGCGACGGCGACGCTTCGGTGCAGGTAAGTCCTTAACAAGGCCTTCTTCAAGAGGGAGAGGAGGAGGAGGAAGAGGAGGAGGAGGAGGTAGAGGAGGAGGAGGAGGAGGAGGAGGAGGAGGAGGAGGAGGAGGTGGAGGAGGAGGAGGAGAAGAAACACTATTTCCTCACGTCCCAAGTTTCTCTTGATGAAGCTTAGCGGCGCTTGGACAGACTTTTCAAGAGAAAGAGGAGGGGGGAACCAAGAGGAGGAGGAGGAGGAGGAGGAGGAGGAGGAGGAGGAGGAATACGAGGAGGAGTACGGGGAACCGAAGTAGGAATAGGAGGAAGAGAAAGGAGGAAAATTAAATGGAAAAGGAGAAAGAGGATGAGGAAGAAAAGGAGGAAAGAGAAGTGAAGGCACGAGGGGAGAGACGAGGAGCATCAAGATAAGGATTCGAGGGGAAACTGAGGGGAGAAAAGGGAACGTGGCTCTTGAGAGGGGAAAATGGGTGGGAGGGGAAAATGGGAGGGAAGGGAAACGTGCCTGATGGAGGGAGAGAGGAGTAGAGGAAAAAGAGGGGAAGAAAGAGTGGAGAGAGAGAGAGATAGAATAAAAGGTTGAGGGTAATGAGGAAGAGAGGAAGGGAAAAGAAGAGGAAAAAAACGGAAGGAAAAGAGGGGAGGAAGGGAGAGACGAGAGTAGGAGGCAAGGAACGGGGAGAGGGAGGGAGGGAGGGAGGGAGGGAGACAGACAGACAGAGAGAGAGAGAGAGAAAGAGAGAGGGGGGAGAGAATCGTGATAGAATGAGTGAGGGAGGGGAGGTGAGAGGTTGGGAGAGGAGAGGAATGAGGGTAAGGGTGGGGATGGGAGAGATTTGGGGAGGGAGATAGGTAGGGAGGTGAAAAGTGGGGAGGGGAGAGATTGAGAGAGGAGGGAATGGAGGGGAAGGATGGGAACGAGAAGAGAAGGAGGGAGAGTAGGGAGGTAGGGGAAGGGTAGGTGGGAGAGTAGGGAAGCCAAGGGAGAAGTAAAGGGAGGGGAAGGAGGGAGAGTAGGGACGGAGGGAGGGGAGGGGAAGGAGAGAGATTAGGGAGGGAGGGAAGGGGAAGGAGGGAGTGGGAAGGAGAGAGGGGGAGGAGGGAGGGGAAGGAGGGAGGGGAAGGAAGGAGTGGGAGGGGGAAGGAGGGAGTGGGAGGGGGAAGGAGGGAGTGGGAGGGGGAAGGAGGGAGTGGGAGGGGGGAAGGAGGAAGTGGGAGGGGGAAGGAGGGAGTGGGAGGGGGAAGGAGGGAGTGGGAGGGGGAAGGAGGGAGTGGGAGGGGGAAGGAGGGAGTGGGAGGGGGAAGGAGGGAGTGGGAGGGGGAAGGAGGGAGTGGGAGGAAGTGGGAGGAGGGAGGCAAGGACGGGAAAGATAAGAAAACAATCACCTTCATCAGAAGCAACATAATCATTATCACCACCCACTTCCTCCTCCTCCTCCACCTCCATCTCCTCCTCTTCTCCGGCTCCTAAATTGCTGACTCGGCGAACAGGGAGGAAGAGGAGGTGGTGGAAGAGGAGAGGTGGAGGGAGCAGAGAAGGTGAGGTGGAGGAAGAGGAAGGGAGGAGGAGAGGAGGGAGGAGAGAAGGGGAGGAGAGAAGGGGAGGAGGAGGAAGGAAGAGGAGGAGGAAAGGAAAGAGGAGGAGGAAGGGGGAGGGGGAGGAGGAAGGGGGAGGGGGAGGAGGAAGGGGGAGGGGGAGGAGGAAGGGGGAGGGGGAGGAGGAAGGGGGAGGGGGAGGAGGAAGGGGGAGGGGGAGGAGGAAGGGGGAAGGAAGGGGAAGGGGAGGAGGAAGGGGGAGGGGGGGAGGAAGGGGGAGGGGGGAGGGGGGAGGAGGAAGGGGGAGGAGGAAGGGGGAGGGGGTAGGAGGAGGAACGGGATTAGGAGGAGGATGAGTAGGAGGAGGAGGAGGAGGAAAGGAGTGCAAGAAGAGGAGTAGGGAGAAGTAGGAGGGGAGGAGGAGGAGCAAGAGGGGGAGGAGGAGGAGGAATAGGAGGAATGACGAGGAGGATGAGAAGAAAGAGGAGGAGAGGGAGGAACAAATGGGGGAAGGGGAGGAGGAGGTGGTGAGGAAGACAAGGAGGATGAGGATGATGAGGAGGAAGAGAAGGAGGGGATGTCTCCACTTCCACCTCCATCCATATCCTCGTCCCTGCAGTTCCCTACGTTCCCTGACATCTACACTCCTCTTCCTCTTCCTCCTCCTCCTCCTTCTCATCCACTTTCTCCTCTTCCTTTATCTCCTCTCCCTCCATCACCACCTCTTCCTCCTCCTCCTCTCTCTTTCTCCTATTCCTCCACATCTTCCACCACCTCTTCTTCTTCTTCTTCTTCTTCCTCCTCCTCCCCCTCCTCCCATTTTCACAGTGCTTGACACAGTCCTGCACAGAATGCCTCTTCTCTGCTCCGAGCGTTCGCAGGTTTTGGTTCCCCGAGGCGCTCGGTTGCCAGCGACTGGGCCCCAGCGTCGTCGTCGTCGTCGTCGTCGTCCCTGCTTGCTTTCCCCGCCGGCGTTTCTTGATCCCTTTGACTCTTAGAAAAGAAAAGGCAACACCATGACCTCTAATAAAAATAACAATACTAATACTAATACTAATACTAATACTAATAATAATAATAATAATAATAATAATAATAATAATAATAACGATAATGATAATAGTAATAATAATAAAAATAGTAATAATAATAGTAATAATAATGATAATAATAATAGCAATAATAATAAAAATAATTATAATAATGATTGTATTAATAATGTCAATAATAATAATAATAATTATATCAATAATAACAATAATGATAATAATAATAATGAAAATAATAACGATAGTATTAATAATAGTAATAATAAAAATAACGATAAACATTTTACCAATAATGATAATAATAATAATGATAATAGTAATAATAACAACAATAATAATAATATGTTCATTCTCTCACATTTTGATAACCCGTTTACCGCCTCTCCCTCCTGAAATCTTAATTCTTTTTTCATTTTTACTTCATTTGTTAATTTATTTATTTATTTTATTTATCATTATTATCATCTATCAATTCACTTATTTCGACTGAGGAAAAGCTTTCAAAAAATCTCCCATCCATCCTTGGTTTCTCCCCCCCCCCCTTCACAATCTGGTACCACCCATCTCCAGTTTTTCTTCATTAATTGGTTTTTATTTTCCGGTTTTTACTCTTTTTTCTGGTTTTAACGCGGTTTTTCTTCATCCAGCTTTTATTTTCCCAATTTCTTTTGCCCGGTTTTTGTTTTTCGTCTTTTTCTTTTTCCTCGTCCGGTTTTTATTCTCCGGTTTCTTTTCTTCCCTGGTTTTTACTTTCCGGTTTTTACCATAATTTTTATCATCCTGTTTTTATCTCCTGGATTTTGAAATTCCGGTTTCTGGTCCCCGGTTTTTCTTCCGCTTTTTATTTTCGGGTTTACCTTCCCCCCTGGTTTTACTTTCCGGTTTTTACCTTCAGGTTTTTCTTGCGGTTTTATTTTCCGGTTTTTGAAACCCCAGTTTTCTTGCATTTTTTTTTTTTTTTTTTGGGGGGGTGTTATCTTCTCTGTTTTTTACTTTCCGGTTTTTACCTTCAGGTTTTTCTTGCGGGTTTATTTTCCGGTTTTTAGAAACCCCGGTTTTTCTTCCAGTTTTTTTTTCTTCGGTTTTTGAAACCCCGTATTTTGGTCTCCGGATTTTATTTTCGGGTTCCTTCTTCCCTGGTATTTACCTTCAGGTTTTTCTTGCTATTCTATTTTCCGGTTTTTGAAACCCCGGATTTTCTCCCATTTATTTCGGGTTTTTGAAACCCCGGATTTTGGTTCCCGGTTTTTATTTTCGGTTTTTGAAACGCCGGTTTTACGTCGCCGGTTCTCGCTCTCCGCTTTCCGGGACATCTGCATAAATCGTCTTTGTCTGCGATTCCCAAATTTCCTCCACTTGCACTCCACTTTTCCTCCAACACCTCCACCTCCTCCTCCACATCGTCCTCCACCTTTAATCTTTACGTCAACTCAAGCTACCTGCACTCCTCCTCCTCCTCCTCACTTCCATGTCTCCTCCTCCTTCCTCCTCATCACCTCTATGTCTCCTCCTCCTCCTCACCTCCACATCTACTCCTCCTCCTCCTCCAATTCCTTGCTTCATTTATCGAGTTCAGCTTTAATGGTCCACTGCTGGGTCGCCAGTCTATCCCCTGGTGGACAACGCAACCTTTGTACCTCCCTTCCCACCACCTCCACCCCTCCTCCATCCCTTCTAACATCACCTCCTCTCCGCACTCCACATTGTCCTCCACAGCCTCCTTCACTCCTCCTCCAATCCCAACGCCTCCTCCGCCTCCCCTCCTCTAATATGGAGACGTAATTTAAGGATTTTTTTCTGCCTAAGGATAGGCGACCCCCACCTTAAACGGGGTCCCTAAGGGTCGCGACCCACTTCAAGAAATCCACACACTTTCAGCTGAAACAAATCGTTCGTTCTTTGGAAACGAAATAATAATAACAATAAATAAATAAATCAAGCGTGATTTTGGCTATGTGAATCTTAGCGTCCAGAAATTTTATTCAGCTGAGGGAAACCTCGGAACAATTATGGTGTTAATGAAGACACCTTAAACAGAAGATGGACACGTTGACCAATGTCCCAGAATTATTTGTTGATATTTCTATTAGAATTTTACTCATTATCTAGTTTAGATAATTTTCATGCGCATTATTTTCGTTCAGCCAGTTTTTTTGTTTAATGTCTGTAACTGTTGCTCTGTATTTTGGTTTTAGAGCAAGCATCTCTTTAATGAGACCAAAAGCATTCATGGAGAGGGATCTCCAAGGATTACGGAGACGCATTTCTGAAGTTGAAGAGGACTAGATCGCAAAGTTAACGTATTTGGTCTGAGCGTCCTTCCGAGGCGTCTGACCGGTAAGTCGTCGGAAGAGGATGATGCCGCAAGACCAAGCGTCTGCGAGCTCTCCTCTGTATCTTCCAGTAAATACTTCGGGTGCAATGTACCCGGATGTCCCACACACTTCCCACAAGTGCCTGTCCTTCTCGAACTCGACAGCCAGACCGAAGTCTCCGATTTTGAGGTCTCCGGTTCAGGACAGGAGAAGGTTCTCGGGTTTAAGATCTCTGTGGGCTACTTGCTGAGAGTGAAGGTATTTGGTTTCGTTTGATCAACTGATTGAAATAGAATCGAGCTTTGTTCTCTTCCATTCCTCTTGCTTCGATTCTGTTTTCCAGTGTTCCTCCACTTACGTATTCCAGGTAAATGTAGAAAAAAATTCTATCCCTTTCTTCGCTAAGGAAAGATACAATGTTCTGATGGTCTAGTCTTTTATGGGTAGTAATTTCCTTTATCTGATCTTCTTAGACCTCGCATTCTAATAGATTTTCTTGCGCATAGTACTTCAGTTGTGGTATCTTTTACAAGATAAGCAGAACCAAAGGAACCTCTGCCCAGCAACTTCAGTACAGTGAGACCTCTCATTAACGGACGTTAGTCAGCTGTATTTGCGGTGTTTTCGCTGTGTTTTCGGTGTTTTTTGGTGCTGTTGTTTAGTGCGTGCAATCACTATACAACCCAAAAACCATTCCAAATCAACGGATTATTCACATCAACGGACAACGTTACCCCCCTTTTAGTCTGTTCATGAGAGTACTTTGATCTGAAATTTTAAATCTCTTGGCTGACTTTGAAACTTCTTCAAGATTTCGTTTCCTCGTCTGGTGTCTTTCCATCATCTTCGACGATAATCTTGACGATCTGTAAGACACGCAAGACGTGTTCTTTTGAATCCAGGAGAGTGTCTTCAGTCTCTGCAGCTTCCAAGACGACTTCCATCTCTTCGATGTAATGACTAAGAAGAACTTGTCGTTCTTGGTCACTGCGTCCACGCACAAGGCTCGAACTCTCCTGTCGAAGTCCATGTTGAAGTCCTTGGTAGTCTTTTGTGGCCCTGGGCCACCGGCAGCTCTTGTTCCTTCAGTTGTTGCGTTGTTAACTTCCATGTCTTCGCCAAACGGTGAAACCTTCAGAAAATTGAACATTATTTTCGGTAAGAATTCTTTAGAGAATCTAGGATATACACTACACCAATAAAGTCTTTCCGCTCATTTTCAAATAAGTTACATTGCACGATTTATTATTAAACTATACCTATGCATTTATTTATATATTTCATTTATCATTTACATTATTATAGTTATCATTTATTCATTTATCTATTTATTATGATTTTTTCCACATTCGACCTAGATATGGACCAAAAGGTCTCATGTCGGTGTGCTCAGCCTTTGTAATCTTTTGTAAATAAATTCACCGCCACATTTCCCTCCTAACCTCCATAC
>NC_134817.1:5375000-5377500 GCF_046742065.1 Oratosquilla oratoria | reverse complement strand
GTGTGTGTGTGTGTGTGTGTGTGTGTGTGTGTGTGTGTGTGTGTGTGTGTGTACGTGGTGTGTGTGTGTGTGTGTGTACGTGGTGTGTGTGTGTGTGTGTGTGTGTGTGTGTGTGTGTGTGTGTACGTGTTGTGTGTGTGTGTGTGTGTGTGTACGTGGTGTGTGTGTGTACGTGGTGTGTGTGTGTGTACGTGGTGTGTGTGTGTGTGTGTACGTGGTGTGTGTGTGTGTGTGTTCGTGGTGTGTGTGTGTGTGTGTGTGTACGTGGTGTGTGTGTGTGTGTACGTGGTGTGTGTGTGTGTGTGTGTGTACGTGGTGTGTGTGTGTGTGTGTACGTGGTGTGTGTGTGTGTACGTGGTGTGTGTGTGTGTGTGTGTGTGTGTGTGTGTGTGTGTGTGTGTGTGTGTGTGTGTGTATGTGGTGTGTGTGTGTGTGGTGTGTGTGTGTACGTGGTGTGTGTGTGTGTGTGTGTGTGTGTGTGTGTGTGTGTGTGTGTGTGTGTGTGTGTGTGTGTGTGTGTGTGTGTGTGTGTGTGAGGCCACAATATTACCCATAGATCAGGGCCATATATGAGCTACTAGCTCTCCTCCGGAAGGGTAAAAAATGTCGATCACGAGTCTAACACGTGATCCAAGACCATGGTGAATCACATATACACTGTGAACCTGTTACATCATATTCTATTATCATTATTTTTTCATTATCATTATTATTACTATTATTATCATAATTATCATTTTTGTTATTACTATTATCATAATTTTTAAACAATCATAATTATGATTGCTATTATGGTTAGCAACAATACTGGCCCGTCGTACGTAAACTAAGTAATCGCCTGAGAAAAAAAAAAAAAAAAAAAAAAAAAAAAAAATCCTGGGAAGGTTGCAGGGTGGGCGGATGGAGGTGGTCACGTGGCTTCGGCGTCACGTAGAGTATGGGGTACGACCGGTCCCTTCGCCGAAGAGGAGGAGGAGGAGAAGGAGGAAAAGAAGAAGGATCCCGTTTGGGGGCTATCGAAGGACGACCAGATGGCCCCGTCGGTCCCCCAGTTGCGTGGGGTCTTACTTGCTCCTAAAACGACCACCATTAATAAATACATAAATGTACAGTCGTTGCTTCGGAGGACTGTAGTGTTGAAGTTCAAATCCGTAACCGCTTGCCACCAGAATGTAGAGAACAAACAAATGTACATTCTGGTGGCAGCGGTGGAATCCAAAGAAACAACTCCACATTCTGGCGCCAGCGGTTACGGGTTCGAACTTCAACACTACATTCCTCTGAAGCAATATATAACTCTACATAAATAAGTGATAGGTAAATATAAATAACCAAGACTAAATACATAAATGAAAAAGATAAATTACTAAGCCAACAAATTTACACAACAATCAAATAAATAAGAAACAAACATAAATAAATAAATTTATAAAATAGTTCGAGTATTTCAGCAATTCTGATCGAACCTGGAAACAGCGACAAGATGGCGCCTGGCCACATTGGAATTCGTGGTTCTGCTACGCACAAACTCTCATTAATTCTTTGGGGTCTAAACTCGACTCCAATATATTCAACAAATCCCCAGTCCAAATACCTTAAATATAATTCCATGATAATAATAAAGATAATAATAATAATAATAATAATAATAATAATAATAATAATAATACGTTAAAAAAGTTGGGGGATCCCGAAGTTGAATAAAATCGCCAGACGACAGCCTGAATAAAAGGGAAAGGTCCTCCAGGTACGGAAGGAATTCAAGAAGCGAATTCCGATTAGAGAGAGAAGCCAACAGTGCGCGGGAATCAAATTACACAATACGAAGAAAATCAGGCCTTCTCGTGGCAGCTTCTTCAGAAAATCAGGCCTTCTTATGGCAGCTTCTTCAGAAAACCAGGCCTTCTTATGGCAGCTTCTTCAGAAAATCAGGCTTTCTTATGGCAACTTCTTCAGAAAATTATATCTTATCACAGCTTCCTTAGAAAATCAGACCTTCTTATGGCAACTTCTTCAGAACTTTCCGAAAAATTTAAAGTTGTCAAGCATTTATATGAATTACTTGTCGTTTACAAAGACGACTGAAACAAAAACTACAGACCCACAAAGAACGTATACGATAGTTGCCCCAAAATAAAATTTTAAGAATATTATCACTAATACTATATCTATTTTTTATCATTCAGAATATTATCACTAATATTTTACTTATTTTTTATTATCATTATTATTACTATCTAGGGACAGGTGCTCTGCACGAAGGGAATTCTCCCCGTCCTCTCTTTTTCTGCATGAGGGGACGGAGAGGAGGGGGGGAAGGTCGCCGATGATGTGAAGCGGCCTTGCTGTGGATGTGTTGTGTTTTGTTACATTGCTTCTGACCCAGGGCAGTGGGCGGGATACAGGGATGACCAGTCATCCATGAGGAGCTAAGATGATTGTGGGGGGAGGGTGGTGGAGGGGAGTGGAATGGGTGGAGGAGTAAGTACGTCTCTTTGAC
>NC_134817.1:5362500-5365000 GCF_046742065.1 Oratosquilla oratoria | reverse complement strand
AGAACAAAACTGTTCCCTCAGTGTGGCAGGCTTGACCTGTGACAAAGTGATGACGTCATATCGTCATTTCCATTTGAAAATTCAAAATATAAACGAGACTTCATGTTTCCTTTTTACTAATCAAATATTACTATTTAATACAATTAGTGCCGTTTCAGTAACTTTATATATATTCGTTTGTTTATATTTGTTTGAAAATCTTTAACCAACGCTAGCAGAAAACAGAGCGGTAAAAGTTTGAATAGTTTTGTCATAAGTTGAGGCATACCTGTACATCTAAAGTATAATTACCAAAACTCTTATGGCAATTAAACACGTGAGCTAAAATAATATTGCGAACAAGGCAGAGAAAGACAATAACGAATTCAAAATAATTAATCGAAGAGGAGGAAGAAAAAGAGAAGTAGGAGACGGATGAGGAATACTGAAGAAGAGTAAGCTTGAGGGAAGAATTTAGCAAGGAGGAGGAAGAGGAGGAGGAGGAGGAGGAGGAGCAGGAGGAAAAAGAGGAGGAAGAAAAGGAAGAAGAGGTGGAGGACGAGGAGTAGAGGAGGAGGTGTAAAAAGGAGGAAGAGGGGGAAGAGGAGGAAGAGGGGAGGAGGAAGAAAAGGAGAAAGAGGAGGAGGAGCAGGAGGAAAAAGAGGAGGTGGTGGAAAAGGAGGAAGAGGGGGAGAAGGAGAGGAGGAGGAGGGGAGGAGAAGGAGGAGGGGAGGAGGAGGAGGAAGGGAGAAGGAAGAGGTGGAAAAGGAGGAAGAGGGGAGGAGGAGGAGGAGGAAAAGGAGGAGGAGAGGAAGGAGCAGGAGGAAAAGGAGGAAGAGGGGGAGAAGGAGGAGGAAAAAGAGGAGGAAAAGGAGGAGGAGGAGGAAAAGGAGGAAGAGGGGGAGGGGGAGGAGGAGAGGGAGTAGGATCAAGGAGAGTCAAGAAAATCGCACAGTCAGGCCAATCAACTCCCCCCTTCCCCCTCCCCCCCTTAGAGTTCTGATGCAATTACCGTACTTCGAGATATGAGCTCCCAAGAAGTTCTTTCTCTTCTCTTCCCCTGTCCTTCCTCCAACATACGCACACACGCACACACACACACACACACACACATACACGCACACACATATACAGACATGCGTCCACCCTTGACCTTTTCTCTCTTTTCTTCTGTCTCCTCGTTACATGTCGTTCCTTCACCTTCTCCTCCTCCTCCTCCTCCCACCCCCATCCCTCACTTACTCCTCTCTCCACTCTTTCCCTCCATCTGCTCTCTTTTCCCCTACCGCAATTCTCTTTTCCCTCCATCTCCCCTCCCTCTCTCCTCTTTTCTCTTTTTCCTTATTCTCCCCCACCCCTCCTTTCTCCTCTTCCCCTCTTTTCTCCTCTCCTCTCCCTTTTTCACCTCTTCTCACACCCTCCTCTCTCTTCTCCCACTCTCCTCTTCCACACTTTCTTCTCCTCTCCTTTCTTTAACTTTTCTTCTTTTCACCTCTTCTCTCTCCTCTCCTCCCCTTCCCTATCCCCCCTCCACTCTCTTCTTCCACACTTTCTTCACCTTCCCTCTCCCTTTCTTAACTTTTCTTCCTCTCGCCTTTTCTCCCTTCCTCCTCTCTCTCTCTCTCCTCTCCTCTTCACCGTAAACAAAGATTTCATTTCACTTTGGGCAGATCTTGTGACTCGCCTCTCTCTTTTTGTCCTTCTCTCGCGAACTGACTCGCTCACTCTCTTTTCTTTATTAACTTCCCTCCTCTCTCTCTCTCACTCTCTTTTCTCTCTCTATGTATCTCACCTTCCACGAGCAACATACATACACACTCACGAGCGAAACCCTTGGAGTATAGCTCTTATCCAATACACTACAAGGTAAACACCCACACAACCCCAAACATAAAAACACAGGACTCTACGAGCATACAACAACTATGCACACACACACACACACACACACACAAAACCAAAGAGGAACCTACGAGCATAGTTATTATCCTGTATACAACTATGTTCACACGCACACACACAAACACAAACACACAACCAAACTGGACCCTACGAGCATAGTTATTATCCTGTATACAATTATGTTCTCACACACACACACACACACACACACACACACACACACACACACAAACAGGACCCTACGAGTATAGTTACTATCCTGTATACAAATATGTTCACACACACACACACACACACACACACACACACACACACACAGCCACACAGGACCCTACGAGCATAGTTATTATCCTGTATACAACTACGTTCACACACACACACACACACACACACACACACACACACACACACACACACAGAGGGAAGGAAGGGGAAGAACCTAGGAAGGAAATACAAGCTTGCAGGAAATGCAATCCCGAGGTAATGGATTAGCCACAAACTTTCTGGAACTGAAGAACCAAACGGAGGAGAAGCTCGGCATTGTGTGTTCCAAAGATTAAAAGAAAGAAAAGAAGAAATAAAAGGAAGTCGGAGAGAAAAAGAGGAAATAAAAGGAAAG
>NC_134817.1:5347500-5352500 GCF_046742065.1 Oratosquilla oratoria | reverse complement strand
AAGAATGAACACACGAATAATTTCGCCACAAGGGTGAAAATAACTGATATTATAGTAATCGTTATTTGTTCTCTCTCATGCACTGTATAAAAATAATAAATAAATAATAAATAAATAAATAAATGGAAAGATGAAAGACCTTTATTTGTTCTCTCCTGCACGCGACAAAAAATAAACAAGACATAAATAATTAGAAAAAATGTGTATATGTGTATATGTGTATATATATATATATATATATATAAAATAAATAAGATACAAATATTTATAAATATATATATATATATATATATATATATATATGTATATATATATATATGTACATATGCGTATATATATATATATACATTACATCTTCAGTGCACTGAAGATGTAATATACGAAAACGATCTGCTTCGTTAGTTTCTTTTTCCAATTGGTCTACTTTGCATACATATATATATATATATATATATATATATATATATATATATATTAAATAGATAAACAAACAGAAATAAGAATAAACAAATAACTGCTCTGATAAATGGAAATATGGACGAAGCAATTCTTTAAAAAATCATAACAAAAAATGTAAGCAAAGTATTGCACAATACAGACACAATAAACTCTCACAAATGCTATTCAACCCCCTTTTCTTCGGTGCACGTGATCATTTCAAGAGGAGATTTAATCCTCTTCCTCTTCTTCCTTAATAGGATTACGTGACTTTACACTTTAGAAGAACTTAAAAAGGATTTTGTTAACATGAAGTGTACACTCGTTTATATATGTACACAGACATACATACATACATATGAATACGCACACATTCATGCATGCATACACCAATTATATACACACATACGAAAATAAACATAAAACCCTACACAAACACACACACACACACACACAAACACAAACACACACAGGCACACACACATCCATAATATAGATCGGGCACTATATGAACTCTTGAGTTCTCATCCGGGAGAGTAACAACTGTCGATCACGAGACCAGCATGTGAGAGCACTTCCTCATACTCGTAAGGTATTGCAGTCATTAATCGACATATAGGGGACTGGCTGACTGACTGACTGACTGACTGGCTGACTGACTGACGCCTGACTAAGAGGTAGACGACCTTGCCTAGCGGTCTGGCGAAAGGGCTGTTGGAGCAATCATTCGCACACATACGAAGAGGAGGAGGAGGAGGAGGAGGAGGAGGAGGAGAAGGAGGAGGAGAAGGAGGAGGAGAAGGAGGAGGACGAGGAGGAGGAATAGGAAGATGAGGAGAGCAAGGTGAATCAAGAGGAGGAGAGGGAAGAAGAAGGGGGATGGGGGAAGAGGAGGAGGAATAGGAAGATGAGGAGGGGAAGGTGAATCAAGAGGAGGAGAGGGAAGAAGAAGGGGGATGGGGGAAGAGGAGGAGGTGGTGAATCAGGAGAGGGAAGGAGAAGAGGAGGAGGAGGGGGAAGAGGAGGTGATCAAGAGGTGAGGGAAGGAGTAGAAGAGGGGGAAGAGGTGGTGAATCATGAGAAGAAGAGGAGGAGGACGAAGAGGAGGAAGAGGAGGAGAAGGTAGTGAATCAGGAAGAGGAGAGGGAAGAAGTAGAGGAGGGGAAAGTGGAGGAGGATGAAGAGGTGGTGAATCAGGAGGAGGGGGAAGAAGAATAGGGGAGGACGAAGAGAATAAGGGGTAAGAGGAGGAAGAGGAGGAGGAGGAGGTGGTGAATCAGAAGGATGAGAGGAAAGAAGAGGGGTAAGAAGAGAACGAGAAGGAAAGGACAGAAGAGGAGGAAGAGGAGGAGGGAAAGAGAAGGAGGAGAAGAGGGAAGAAGAGGAGGAGGAAGAGGAGGAAGAGAGAAAAAAGACTAGGAGGAGCAGAAGGAAGACAAGGAAGAGGAGGAAAAAACTAGTTCAAATAGCTACTAGATAAGCGGGTAAGAGAAGGAAGGAAGGAAGGAAGGAAGGAAGGAAGGAAGGAAGAAAGGAAGGAAGAAGGGAAGGAAGGAGGGAAGAAGAGAAAGAGGGAGGGAGGGAAAGAGGGAGGGAGGGAGGGAGGGAGGGAGGGAGGGAGGGAGGGAAGGAGGGAAAGAGGGAAAGAAGGAGGGAGGGAAAGAAGGAGGGAGGGAGGGAAGGAGGGAGTGGAGGGAAATGTTGCCAAATAGGGAGTGTTGCAACATATCTGGCAGTAACCAGCCATTGCCACATATATACCAGCCACGTCTAGGGTGCCAAGGAGGTAGGGTGGGAGTGGGAGTGGGAGTGGGAGTGGGATCGGAGCGAAAGTGACAGTAAGAGTACGGTGGGATTGTATCTGGGAAGGGAATATGAGTACCGGTGGAAGTAGGAATGGGAGTAGGAATGGGAGTGGGAGTAGGAGTAGGAGCGAAAGTGACAGTAGGAGAACGGTGGGATTGTATCTGGGCAGGGAATGGGAGTACCTGTGGAAATAGGAATGGGAGTAGGAATGGGAGTACGGGGAGTTGGGGGGCAAGGATGAGACAGGTTATGGGGCTGGTGGTGGGATTGAAGGTGGGAGGAGGGAGTTGGGGGGGCGAGAATTATTATTATTAATTATTATTATTATTATTATTATTATCATTATTATTATTGTTGTTGTTTGAGCGCGCGCGCGCACGCGCACACACACACACACACACACACACACACACACACACAATCCGGCAGATACGTGATACAAATATAAACACACATTTCTTCCACATAGATCCTGAACACCAGGACATATACAAAGTATTTCGTTTATATTTAGATGAATAACACGAACGAAGATTTTGCATCATTACGAATTATGGTGGCGGCACACTAGGCGAGCATGCTACTTGCTTTTGATACTTCGTTTGATTAGAAACGACTTCGGTTGCAATATTCTAGTCTTCCGTGAGAACATCTCGACAACAATGTGTCTAACATTCGTATTCTAGGTTTAAGCTTCTTTTAGTTCGTCATTCAGCTTCTCACTCTATGACGCAAAATTAATTTAACATTTGGAATTTTTAAAAACGAAAGATCGTCACCGAAGTGGTTTCTGCTCAAAAGAAGTAGCAAAAGCAAGGAGCAGGCTAGCGAGAAATGTCTAGTGTGCCGCCACACAGTGCTTCGTATCCATGGCAACCAACCGCCAATCTCTGTTGACGTTTTTCAATTAATAAAGTGCTTCGTATCCATGGCAACCAACCGCCAATCTCTGTTGACGTTTTTCAACGAATAAGAAATAAATAAATAATAAATAAAGTAAGTATAAAATTCATACGTCCATTGTATTCGAAAATAATTTTATCATAAGGCCATAAGAATGAAGGAGGCTGCAAGAAACCATAAGGCCTACACTAAGCAGTTCCATTACAATTGTACACATCCAGATACATTCCTATGAAAGTAAACATACCATACATAAACATACATTGAGTAACTAAACACGTGTAAACACACGTACATCCATACACACCAACAAGCATATTCGTACACAAACGCACATGCAAACACAAAAACGTGCATGTCCAAACACTTGCACATAAACACGCTCCAAAACAAACGCACACACATAAGCACGTTGACAAAAACACTAACAAAACTAAATAAGCACATGCTTACACACATACACACATTCACATTCGTACACACAGACATTCGTACATACACATTCATGCGCACACACACACACACACACATTCGTACATACACATTCACACACACACATACACACATTCGTACATACACATTCACACACACATACATACACACACATTCGTACATACACATTCACACACACATACACACATATATTCGTACACAGTCACACACATACACACACACATATATACACATTCACACACATACATACACATACATTCGTACACACACACACACACACACACACACACCACACATACATGTTCACACATACACACACAAACTTGTACATTGGAGCGCGAGTGCCAACGTGGCCCTCCGGGCGTGGCACCTACCACCTCGAGTGGGACTCGAAGACACACAAGTGTTTTGGTTCTGCCTCCTTTGTACTGCATTTTCCAGCCCCTCCCCCTCCACCTCTACGTACCTCCACTTGTCTTCCTCCTCCTCCGCCACCACCAACTCATCTTCCTCCACCCACTCCCCCTCCACCTTTCCTCATACCTCCACATGTCCTCCTTCTCCGCCATCACCACCTCATCTCCCTCCACCTCTCCTCATACCTCCACATGTCCTCCTTCTTCATCACCACCACCTCATCTCCCTCCACCTCTCCTCATACCTCCACATGTCCTCCTTCTCCACCACCACCTCATCTCCCATCCACCCGCTCCCCCTTCCACTTTTCCTTTTCCATCTCATCTTCTCTTTGTATTACTTCCCACTCGCCCTCCAGCCCCACTATTGTCAATAATCTTTTAACTTTATCAATGAATAGTCTTAAGAGTACACTCGCCCCCTCCATTCAACAGTCCGCCATTATGACGAATTTCGAAAATAACGGACAATTTCTATAGACTCGAAATAAATTTCTGAACACCCACTCTATAACCACAGCGTACCAAGATTCCATATTCACCATCTTTGGTAAATCTGATCTAAATATCAAATTAAATAATCTTCATTTACTCTTATTATTATTATTTTCATTATTAAAATCATTATTGTTGTTGTCGTTTTGTTATTATTATCATTACTATTATTATTACTATTATTATTACTATTATTATTATTGTCATTATTATTATCATTATTATTGTCATTATCATTATCATTATTATTGTCATTATTATTATCATTATTTTTATCATTATTATCATCATTATTATTACTATTATCATTATTATTATTATTATCATTATTATTACTATCATTATTATCACTTTTATTGTTGCATATTTATTAGATCGATCGGACGGCATTACACCCTCTAGTCTGCAGCAATTTACTAAGGACTGGAACCCCAAGCTGGTCCCGGGTTCGATCCCCACCTGAATAAAATCGAACCTCATTAGCCACAA
>NC_134817.1:5337500-5345000 GCF_046742065.1 Oratosquilla oratoria | reverse complement strand
GGGAAAGGTAAAAGTAAGGGACCAAGCACATACATGCTTTAGGAAGACAGAAAATTATATATTTGAAAGACAGAAATGGAGAGATCATTAAATGCAGAGACAGAATGGTAAAAAGAGTAGAAGAATTTTACCAAGAGGTTTACTCGTCGAAGACCGTAATTGAGTCAGTAAATTCATCTGTTGACGTTAGTAGTTTACCAGAGGTTACAAAGGAAGTAGAATTTGCCCTAAAAAATATGAAACGAGGAAGAGCACCTGGGGAAGATGGTATATCGATAGATCTTTTGAAAGACACAGGGAAAAAAGTTCACATTAAGCTAGCTCAGGTGCACACCCAGTGCTTACGTCAGGAAAGCGTTCCTCGTGGTGCAATGCCATTGTGATTTTGCTTCATAAAAAAAAAAAACACTATCGTCCGATTAGCTTGCTCTCAAATGTATATAAAGTATTCTCCAAGAATACTTTATATACAACGACAGAATACAATATACCTATCTGTTTAGCTTTTGTAGATTAAGAGAAGGCCTTTGACTCGGTAGAACAAATAGCAATACTAAACTTGCTATGCAAGCAGGGTACAAACGAACAGATCGTACGGGTTCTAGAAAAGATTTATGCGAAAGGTACCGCTATAATTCGATTACATAAAGATACAGAAAAAATCAAGATCGAGAAAGGAGTAAGGCAAGGCGATACATTTTCAACCAAATTATTTACAGCTTGCTTGGAAGAGATTTTCAGAAGGTTGAGTTGGTGAATATTCTAACCACCTAAGATTTGCGGATGACATTATTCTTATTTTAGAAAGAGCAGAAGACTTGAAAGATATGCTGAGTGATCTGAACAAGGAAAGTCTCAAAGTAGGTTTAAAATTGAATAAGAGTAAAACCAAAGTAATATTCAACACGAAAGTTCAAAGTAAAGAGATTATATTATAATCGATAGTGAGAGTTTTGAAGAAGTTGAAGAGTATAATTAGGCCGTGTGGTGAAAGTAACCAAAGATCATGATAATGGAATAAAAAAACGTATTACAATTGGTTGGAAAGTGTTTGGTAATTATAATGAAATCCTGGGAGGCTCTCTACCTTTATGTTTGAAACGTAAAGTTGACAATCATTGCATTCTGACAGCAATGATCTACGGGTGTGAGACTTGGAAACTGACGAAGGCGATGGAAACAAAGCTGAGGACTACACAGAGAAGAATGGAGAGATCAATGACGGGAATAACGCTGAGAGACCGAGAGAGAGCAAGTTGGGTGAGAGAGCAGACAAAAGTGAAATATATAGTATAGGCGGTAAAAGAGAGGAAGTGCAATTGGGCGGGTAAGTTAGTGCGAAGGACTGAAGAGCGATGGAGCAAGTATGTTACCCAGTGGACGCCGCGAGATGGGAAGCGTGGAAGAGGGAGACCAGACAGAAGGTGGAGAGACGAGATTGAGAAGTTTGTAGGAGTGACGTGGCAGAGGTTGACGCAGTCGTGTGAATCATGGAATGCTATGAAAGAGGCCTTTGTTTAGCAGTGGACGCAGGATGGCTGATTTGATTGATTGATATATATATATATATATATATATATATATATATATATATATATATATACAAACACACACACACACACCATATATATATATATAAACAAAATGAAATTATAAAATAATATATAAATATACATATATATATATGTATATATATATATATATATATATATATATTATATAAATAAAAAACAAAAACAAAATAAAATTATAAAATAATCTATAAATATACATATATATATATATATATATATATATATATATATATATACATATATTACTAATAATAGTAATAATATCCCCCTTAGTTGAATAACATTGCCTGCCACTGAAAATAAAGACCACGAATGCTTACTGCCGTCACGCGCTGATTCTTTCGCGGGATCCGAACCAGCTAACCAGAACAAAATATGTAAAGGAGGGGGACGAACCCCTGCTGCTTGGCCTAAATTCCCCCCCCCCCCAACACACACACACACATAAAAAATCAATAACAACGAAACGGTCAAATTGGTCCAATTCCCACATACGCTCGGTCTAATTCACCCGGGACCAATTCTCTCCCAACTCTCTTTTCCTCTCTCCTTCGCTCTCCTCCCTTCTTCTCCCCCCTTCACTTTCCTCTTATCTTCCCTTCACCTCTCCTACCTTCTCCTCTCCTCTCCCCTTCTCCGCTCTCCTCCCTTCTCTCCCCTTCACTCTCCTCTTATCTTCCCTTCACATCCCTCTTCTCCCTTCCCCGTTCTCCTCTATTCTCTTTCCTTCACTGTCCTTCTCTTTTCATTCCCTTCGCCTCTCTCTAATCACAAGACCTCCAAAATGGCCAGACTGCAAAAATTAAGACGCGAGAGAACTCAAGTTTTGAGTGTTTTTCCACCTTCGAGAGGGGTAGCCGGACACAGTGAGCCGGACAACTCTTCTTTGTTAAAAACTTGACCCGCAAGAAAGTGAGAGTGAGAGAGAGATATACAGACAGACAGAAAGAGAAAAGAGAGAGAGGGAGACAGAATGAGACATACAAAGAGAGAAAGAGGAAGAAGAGAGAGGGGGAGAGAGAGAGAAAGGGAGAGAGAGGGAGAGAGAGAGAGGGGGGGAGAGAGAGAGAGCGAGAGAGAGACTTACTTCCCTGGCCTTGATGCTGACCTCCGTAATTCTCAAACGACATTTACATTTTCTACGTTTAATTCTCGCTGCCTTCATCCCAAATGTCGCCAGACGATTTCATTCGCTTTCAATGACGTCAGAGGTTAACTAACTGGATTAAACCCTAACCCCCGTCAACGCGCAAACGACAAATTATCTTATTCAACCCTGGAATAACACCGAAGGGGATTAAACCTCTTTATATGAATTCCAATTCTGTAAACAAAAGGATTGAATACTCTTCACAAAACCTCGATTCTATTTCTTCCTCCATATCAATATGGACGGAGGTGAATAAAATCACCTGGCGGCAGTCAGAATAGAAGGAAAAGTGCCACCCGGTAAGGCAGGACCCAAACAAGATGACGGAAGAGCACATATTAACATTTATATATTTTTCTTTCTTTGTTTTAGTGTGTGAAGTTACGGCAAATTGATTAATAAATTCTACCACTAGGACTCGAACCTTGCTTACCACAAAGCAAGGATGTTACCACTGTACCCCACTTGACCGTATAAAAGGAGCGATCTGGGGGAGTGGTCAGGTCACGTTACAGATCGTTCCTTTGTTTACGGTGAAGAGTGGTAAGACGGTAACCTCCTTGCTCTGTGCTAAGCAGTCGCGCATCCAACGGTTCGAGTCCCAGCGACGGAGTTTGTTGGTGTTTCTATTTTTTTTTTTTTTTATCAGCTTAAGGAAATTTAGGCCATCTATGTGATAAACATTCGTGTATGGTATTCATTTATTTGTTTATTCATTTTTATTTCTCTATTTTTATGGCTGTTGCCAAAATATCTTAATTAGCTTACTGTGCCCCCACCCACCTCCCCCCTCCCCTCATGTCGCCAATTTTATTCCTGTGATTACTGGAGCGCATGAAAGATGAAGAATAATTTTTACATGACAACTTCGGTAATTACCATCCCCACCACCAATATCCCCCATCACCATTCCCGTGAATTTCCCTATCACCATCCCTGGTATCATTACTACCATTCCCATCACATCCATCATCACCTCTACCATTCCCATTATTACCATTCCCTTGAATTTCCCTATTACCATCCCTGGTACCATTACTACCATTCCCATCACATCCATCACCTCTACCATTCCCATTATTACCATTCCCTTGAATTTCTCTACCACCATCCCTGGTACCACTAGTACCATCCCCATCGCATCCCGCACCACCACCACATCCATAACTATCACCAGCATAACTATCACCGCCACATGAGAGGCACAACAAGCAACACCAAAAACCGATCAGGAAGAGAAAGAAAGGACGATGGGTAGGGAAGGGGGGGGGCAATGAAAGCACAGTTGGGGGTCGAGATTAGATTAGGGGGCGAGGACCCCCCACCCCTCCAACAAGGTCCGCTTTACCCCCTCTCCCACCCCCTACCCTAACACAACGCACTTATTGTCCTCATGGTCATCCCACGGTTGTTACTTTTGTTAATATTGTTGTTAGTTATTTGCTAGTTATTTGTGTTGTTATTGTATTTCTTTTTGTTGATGTTCTTGTTATTTTTATTGTTTCTGTTATTATATTGTTATTGTTCTTCTTCTTCTTCTTCTTGAAATGGAAAGTAAGAGAAGGGTTGGGTCGATGGGAAGATTCCGACCGAAAACGGAAGCAAGTTGGCGAGAGGAAAAAGGTGAGAGGGCAGCCCACTCTTCGTTTCATTTTCTTTTTCCTTTTTACCTTAAATGTTGTGGTCTTGAAGGAGACTCTTCTGCACGTATATGTACACATGTACGCAAACAGGCACATGTACACATGCTATACACAATCTTACAGTTGTACATACACACATGAACACTGGCCAGTTTTCTTCTCGAAATGCGTCACTGGCCAGTCGAGTAAAGTGCCACAAGGTTTTCTCCCAGTCCTAGCAGGAACCCCACGGCGCAAGAAGAACCCAAAAGGATGACCACTAGACCACAGCCTCCTCGTCCCCCTCCTCTTCCTCCTCCTCCTCCTCGTTGTCCTCCTCCCCCTCCTCTTCTCCCATTCCTCTTCGTTCCCGCAGACTCAAGTTCTTGGCAGTCCACGAAACTTGGCCGGCTCATGCATCAACCTATTCAGACGCGGCAGCAGCCACTTGGCGTTTTTTTTTTTCTTCTTCTTCTTCTTCTTTTCATTCAGTTTGCGATTTCGAAGGCACCATGACTTCACGGTAACGGTGCACCTAAAGACCCATGCCGAGCTTCTCCCAAAAGCATTCTCGGTCTCAACTAATCCGATACACCTTCGCCAACATCCAAACACCAAGTAAAGACAACCTACTCTCCCACCACACTCCCTCCTGCAACTACTCCACATATCGTGCAACCCAGCCTCTCCTTCACTTCACCTTTCTCTCTCACTCTCTCTCTTTCTCTCTACACCCACCTTCCCTCAACTCTACTCCCTCATTCCCTTTCCCTCCTCCTTATTTTCCCTCCACTCCCATCCCAATTCACCTTCCCTTGATTATCTTCTCCCTTCCTCTCTTCTCCACACCCACCTTCCCTGAACTCCTCTCTCCCATTCCCTCTCTTCTCCCTACTTTTCCCTCCCCTCCCCTCCCACCCTCCCTTGATTATTTTCCCCCTTCCTCTCTTCTCCACACCCCGCCTCTTCTTCCTCTCCTCTGCCGTTTGTTCTCCTCCCCCTCCGTCCCCTCCTGACCCATTTCTCTTCAACCCAAGCTCCTCTCCTCTCTTCTCTTCTCCCTCTCCCCTCTATTCTTCAACCCCAACCACAATATCTCTTCCGTCCCCTCTCACTCTCCCCTCCCTGGTGCTGTGATAGAGAAAGAAAAAGTGAGCAAGAAAGCGATAGATAGATAGAAAGAGAGAGAGAGAGAGAGAGAGAGAGAGAGAGAGAGAGAGAGAGAGAGAGAGAGAGAGAGAGAGAGAGAGGGAGAGAGAGAGAGAGAGACGGGGGAGGGGACAGAGAAAGGTAGAGGAAGAGAGAGGGAAACAGAGGGAGAGAGGGAGAGAAAGAGGAAAACTGATAGGGAAGAGAGAAAGGGAAATAGGGAAGACTGAGGGAGAGGAGAGGACAGAGAGGAAAAGAAGGGAAGAAAGAGTGCGAGGGAGAGAGAAGAGGGGAGAGGTGAAGAGAGAGAGCGAGAGAAGGGGAGAAAGTGCGGGGAGAGAGAAGAGAAAGGGGAGAGAAGAGGGGGAGAAAAGAGAGTTCGAGGGTGGGGTGGGGGGCTTTTTTTCAGATGCTGGTTTGAGAGAGAGACCCCCCCTAAGGGACTGCAGTGCAGAGCAAAGAGATCCCCCCTTCCCCCCGTCCCTTGTGGGGGGAAGAGAGAACGGGGGGGAGGGGCCATGACCCCAACCATCGTCTCTAGCACCACCAGGGTGAACACCAAGGGCACTACACCACCACAACCACCACAGTATTCCCCACCGTCTCTTCCACCATTATCACCAGCATCAAGAGTATCAAGAGAATTATCACCACCTAACACCACCACTACCACCACCTCTCCCATCGCGTACGGTCAATGGACTGCATAAGTCTCGTGCACTCAGTCTGAAGCGACACCCCTACCGCCCACAGTCACGCAACGTTCTTCGAAGCACTAGTGACTGGCGTTGCGGTGCGATGCACAACCACTTCCATCACCAACAACATTATCACCAATATTACCACTCTATCATCACCATCACCACCAACATCATTACCACCGTTATCACCCTTATCACTATCACAACCATCACCACCACTATCATCATCAACACCATTATTACTACTATCACCATCACTATCACCACCATCCGCTCCAGTGGACTTGGGCCAGCGTCAGATCCTGGGTTCGTGATTGTATTCATCGCATCTTGATAGGCTCTGCATACGGGCTGCTGCTCCTGCTGCTGGTGAGAGTGGGGGTGGTGGTGGTGAGAGGTGGTGATAGTGGTGGCGGTGATGAGAGTGGTGGTGGTGCTGAGAATTGTGGTCTTAGTGGTGATGGTTTTGAGAGAAAAAAACAGCGGAAGGGAGGTCTAGATGAAAATGGAGGAAGCAGAGGAGGAATAAGAGGAGGGGGGGAAGGGAGAGGAATGAGAGGAGGAGGAGGAGGAAAAGGAGGAGGAGGAGAAAAATGAGGAGGAGGAGGAGGAGGAGGAGGAGGAAGTAGTAAGTATGAACGACATACGAGAAAGGACTCAGAAAAAATGAAAAAAAGAAAAGAAAAAAGCAGAACCCTTATGATTAGATAAAGAAAAATAAGAAAAAAAAACATGGAAAAATGATGAAGAAGAATTAAAAAGAAGGAAGCGGAGAAGATAATGTCCAAAGGGGAAAAAGAAAATTTCTTTTCGTTCCGGAACGTATTTTACCATTTTTTCCTATTGTGATAATTTCTGCGCGATTTTTTGTAAAAAATGTAAAAAAAATAATGATAACAGAGTAGTAATAATAATACTAATAATAATAATAACAATAATGATAATAATACTAACAACAATAAAAATGAATATAATAACAATAATAATAATACTAATAATAATAACAATGATAATAATACACACATATACCAAGGCTTTTTCCCCCTTACAAGGGAGGTAGCCAAAAAGGAAAAGGCATAAAATCATTCCCACCCATTCCATCCCTGAATACACTCCATACCCCTCCACCCTCCCTCTCATCTTAGCACCTCCTGGATGACGGGTCATCCCTGCACCTTGTCCACTGCCCTGGGTCAGAAGCAGTGTCGTAAGACACAGCACATCCACAGCAAGGCCGCTTCATTAAATCGGCGACCCCTCTCCGTCCCCCCAAGCATAAAGGAGAAGACGGGGAGAAATCCCTT
>NC_134817.1:5322500-5332500 GCF_046742065.1 Oratosquilla oratoria | reverse complement strand
AATAAAAATAAATAAATTAATAAAAATTATAATAATATAATAATAAAATAAATAAATGCATAGGTAATTATATAATAAACAAGCAGGTAAATAGTAAATAATAATAAATTGACAGATAAATAATAATAAAAGAAAATCAAGCAAATAATAAACAAACAGACAAATAATAACAAAAAAATAAACAAGAAATATAAACACTTAGACACTTCATCTCAAACATGTTTAGGTTCTTCCTCTGTGCCCCCTCCAAATCCTAATTCTCCACAATCACTCCCATATACAATCTTCTCTTTGTATTCATCTCGATACTTATTTCTCATAACACCTTTCATTGACCTTCAACATTTACTTGCTTACTTTACTCTATATGTCACCTCCACCTACCGTGCCTAATATATATATATATATATATATATATATATATATATATATATATATATATATATTATATATATATATATATATATATATATATATATATAACCCTAATTACTTAAAGCTTTCCACTTCTTCCTGCTGCTCACCTTTTTCAATTCGCCTCCAACCCTCCAACACCCCATGTGTGCACCTCATCAATTTACTTTTGGCAATATTTATGTTCAGCTTTTTCCTCTTACACATCTTCCCAAACTCCATCATCAACTGCTTCAGTCTTTTCAGTTGGTGGTACACACCCACATTGAAAAAAAAAAAAAAAAAAGGAAAGACAGAGAGAAAAAAGAAAGAAAAAACAAAAAATAAAGAACAATAATATATAAATAAACAAATACATAGATGAAATATAAAAAATCAACCACCCATCCCATCTCAGCATCTCTTTCAAATAGTGTGGGTCAAATACAATGGACAAAGGCACAGTTCTTTTACAGCAAGCTCCAATAGCTGATATTAGTTTATCCTGTCATAAGTAAGTAAGTAAGTTTATTTGGCAAAGAATCAATATACATGAAGTGCAGACAATGACAAGAACACATAGTTCGAAATAACAATTACAATTGCCAAGGATAACACAAAAAAAGTATGTAAGCTTATTTCCACTGTGGTCCTCATTAGACTGATTTTCTACACTAAATTACACACACAACATATGTAGGGGTTAAGGGGACCAGAGACAATCATGAGTATTACCAATCAGTACATATATGACACATAAACATTATTATTGCTTTGTTAATACTACTAAAATGTTCGTAACACATAGGATACAGAGATGTAGCAGACATTCCATTCCCCCACATTAACAATTTACAATTCCCCTCCACATATTCCTAACATTTGCATTCCCTCCACTATCTACTATGTCAAACTTCTAGGAAGAATTTATTTAGAACCATAATACTGAACAAAATTGAAGTAATAAAGACACAGACTTCGTATGTAAAACAAAGAGAGAGGGAGAGGCATTGTATTAGAAAATAAATTAATAAATACACTAATAAATAGAGAAATATATAAAGTACGGATTATGTCCAGCTACCTAAAGTTTCTATAATCATCAAGCCTGAATACTTTACATCCAAAAAGATAGCACTATTGCAATATCAGCACTTTCATTGATAAAAGACAAGTTATCTTCCTTATCTCAGTTTTACAGCAACAATCTCCTAAAGGAAATTCTCAAATATCAATAACAACCTGCCTCCAGCACCTTGCAATTTCTTCATATAAAAAAAACAAGTACACTCAGATCACAAAACAAGCACTCTGCAATACATATATGTATATACCAAAAGATTTTTCCTACTTACAAGGGAGGTCGCCAAACAACAAAGGCATAAAATCCACTCCCACCCATTTCATCCCCACATACTCAACTGCCATTTACCCAACTCCCTCCCTCTTAACTTGGCACCTCCTGGATGACAGGTCATCCCTGCATCTTGCCCACTGCCCTGGGTAAGAAGTGTAGCAAGACACAGCACATCCACAGCAAGGCTGCTTAATCTAATCGGTGACTCCCTCTCTCTGTCCCTTCATGCAGAAAAAAAAAGACGAGGAGAAATCCCTTAAGGCTGCATCAAATTATTTTTCACACAAATTCCTCCCAGACCCTCTTATGCCTTTGCTTTTTTTAGGAATGTCCCCTTTGGCGCTACAGAGAGCAGGAAGGATGTGTAGTTCTATCCCCGTCCTGTTTTTGTCGCCTTCCATGACTCAAGCAGGAACACTTGGTGGCAGTATTCCTTTCCCCCATCACATGTTTTGGAGAAAAAAAAAAAAAAAAAAAAATCAGAGACAGTATCACGAGTGGGAGATAGTCGCAGTATAATAAAGTACCATTTCTCTATGAATATAAATTTTCTCTACCACAGACAAAATGATGAGTGGCTCTGGTCTATAGGGGCACCCCATATAGACCATAAAGTATCAGGTGCATACTACTGAGTAGCTTTTAACCCCACAATAACATGTACCCAATACCACCAAAATCTACATCATACTAAACTTCCTAAAATCCAACCCAAAAAGAATATAATTCCCAAGACAAGACTTTCACTGGCATGCCTACATACAGAACACCATCCCATATTAAAACAGAACTGGCCATATAAATAACACCAATTGCTCTAAATACAATCGCCACACTGAAGACACACAGCACCTTATGTTACACTGTCTGACACTCTTCACCACGTGATATGGACTGAACCAGTGGATATGGCTGAATTCTTGGGGTCCATGGTTCCCTAGCAGGAGAGAACTTGCTGCTTACCTAATCGCGAGCTAGTGAGAAAATAAGATTATATTCTTGTAATGATCCCCACCTCTGTGACATGTTAGTCTCGTTATTGAAAAATGTGTTTGTCAATACGTGCTTTGAAAGAGCCAATGGACTACTTTCACTATAGATTTTATTCAAGCTAATTCAAAACAATTTCTTTCACCTAATAAATCTCACACCTACAGGGTTCTTAAGTAAAACCCACTTCAATAGAGGATAAGAGCTTTTGATATTCTCCAAAACACTGATTGCACGATCTTTTGACTTCACAAGTACATCTCTTATTAACAAGCTATATAAATCATTAGTTTGTCCACATTTGGAATATGCTGATCTGTATGGTCACCGAATCTCATTAAAGAAGTTGACAGATTGGAAAAAGTACAACAGCAAGCCACAAAACCAATTCCAAATATCAAAAATAAATCATACAAAATTATTGACTAAATCATATGAATTTGTTTTCCCTAAAAAAAGTATAGACTAAGAGGTGACTTGATACAGGTCTTTAAAATTCTAAAGGGAATTGACAACATCAAAAGTGACAAAATTTTCACACTGAATGAGAATCCAACAAGAAATAATGGTCTCAAACAGGCAGGAAATAGATTTAATTTGGAAATGGGTTGAAACAACTTTGCCAATTGTGTAGTTAATGAATGGAATAAACTGATTGCAGATGCAGTACAATGTAGTTCAGTTCAAAGCTTTAAGATTCGTTTAAATAAACACCTAAGGAAGATGCTGTAATGCCTGCCATTCATTTTATATTATTTGTTTATCATTTGTCTGCTTGTTTATTATTATTTGCTTATCATTTATTATTATCTATCAATTTATTTTTACTTACTATTTACCTGTTTGGTTATTATTTAAATTTACCTATTTTTTTTATTTTTATTTATACTATTATCACTTTTAATTATTTATCATTATTATAATATTTTTCTTATCCGACCTTGTTATGGACCAAAAGGTCTCCTGTCAGCATACTCCTCATTTGTAATCCTTTGTGAGAAGTATATATCAGAAAGCATCTAGCTGTGACTGAAACAATCTCTTTTTTCCTATGCAATTAAACTGTTAAGGGAGGTAATGGTCACTGCTAGGAATCAGTGAGACGTGCAGGATTTGAACATGCGACTATGAGAATACGAGGTCTGCAAGACAGAGAGAGAGAGAGAGAGAGAGAGAGAGAGAGAGAGAGAGAGAGAGAGAGAGAGAGAGAGAGAGAGAGAGAGAGAGAGAGAGAGAGAGAGAGAGACGAGAGAGCAGATATGGATAGTAAGATGAACAAAACGACAGCCGGAACAAAAGGGATCATGCTACCTACACAGAAAGTTAATCAAAACAGATTTAACCCTTTCCTTATCAATAAGTTACCATGGTCACCTTATCTCCAAGCTGTCATATTCATCACCATGATGGTGATGAATATGACAGCTTGGAGATAACCATAACAAAAGGATAATAAGTATAGTAACACCTGGTACAATAAGAGTTATAGTCACCTACACATTGATCAATGACAAGTTTACCTGAGGTATAGTGAGGGAATATTGTTGATATAAATAAACACAAAATCTAGCTAATTGTATACTGTATGGATAATTAATGAGATACCTATCCACTAATCAATACCTTGTTTATCAGAGGTGGGGCATGATGGTGATATATATGAATATGAAATCTTTCTACACCATTCATGGGTAATTGCTCACTAGACCCCCGCTCATCAATCAACACTACATTTAGCTAAAGCATATAGATGCGAGGGGAGCATTTAACCAAACTCAAAATTCATTATGAATTAATAACCAATTGAATCATATTAATATGCCCCCACCCTTTCTATAATAAATATGGGGTTGATTAGTATACAAATGTTTCAGTGACAATCACCGTATTACATCAAACAGTAGGTCAATAAATTACATTGCATATTTATGATATTAATCAGTAGATTAATATCCTCCTCCCAATGTGGCACATTTACTTCACATTATACATAAAATTCCAACTTCAATTCAGATTCTTTTAATTGTTTACATAAAACCTACTTATAATAAATTATTTTATCTTTAGTTGTGAAAGATGTAACTATAATATATGGATACCACTACAAGTTGTACGATATCTAATGATCTATAAAATAAAATGTTTCCATGAACATTGACCAATAAAATATAGTTCAATTTTGTGGCTGATATAGTTTTGGGAATGACAGGAGTTTTCCACATAATATCTTACACATCAGCAACCTGGCACCAGCCATGCAGACCTCAGCTTCAAGTAGGCTGAGCCTGTCAAGAAATACATTAACAACATCATACCTTTTTAGTCTCTTTTTTCTTTGCTGTCCTGGGGGTGGCAGGTCTGGTGGGACTGCTACAAAGTGCATGATATCATTGTCGCTATCCGAGCCCGAAATGTTTAATAATTCGTAAGATTCTGCACTATTATTGTTCAATAAAGAGCCTGACATGTCTGTCGTGACTTTTGCTCTACCTCATTAGGCCACTTATCACAAAATATCTACGAACACCTGTTTAACCCGATACTTTGGTGCGTTGCTACCAGATGGTAGCACGGGATGTAAACAAACAAAACGGCAGCGCCAAATTTAAAATAAAATAATATAAATAAACAAATAAATATGATTACACGTATCTATTTGAACTCTGGACATGTTCCTAATCTCGTTCTTTCTTTACTTATATTATGACATAAAATAAATAAGGATCATCTGATTACATAAAAGGCATTTACAGCACATGATATCTGCGATGGGTTGATGACGTTAGTGGTCAACGACCCGAACGTTTGATATCACACCGGATGCTCAAATGCACAATGGAAACGTTTTGAAAAAAAATGAGATTAGGAACAAAATATTTGATAACTCGTGAAATAAATTTAAGCGTATAATGAAATATTGTTTACCACAGGTTGCACAAGATGTGCGTTTCATGATATTTACTGTTCATCATAGGTGCCGACGGGCAATATATGAGAAAAAAAAAATCCGTAGCGAAAGAATGAAAATAAATATTTTGAGCTTATGTAGCACCTTTTCACCGCGATATTGTCTTATATTAATTTAATCTACACTCAGACGGTTCCATTAATCTTAGAGAAAATAAGAAAACGCATTTCTTCACATTTTTTTTAGAATACATATACTGCGATTAGGGAGGGGTGAATTAGTCGCGTGTGCTTTCGAATCGTAATTAAAATCATGATGATACACGGTTGTGGGTACTTTCATGCAAAACGGACTATATAGCAACAGTAAAATCAGAGGGCATGAGAAAAGGACATTTCGAGACTATGTACTGGATATGACAACATACTCTATGCCCCTTGTGAGTATTTTTTTTGTGTTTAGGCCAGACTTTTTTTGTTTATTGGGTTACGGGCCCGCCGACGTAGGAAAATCCGAAATAAGAATAAAATAAAAACCGGCCAAATTCCTCTTTTTCCGCAAAACTGACTAGTAAAACAAATGGGTTTACTGTTTATACAAAACATGTAAATCTTAATTGGTACATACAATAGCTTATGAGCTCATCAGCCTGGCCGATGAGAAGGTATAAATGAAACAAAACTGAAAATAAAACGAAAAAATAAATCATCCAACCTGACAGCATGGCTTTCTAAAAACTTTATATAATTAAATGTTTTTATTTTTTTCACCCTCCGACTTATGGGGAAGGATCCATGGCGCCCGCATAATGAACATAGATAAATAAAGAAATATATAAATAAATAAATAAATAAATAAAAAAGTCTGACCTTATTGATCATTTTTCTTGTATTGTTTTATTGCAACTTTAGAAAGAAGTACATTTACGATATGTACTGAACGATTTATTGTCATCTAGAATTCTAGATTACAATATCTTGGACACTGTAATTCTTTATTTTTATCCTATTTTCTCAGTTTAAATATTCAGTCATTATATCTTTTAATTCGTTAATTTCATTTGTTTGTTTGTTCATTTGATTTATGAATTTATTCGTTCGTTTGATTTATTCTATTAATCAATTTTATTGATTTATCGATTCATTAATTTTATTTGATTGTTTGCTTATTTATTCATTTATCTACTTATTATCCAGCAATTTATTTATTTTGTTGCGAAAATGTTGGGTTCTCCACATCACACTAAGGGCGTAGAATATGATCATCCTCCACAACTAAATCTCATACAACACAGACAACTCTTGTTAACTGGTCAAAGCCTATGGTGTCATACACACCATTTATTTTAATCTATTTTCTTTTATCTTATTTCATTTATTTGTTTGTTTATTTTCATTTGTTTGTTTATATGCTTATTGATTGATTTATTCATTTATTCATTTATCTATTTATTTATTGTCTTTTCGATTGTCCTTTATATAGGTCAACTATGCATGGATGCAGAAGAAAGATCAATTAGGCCAATAATAAGCCTCAAAGGAATGTTACAAAGGATTACAAAGGCGGAGCATGCCGACAGGAGACCTTTTGGTCCATATCTAGCTCGGATGCGAAAAAATCATAATAATAATAGAATAATAAATAAAAAATACAATAATGTAAATAACAAATAAAATACATAAATAAATGCATAGGTATAGTTAAATAATAAACAGGTAAATAGTAAATAATAATGAATTGACATATAACTAATAATAAATGAAAATCAAAAAGACAAATGATAACAAAACAAAGACAAATAATATAAAATAGATTATAATCATTACAGCATCTTGCTTAGGTGTTTATCTAAATGATTCTTAAAGCTTCAAACTGAACTACATTGCACTACCTGTGCAGGAAGTTTATTCCATTCATTAACTACACGGTTGGCAAAGTTGTTTCTACCTACTTCCAAATTGAATCTATTTCCGGACAGTTTGAGACCATTGTTTCTTGTCTGATTCTCATTCAATGTGAAAATTTTGTCACTTTTGATCTTAAAGACCTGTATCAAGTCACCTCTGAGTCTACGTTTTTTTTTTAGGGAAATCAGATTCATATGTTTTAGTCGATTTTCGTATGATTTATTTTTGATATTTGGAATCAGTTTTGTGGCTCGCCGTTGTACTTTTTCCAGTCTGTCAATGTCTTTAATGAGATTCGGTGACCATACGGAAACAGCATATTCCAAATGTGGACGAACTAACGATTTATATAGCTTGTTAATGAGTGATGGACTTTTGAAATCAAAAGATCGTGCAATCAGTCCTAGAATCTTATTTGCTTTCTCAGAGGGTGAATGATTTGAGGTCGTTACTGATAATTACGCCGAGATCTTTTTCACTATCCACTTTTGTTAACGTATTTCCAAATAACTTGTAATCGTACTTACTGTTATTTTTACCTATGTGCATTACCTTGCATTTACTTGTGTTAAATTTCATTAGCCATTTTTCAGACCATTGCTGTAATTTATCTAAATCTTCTTGAATATCTAATTGGTTTAAGTGATCATTTGCCATTCCGCACAGTTTTGTATCATCAGCAAATTTGGAAACAGTAGATTTTAGTTCATGGTCTATATCATTTATATATACTATGAATAGAAGTGGCCCAAGAACGGAACCCTGAGGAACTCCACTTGTAACATTTTTCCATCTAGAAGTTTTTCCATTTAAAACAACTCTCTGTTTTCGACCATTCAACCAATTACTAGTCCAACCTAATAGGCTACCACTTATTCCATGCAAAGCTAATTTAGTAAGTAGTCTTTCGTGTGGGACGGTATCAAAAGCTTTTGCAAAGTCTAGATATATTAAATCTATATTGTTTCTTTTGTCATAATTCGAGATAACTGTGTTGTAGAATTCGAGTAAGTTAGTCACGCAAGAACGTTTCCGTCTGAAACCATGCTGGCTATCATTTATCAAACGGTTACTTTCTAAATGATGTTCGATAGCATCTCTGATGATAGTTTCCATTATTTTTCCTACGATTGAAGTCAAACTTATAGGCCTATAGTTATTTGGTTTCTTTTTGTCACCTTTTTGAATATGGGAGTAACGTTAGCTAGCTCCCATTCTGTTGGGACATCTCCGGATATGATGGATTTCTTGAAAATAATTTCTAATGGAACAACAATCTCATTTTTCATTTCCTTTAAGATTCTTGGATGCCAACCGTCAGGCCTTGGTGTTTTATTAACTTTGAGTTTATCTATACACCTTTTTTTGTTTCTTTTGTTATATTTACCGTAGTGAGTAAGTTTACCCTAGACTTTTCACAGGTTTCAGTTTGGAGTTCACTTTGAGGTGTTTCGTTTACGAATACCGAGCTAAAATCATTGTTTAAGATATTACACATTCCTTCATTTGAATATTCAAGTTGACCGTCAGCAGATAATAGTGGACCAATGTGACTCCTAACAACCTTTTTATCTCCAATGTAACTATAGAATTCTTTGGGATTCTCTTTGGATTTATCAGCGATGTTCATTTCGTACTGTCGTTTTCTTTTCTCTTATTGTCTTTTTTAAATCTCTGTATTGATACATAAGTTTCATAGTCATTATATGCACCCGAGCACTTATATTTCTTATAAGCCTGTCTCTTTTTAGCAATACTTTTTTCAATTTCTTTGTCGAGCCACTTTGGGCGAGCCTGATTTGGGGGACGTCTGTCCTAAGGAATGTAAGTTTGAATCATCTTAGAGAGCTTATTTTGAAATATTTCCCACATCTGATCTACAGGTCTTTCGTTTAATTTTGCCTCCCAGTCTGTAAGCTGAAGCTCCTGACGTAGTCCTATGAGCTGAGCTTGACTGAAATCGGGTATTTTAGAAACACAAGTATCTATTAAAAAAAATAGGAGTTTGAATCTAACTAAGTTGTGATCGCTATTTGCAACAGATTCACCGACTTCTACATCAGTTACCATGCTTTCGCGGCTAGTGATCAATAGATCGAGTAAGTTTCCATATCTTGTGGGCTCTTTTACATGCTGAAAAATATTTACTTGAATTAAATAAGCGTGCTTTTGTCACATGATGATAAAAAATTCAGAGTATATACTATCAAATGCGGCGACAATATCATATATTTATCAAATACTGCGTAACACTATTTTACTTTGTTACTTCATTGCCTGTGGGAATGGCAATAATGTGTCTGCTTTTCAACGACATATGCAATTTGCTAAAGAAAATAAATCAACAAGGACAACTACAAATAATAATAAACAAACAATCAATAAATAAAATAACACTTCATGATAAACCCTAACAAAAAATAATAATATTCAAACCGAAGATAA
>NC_134817.1:5282500-5305000 GCF_046742065.1 Oratosquilla oratoria | reverse complement strand
GGTAAGGAAGAACGACAAGATTTTTAGAATCAAATGTGTCTCCAACTTTATCCTCAAAATAAGACTTCCTAGCCATGTTTTGAAAAAATATCAATGAGGTAGTTGGGATCCTTTAAGTCAAGTACCTCATTGGCAATTCTCCAAATATGGCTAGGAAGTCCTATTTTGAGGATAAACCTTGAGACACATTTGATTCTAAAAATCTTGTCGTACTTCTTTACCATGATAATTTCATCATGTAATCTCATATTCTTGAATTTCAACATCCAAGTTATTTTTAGAAACTCCAAAACAGTCAAGTCATTTAATTAAAAATTCACCTGAAAATAAGGAAGGTTGTGTATATAGAATTCCATGTAAATATTGCAACACATGCTATATTGTGTGTGTGTGTGTTGTGGAAATCTCGGTAAGACGAAATTATCGCCGTCATTATTCAAAGAATACGCCACATTCAGCCGCTATGGCGGCTTTTGGCAGAGAACTCGCCATAACTATGCACCATGATAGAATAACTTATCTAGAGAAAATCAGGGTTGGAGATTCGTGTAGCGCATTCTGAAGCATTTTTCACAGGTCATTTAAATTTGAAAAGAATATATATATATATATATATATTTCCATCCAGCCAAATTTTGTAACAAAAACCACTTATAACACATTTTCTGGAGATATAAGAATGCATTTAAGTCCCATACAACATTTGAGAATACGTATTCAAAACTAACAACCTACCTTGCCTTATTCAATAACAATACCTATCTTACCAAAGATTATCAATTCGCTCTCAAAGGAAATAATAGAACAAACATGCTTCCCGGTTGAAAGCTTCAAAGTCACACAGCCAACAGCCAGGCATCCTGAGTTCAGACAAGGTAAACTTTAAAAATAGAAATATCATAAATGACAGCTATACTTGTGAGACATAGGCCTCTAAATATTTTCGAGAATTTAAAAATCCTTACAATATTCGTAAAACTTTTATATATTAGGCATTTTCTATGATTTCCAATCATGCTATTATAATAAAAAAAATCCCCTCGTTAATGGCTCCTGATTAGAGAAAACGTAAGTCTATTTGGCCAAAGAAAACTTAAAAGGGAGTTTTAAGAGTGACTAATGTTTATTATAACTATAATTGCAACTACCTGTACTGACATTTCTAGTGAGCTAGATCTTTACCGTTTGTGTAAAATTAGAGCGCATACCTAAATAGATATGGGAGTATTATTTTCATATTGTGATGATGCTATGCGGCGTGAAAAACGAGTGAAGTGTATGGGTAGGCATGCTTACAATTTTCGAACCATTGGTCTGGATAGCTACCTGTAATTTTTGTTGGATGGGTTTTAGAACAAGCCAACAAGGTATCACTTATTCCTAGAAATAAGCTACAGACTTTGCTTTATTGTCTTACGTCCATAGTGAAGAAAGAGTAGATGGGAGGGCGTGTTTACACTAAACATTTTGTGATTTTTGTCAAATAAGAGGGGACATGAGTTTTAAAAAATAAGTCACCAGCTACCCGCACAAGTTTACTTACTTTGGTTTACTTTCACTTTGGTAGGTTTTGTTGTGTTCTTTATTCCACAGGGTCAACACGAAGTGTCTGTCACCAGTCCTCAATTTAACCAGTGAGTTTCGACCATCTGGACGTCCTAGAATGTCAACCTTTGTCAGGAATCTATCAATCTGGTTCTTGAAGCATGCAGTTCAGCATTATGATTTCTCTTGGTATGCAGCTGAATAATCGTACTGCTTTGCATCTGAAGCAGTTGTACTAGTGTTCCAGTTCTTCCTCTTGGGAATGTGTTTACCATCCAGTTTCTGTAATGCCTTTGTTTTTGTATATTTATTTTTACTCATCTACTTATCTATTTCAATTTATCACAAGGACTACTATTACACAGGATGTGCGCACCCAGATCCCTGGGTCCGCTAGCGGAGGCCATTGCTTTCTTTCTAACTTAACATTTTATGTTGGACAAATATATCAAAACTAGAAACCTAACATTGTATATGGAGAGGAATAGTGGGTAGAAACATGTAGAAATAGTCTAATAGAAATTGTGAAACTGCTGAAGAAGCCATGGACGTGATACGGAAAAAAATGAGGAATAGGAATCAATAGAATAAAGAAAGAACACAATCAAACCAGAAATTATTACAAAAAAAAAAAAGGCGTGCTGGGTTTAAGGGTTTTATCGACAAATTCAAAAGATAAACCAAAACAAGGACGAGGACCGAAATAGATTCAAAACTTGCCTATCAGACTGGTGAGGGGACGACGTGTGACTGACACTAAAATTTTAGAAATTCATTTAAAGGAGTAGAGAAAGAACGTGGTATGTTTAGGGCATTAGTTCATCCAGGAAGATCCTTTTGCCAAATGGTTGGAAGCAAGCCGAAAACAAAAATAGAATTCTTCTACGATGTTATATCCCCATTCAGTTGGATTGCTTTTGAGGTTTGTTAATTATACTGTTTTCAGACATTTGGAATCACCGAAGTCTTTATATTTGAGGAATGCAAAGTTTATTGATATATGTTACCAAGAACATTCATGCCAATAAATATTATTGGACATGAAAATTATATTTGCAAAACACGGTGGTTTTAGTTACAAGCTATTTTCACCGTATGACTATTTTAGTATAGACAGGTAGTTGTAAGTAGTATATAATATATTTACCAATTTGTATTCAGTGTAATATCACAGGTTATATAACAAATAATTTTCCCCTTAAAGTATTTGGGAAAGCCAGAATAAAGTTTGGTGAGTTGATTATAGCCAGAGCTAACATAAGAAGAAAGAATAAGATTAGAAACATACACCAGGAGCCACATGGCTGTGATGGGAGATGCTTTCTTTGCCCCATGCACTTTGACTGTTGGGGAAGTTATCAGTCACTGCTGGTAATCTAAGTGAAGCTCAGGACTCGAACCTGTGATAAGGAATAAGCAAAACCTGCATGTATCTAGTTGCAATATCAACAAACATAAACGATATATTTTTTCAGTCAGTGAAGTATTTGACAATGTATATTAATTAACCTAGCATAATTAACCTAACCAAACTTAATCTAATTGCCCCTCTACCAATAATATATTTCTGTGTAAGGTACAGTTTTCTTTGTATAGCACTGATTATAAAGAAACTTTAAACATTATGAAAGTATGGAAGCTGATGCAAATGCAAATTGTGTTAATGAGATGTATTTTACTTAACTGCAGGAAAAGGATTTGGGACTAATGGTGGGTACCTGCAAAATGGACAATGGAGTTGCCCATTTTCAAAAACCCATCAGGAGGTGCAGCCCTGAGGGGCTGACACTCGTTCTCCAGACTGGGCCCAAGATCTCGATCTATTAACTTCAACTGTGTTTCTTGCACTTTTTCACACATGGAGAGACAAGTGGCAACTGCTCTCATCTTCCAACCACTTTTATCCAGTGACATACAAACAGTTCTTAGGACCTTTGGCAGCCACTGTGAGGCTTTGGGTTTTCCATCTTGTGAAACTTGAGGCAATCGTTGATTGAAAATATGAGTTATATGAACTTTTGTAGTGTATTTGTTAGACATGCTTTTTTCTTGAGGAAAATTTACCACCTGTCTTACTGGAGGATACTTGTATATGGTGTTTCTTTATAGCATTTCTTTGTAAAGAAAAAGGTGAAACCCATCACAATACAATGCCCTCCATATTGAAGAATAGCATTGTCTTTATCTTGATTGCTGTTGGATAACATTATCAATTTCTGTGGCAGGCTGTTGATAATGAGAGGGTTAAAACCCAACCAGGCTGTTACCAGGTAATTTTATTTATTTCTTTGGGAAGAGATTAATTTGTAGTAATCTCCCATCTACTAGGAAGACTGCAGCATACATTGGCCAGATCTCTTCTCATCACATTTGAAAGCCAGCCTATCCTGAAGATCAGATCTCATCCTTCAGGGTTGCATTCCCAATAAGGAAGAGACCTTGTGTCTGAGAGCTGCATTTGTCTCAGTTACATAAAATGAAAGATCTTACAAGGTCTTTACACTTCATGACAAAATATTAACTAGTGTGGCATATACTCGTAAATGTGGGGGAAGAATATATGGTATTATACTCTATAAACAAAAGGTAGACCATGCTTAACATGGAAATACAGCTTTTATGTTTCAGAAGTGTTTTTATTCCCATGATTTGAAGATCTCAATTATAATTTAACAGAAGTATATAAACTACTTCAAACGAGGTTTTATGAATGCTCATTTTTACATAATATTACACTTAAGTTTATTATTATAATTTCAGGTACTCATGCGATACAAACATCGTTGGAATGTAGATATGGTTTTAAAGCCTATGTTATTAGGAGGTGTTCGAAAGGCTGCTGAAAATCTGCCTCGAATAGTTACTAGTATAGAGATGTACAAAATGAAGGATTTGGTCAGAAGTGCCAAATATTATGGTGTGCCTGTGAATTTGGTTGAGGTAAGGTTTAGAAATGTTAAGTATTGTCTCCAATTCTTCCTATTTCTGATTTAATAGACTGGGACAAACATTTTAGCTCTAAGTCTTACATTTCTCTAAATTTAGCATCAATCTTGGACTCTTGAAAGATCCAGATGTCATTTGTGTATTTACCCAATTCTTTTTACCTAAATGAAATATACAAAATAAATATTATGCTCACAGGGTCCCATCTTTGTGCTTCTATTAGTCAAACATAGCTTTAGATTATTTTGTTTTGTCTAACTGTACAATATTTTTCTTCCATGTTATTGCATAAGTTGATGTATCAGTTTAAGAAAAACTGTATTTCTTAATATCCTTGAATTGGGATTATATGTACTCTTTTATCAAAATGTTAAGATCCCATTGTATGACCAGAAATAGCTGAAGCTATCTGTAAGGGCTTTTATTGTGAAGGGGCCTAGATGTTTCAGATGGTAATTTGATATCTCAGTCTCTTGATAGCTTTGTCTGGCTTGATTGGTATAGGGTGGGTTAGCATTTATATCCAGATTTATCTTTTGTATTTTGTATTTTTCTGGATTCTGGTGGCATGGTCTTGAAACTTTGGGAATTGCCTAATGTATGATATTGAATTGGTGTTTTAGTGATGCTATTTTTTGTTGTTCCATTTACTTCATGTGTGGATACAAGATTCTCTCTCTCTCTCTCTCTCTCTCTCTCTCTCTCTCTCTCTCTCTCTCTCTCTCTCTCTCTCTCTCTCTCTCTCTCTCTCTCTCTCTCTCTCTCTCTCTCCTCTCTCTCTCTTTCTCTCTCTCTCTCTCTCTCTCTCTCTCTCTCTCTCTCTCTCTCTCTCTCTCTCTCTCTCTCTCTCTCTCTCTCTCTCTCTCTCTCTCTCTCTCTCTCTCTCTCTCTCTCTCTCTCTCTCTCTCTCTCTCTCTCTCTCTCTCTCCCCTTTGTATATGTGCTTTCAGGGAGCCTGTGTATTTTTTCTATTGTCCTCCTTTTTTTATTGTAAAATATGGGTAATATTTGTATTTTTCAAGCATCTTAGAATGGGTTTTGTACCTGAATTTAGTATAGTGTTTGTGAGTTTTTGCAGTTTCAATTATAGATGGATAATATAATGTGTTATGTTTATGTTAGTTTTCTGAATCATTTTCAGTTGCTTATATGTTTGTATATGTCTTTTCATGTGTGGGTCTTGATTTTTCTGGATTTTTTTTTAGTAAACTTTATTTGGAAGTGGTCAGAGGGGAGGCCAGGAATAATTTCCCTTATTCTTTGTGGATGGAGAGAGGGTAAGCACACTGGAATGTCTGGGGATGTTACTTGTTGATTGTGATGGGGAGGTTGTCTTATGGGGAGTTTAATGGAATTAAACATGTTAATATTGGAGAATTGCCCTAAGATCTTATTTTCTCTTTGGTGAAATGTAGAACCAAATAAGTTCGTGTGTATTTAGTTCCTTACCTAGTATGCAGGTTGTTGAGTCATAGAGTGGTCGCAGTTAGGATGTGTATCCATGGGGTGTATTTGGTGATATGTAGATATTTTTGATGCTATATGTTGTTTTCTATAATTGTGTTACTATTTTGTCAACAGGATCCTTTAGAACTGTTGATGGTGAAGGGATCTCTTATACCTATGAGATTCTTAACTGCAATCGATATTTTGTATCCTGAACATTTAGAAAGTGCCAGCAGAGCGCTTTGGATGGCAGTTTGGAATAGAGTAAGAATTATAAAAAAATTTGTTCATACATAGATTTGTCATAAAAATCATTATGAACTAATGACAATTCATGATAAGGATTACAGATTGAATGTAGTGATATGTAACTCCTGCTTTAAAATAGGATACAGATTTTACTACGATAGAAATTTTGCAACATGCTGGACTCGAGGCAGGACTGAAAGAAGAGCAGTTGGCCAAAGTACGGGAATACATGTCAGCTCAATTTACCAAGGAAAAGTTGAAAGAGAACACAATGCAAGCTGTAAATTATGGGGTAAGTGGAAATTACTTTTGTTGAGTATTTACAATATGGTATGAAATACCAGTAACTTCCTTTTCGTTTACTGACAAGGCATGGTTAATTTTTAACAGGCTTTTGGTGCTCCTACTATTGTAGCACATGTGAATGAAGAACCAGCTATGTTCTTTGGCTCTGATCGGTTTCATCTCCTTTGTCAAGAAATTGGAGAAAAATGGGAAGGGCCCTACCCAGAAGGTAATTCTTCTAAACTATGAGTGAAGTTATAACTGTCACAATGAAATAGTCAGGTCCTTATGAGATAAAGATAAATTCTGTATCCTAGACACTTCAAATGATTTAGCATGAAGTAAAGTGTATGACTTTGTATGTTAGAATATATTTTGGTCCATATAATGTGGGAAATGAAGTTTTGTGTATACTCTAGAATGCTATATGAAGAAATTGTTTGAAATGTATTTTCTAACAGTAAAATATTTTATATGAAAGTAAAAACATGTATAAAGTTGAATTGTGATAGTCTTGTATTGATATCCTTGTAGACTCAAAGGTTATGTACTCTTGATATGAACTTGTGTGACTCAATGTTGACTTAGTTCTCATACAGAAACCCATTGCCCTGATATATCAGACAACAATCCCCAGGTCACTCCACAAGGCATTTATGGAAGAGATTTTGCAATGTTGTCTGTATTTACTGAATTAGTGATCTGCAGTGAACATATATACAGTTCCTAGTTGTAATTAGCTGATTGTTGTATACAGGAAAGGAGCTGTATTTGTCAGATCCTGTCTCTCATTTCTCTATTATTACAAAGGTGGAGCATGCCAACAGGAGACCTTTTGGTCCATAACTAGGTCATATGCAAAAAATATATATAATAATGATAAATACAAAATAGATAAATAGATAAAATCATACATACATATACCAAAGGCTTTTTCCCCCATTCCCACCCATTCCATCCCTAATACACTCCACTCCCCTCCACCCCTCCTCTTATCTTGGCACCCCCCTGGATGATGGGTCATCCCTGCATCATGTCCACTGCTCTGGGTCAGAGGCAGTGTTGCAAGACACAGCACATCCACAGCAAGGCTGCTTCACTAAATCTCCATCCCCTCATTAGGCATAAATAAAATAGAAATAATAAATACATAGGTATACTTTAATAATAAATAGTAAATAATAATAAATTGACATGATAAATGAAAATCAAGCAAATAATAAACAAATGGACAAATAATTATAAACAATATAGAATAAATGGCAGTCATTACAGCATTTTGCTTAGATGGTTATGTAATGTCTATATACCTAGTTTTATATTGATGTATGTTTCAAATTTGGGTCATATCATTATCTCAGCTTTGCCCAGAGTTTACACATCTGTGGAGAAAACTATTTTTTCAACTTTATCAATTTGTTCCCATGACATTATGATGCCCTCTTGTCTAAACCAAGAGATTCTCAAGTTTGGCCATCACTTTCAGTGACAACACAGCAATCAAATCACCTCTTTTCCTTTGTACCTTTAATAATGCCAGATCATGTGTTTGTAGTCTCTACTAATTTATCTGCACTTATTATTTATATATAAGAACATAAGAATATATATATGCTGTGTCTTGCTGCATTGATTCTGACCCAGGGCAGTGGGCAAGATGCAGGGATGACCCATCATCCAGGAGGAGACAAGAAAATGGAGGGAGGAGTGGGTAATGGGAGTGGAGTATATGGGAATAAAATGGGTGGGAGTGGATTTATGCCTTTTGATTTTGGCTACCTCCCTTGTAAGGGGGGAAAAGCCCTTGGAATATATATATATTCTAGTCCTTTTATCCATGTAGTTGTGCTTTTCAGCAATCCATATGGCTTAGGAGGGAGGGATGATGACTAGCAGTGGAGTATGTTAGGATAAAATGGTTGGGAGTGGATTTATGCCCTTGACTTTGGCTACCTCCCTTGTATGGGGGAAAGAGCCCTTGATATATATATGTATATGTCTTGCCCACAACTTAACTGACATATTAGTCAGGTGATCCCATATCTATACTGAAGTTTTACTTTTCTTTTTGCAAATATGTATTTGTTTCTCTTCTTGTTGACCTGTTTTCCATTTGCAATACTTTTAATTATCTGAGAGGTGAGCTGTAGAGTAAGAAAAAAGGCGAGGAGCCTACGCCAGGAGGCGCTTAGCAGCGGCCGAAGTCTTAACTTTTGCTCCATGTTTATGGAATTATGGGGTACGTAACAGTCACAGCTGGGATTCGGAGAGAAGTGCGGGATTCGAACCTTTATATAAGCAAATGCGAGACCAGCACGCTTTCGATTACACCACCAACTAGTAAATATTTGGTGGGAATCAAAAGTTGAGAGAAACGTGTATATGGATGAAGAGACAAAGAGAAGATTAGAAAGACGTGAGACATGGAATTTGATAAACTACGTGATATGTGTTTTTTATTATAACCTATGCCCGTTTTATCAAACATAGCCAAATATTGTCGCACAAAGAGCTCTGAGAAAAAATGGACGCATCCACTGGGCGACAGATAAGACGGGATGGTAGGGAGGGCACTTGGCGCCAACTCGGCTGCAGTGATGGATCACGGACGCGTGTTTATGGATTTAAGTCGACGCATAATTTGCAGGTCATTTCAATCGGGAAAGAAAAACTGAATGAGAATGTGCTCCACTTGGCACTCTGCGCCCTCTGACAGCTCATTATGGTTTGTTTCTTTATCAAAGTGAACCGACCAAGAAGATACGTTCGTTATTTATTTGAAAGAGATGGTGGACGGAGGAAGATAGGACGGTGGTGTCGGTTGAGGGAGGGTGGTGGTGGAGGCAATTCAGCAAAATGGGAAGGATATATGGCGATCGAGCGGATGCGCATGCGTAGTATTGATACGCTTTTTAGTATTAGTTTTGGGGTTAAATTATTTTGTGTTCCAAGTTGAGTCTAGTTTTTATTGTTCTTGAGGGTATCATATTGTACAAATTTAATCATACACATTGAGAAGGTCAGTTTTCACAAGAGCCATTGATAGAGTTTTAAAACCCAGTTGCATATTGAAGTGCCAACATGGCAGACGTCCGTGAATTTCTCGTTGATTTCTTTTACAAACAAATTGTTGAAACGATGACAGCCAGTGAGACAGATGAACTGGTTACAAATCAGATTCCAAGTGAAACGACACTTGATCGCATAGATGAGCAGCCTAGTTTACGTTACAGGTCACTACCCGGAAATTTATAAAAAAAAAAATGAAAAAGGGTTATCACACTGGGCTCCCACGGGATTCACCAGCGCCAACAATTGAGAGATCGTTTGAGTAAAAACGACTTCGGAGAGATATATATAGATAGATACACTGGATATATAATTGTTATTGTCATATATAGCAAAATTGAATGAAGTAACATATTGTAAACCTACACGACTATTAGACATACTGTTGAAATGCTCGTAGAGAAGTCTAGATTTCTGCAAGGGAAGTCATATTTTATTTATTCGAATGGAAGTAGGATGTGGGAGGGAAAAATAGCCCAGTGTAATCCCTTTACTCGTGGCTGCTGGCTGTCGATGCCTGGCAGTCGGCACCAACAGATCCTGTCCAGAAACTAATTAGCTGAACGAATATAAAGAAAACAGTTAAGTCAATTGCGCTGAGGAGTGCTTGAAAACGTTCGAAAATGCTGAGGTCTGTTAAGAGAGATTAAGGAAGAAAGAGCAATATGGTATGTTGCCTAGAGCACATGGCAAAAATCTAGACAGCATTGCATCTCCTTTGTGTCACAATCAGGGCCCCGACATGGGTAAGTGCCCGCCTTCCCCCACTACTACCACCACCTTCCACATTTGATGGTCACTATAGCACGATTCACATGTAACATTCATCCATAAAACAACGTTTATACACACATCATTCATACACACAACTCATGATAAATAAATAATCATGCATTAAAAGTACATTAGGGGGAATTTGCTTTACCTTCTATTCACCAAAAGTGCTGCCCCCCAAAAAACGTGCCGCCCCGGGGCATTGCCCCCCTCTGCCCCTCCCTTTGTCGGTGCCCTGGTCATAATAATTAAACTCCTCACACTTCTACACTTTACAGTTGAGCATTTATGCAAAGAAAGAACAAAGTATTCTTGAGACAAAGGCTTAGCAAACAAAAGTTCTTAGTGAGCTATGAAGCAATATCATGATGAGGATCGCTGTCAGTAATTATAGGTAACTCATTTTTGTATTGATGAGAGGATTAATTTTCTTCTGCTACCATATCTTTATATTGTGATGACTTTACAATTATAATAAATGAAACTTAGGAAGAGACAGTGTTAATAATATCACATAAACTATCTTCTTGACGGCCAAATGGGGGTGAAGGGGAGGCAGCGTGTCTGTAAGCGGTAGATGCAAGATGGCGTCCGGGGAACGAGAGGCTCAATTCTCCCTATCGGTGGCTCTGGTTACAACTAAATTGTGACTGGCAAGAGACCATGAAAGCTCAAGCAACAAGTGGAGGAATTACTGAATTAGACCGTCTTTAGAAAAAGAAGGAACTTTGTTATTAATGACAAATCTAAGAAGAAGAATGAGTGCCTGCGGATGAATAATAATAATGACAATAGTGATAATAATAATAGTAATAATAATAATAACAAAATAATTGTAATGATAATAATACAAATCATAATAATAATGATACCAATAATTATAATAATAATCATTATAGTAATACTAATAATGATAATAGTAATAATAATTATATCAATAATAAAATGATCGCATCAATAAAATAATAGGAATGATGATGCTTATAACAATATTAGTATTAATGGTAATATTAATGATAGTAATAAGGGTAATGGACACAAAAGGCATCAAACGCGTCATCCGCTTGTTCTTGTCGCCCTTCGCTCCAGAAACAGACAGCCATGCCATCAGGACACGGAAGTCTTAAATGAGGATCAGATGACCCTGCCTAGTACTAAACTTACTCCTGCAGGTGTAAGAACGTGGTGGTGGTCAAGGCCAAGGCTCTGGAATGTTCTTGTTTGAGCAGAAATGTCGGGTAATAGGAGAGTGTTGCATTTGTATAAACAAAAATGCATTTGATTGCATTTGTATCAAAATATGCATGAACTTTTACGTGTATGTGTGTGTGCGTATACGTTTGTATGCCCTTACTCTGTTTACTAAACCAAAACTAATATTTCCTACACCCATGTGCTCATATCTGGTTTGTCTCAAAATTGCTTGAATTCCAGTTTTTCATAATTTTTCTTCATTTAACCCGCAGATCATTATTTAGTATTTTCCCTTCATATTAATTAATACATTGTTTTCTGTTTGCCCCTTGATAAAAAAAAAATCAATCCAATGTGAGAAATGCTAAGAAAAAATAGTGATGGAAAGCAAATTTTACCTCGTTCAGATAAACCGAGGGAGAGTGATGGAGGTAAAGGCAAGGATGGGAAGAGGAGGAGGAGTGGAGTGGGAGGAGGAGGAAGGATACGGGTGAAGGGAGAGGGAGAGGGAAAAAGGAGGAAGAGCAGTGCTTTCTATGCGGTGACGCCAAATACAAACGCCACTACAGTGAAGTTCACGCGTTCATGCAAGTGAAGCATGGACCCCCTTCATGAAGATGGCCTCAGTGGACCGTAACCCTAATCAAGCCGGAGAGGTGCTTATCAGCTGAATTAAATCACCTGATGGACGCGAAGACGAAATGTGTGACGCCGTTTTGAATCGGGTAGAACCATTGGACCCTTGGCGCGCTCACAAGTCGTTCGACCGCCGGAGAAGGCGGTGGTGGTGTGGTGATGGTGGTGGTGAGGACGCAGCGGTGATGTGCCTGTAGGGGTAGCTGCAGAAGAAGGCCGTTTCTTTTGGGTTTAGAAACTTTTACATTTAGAAACATTTAGCCCTGTCTAGCTGCTAACGTCGCTCCATATTTTTTTTTCTTTTATCGAATGCTGCAAAGACGATTTTATTCCTTTTAAAAGTGGACTTTGGAATATATATATATATATATATATATATATATATATATATATATATATATATATATATATATATATTATATATATATATATATATATATATATATATATATATATATATATATATATATATATATATATATATGACAGTTGTATTGGACGATTCTGTGAGTGAATAGAAGTTGACAAAGTTGACGTTTTGATGTTTTAGTGATGTCTACAGTGCCCTCGTGAAAATGCCTGAGGCTGCGGTGTGATGACGGTGTGATGTCACCAACTGTCGTGGTACTGTTATAGTTTGGGAAGTTGTGACGCCAAGAGCCTGTGACGACTGTGCGAGAAAAAATAAACAATAGAAAATAGAATACAATAGAAAATAAAAGTAAAGAACAAGAAAAAAATACCGAAAGAAGATCGAGGGGTCGAATCTGAGTTTGCATTTGCAGGACACAAAAATAAACACCGAAAAGCATAAATCTTATTTGCTGTGAACTGCCGGCATAGGGATAACTTGCGTTTCATTTCTTAACCGACATACCACTTTATACCTCTGTTTTCGTACCTAATATCAGGATGAAACACCCATCTCTTCCATCGAGTTTCGATAACTAGAAACCCACAGCCCCACAGTAACTGGCAACGGTCCTCAAACCCTCCCATAGATCTCTCTGAGAAGAAACTTTGGACCGACGTTTGCTTTGTACTAAATCGTTATCACACTGGGCTATTTTTCCTCCGACTGTAGGGACAGATATTCAATGTATTTATTTATTTATCTATTTTGTTGAGAAAACAAAATAGTTTCCCATAGTGATTTTACAGCGGAAAAAGTGTTGGAGGTTGGCGGTACCACGATATATCGGAGGTTGGAGGACAAATAGCCCAGTTTGATAACCCCTTTGGTGGACGTAGAGATGATCTGTCGCCGGTTGTGTGAGCAGGTGGAGGGGATACAGTTGAAGACGATAGAGATATCTTGGACCCAGTCCGGAGACCGAATGTCAGCCCCTCAAGGCTGCACTTCCAGATGAAAGTGACGATGCTGATGGGTTTTGAAAACGAGCAGGTGGGGAGACCATCCTCTCTGACGTCCTCGCAGTAGGACCACATCGTACATGTACCTGTTGGTGGTTCCTTTTACGATGTAGTGTAGATCAAAAATACTTTCTGTGTCATTTATTGTTTAAACTTGCAAAAATAGAGCTGAGAAAATGAGTAAGATAAATACACAACTAAAGAAATAGATAAGACAGATACACAACAAAATGAACAAATTAACCAACAAGTTAATATGTAAACCAGTTAATTAAAAACAGATTATTTCAATCCGTTTCCAATTTTTGTGAAACAAAAAAAAATCGCTTCTAATATTTCCTTTCCCAATTGGTTGCAGGCCTGAAATGCACATGGGTTTAGAATGATGTAATACTTGATTTTTATCTGGCATATTATCATATATTCTTAGATTATCTTCTTTCTTTCTCCTTCCTCCCTTCTCGTCCCGCCCCTCCCTCCCTTCTTCTCTGTCTCTCTATCTCAATAGTCAATTTCAATGACGAAGGTCGAATGACCTCTCAGGGTAAGAAGGACCGAGTATGCAGGACCTCAACACATCAGCGGAGGTCACGAACACCCGTGACGACCCACTCCTGGTGGCCGAAGTCCCACTTGAGACTTCGAAGGCCTCGCTCCTGACTCCCGAACTCGTCGTCAACGCCTCGACCCTCTTGCCCTCCGACTCGAAACTCCGTATTCAGACTCTGGACACAGTGACCTACTCCTACGTCTTGCCCGTCCTGGTGGCGCTGGGGACGGCGACCAACGCTCTGAACCTGTGGGTGCTGTCTCGTCCCTCCATCCAGGGAGCCACCTACAGGTACCTCTTCTGGCTGGCCCTGGTGGACCTGTTTGTGTGCCTGGCCACGTTCATCTCGCTCTTTCACATGGACAGGGCCTGCCTCAGCTACGGCTGGGCGCTCTACTTCTCCTGTTTCGAGATCCCCGTCATTAACGGCCTCATCGGCGCCAACGTCTACATCGTCACAGGACTCTCGATCGACCGCTACCTCGCCGTGTGTCAACCTCTCCAGTACACCACCACCAGGAGCCTCAGGGGGGCCGCCCTCAGGATAAGCACCTCGTTGGTGGTGGCATTTGGACTCTACGTGCCTCACGGGATCCTCTACCAGAAACCCGAGCAGACAGACGAAGGCTGCTGGTCGATCGGGGCTGGTGACTTCACTCGGGAGACACTGTGGTACATGTGGGAGATCACCGTCGAGATCTGCCACCGCCTGGCCCCTTCCTTGCTCCTCGCCTTTCTTAACCTCCGCGTGATCATCGTCTTCAGAAGAGAGATCTCCCACAGGAGGGTCCTCTCTCGCACGAGCAGCACGGCGCGGCAGGAGGCTCAGCAGAGGCGCTTCATCTACCTTCTCCTGGCGATGATCCTCTGCTTTTTCGTCACGAACCTCCCCGCCGCCGTCCTCGCCCTCGTCGACTACGCGGGCACCATCGAGTCGGAGAACTGCTGGCCCCTTGAGGTGAGTACCTCCATGGGAAAAGAAATCACTGAATAAGAGCAGTTGTGTTCAAGACGGGAATTCAACGCCCCTATCTTAACTACAATCTTATGGAAATCTTTGATACAGCGGCATTTCTTCACCAGTTCAGTGAATGGTCTGTATAAATCTGTTACATTGCCTTCTCCAAGAGACCTTTGAATAAGCATGAAAAAACACCCTCAGCCCCTTTGGCTGAGAGTGAACTGAACAAATGTGTGACATATAAGTGGAGAGTTGTTAGAAGCACGGGACGAAGCTTACGTCACATAAATGGCGTGAGTTGATTGGTTCACGGTGGGGGATTCGAGAGGTGGACCAATCAACGAACGACATTCGTGTGAAGTGTTCTGCGCACGGCTGAGTTGCCAGTCTCTGACATTCTCCCTGAAGAGAACCAGGAGTCGGAACGTTAGAGAAATAAAGTAGACTTGTTTCGTCCCATGTTTTTCCTTTCCACTCATTTCACGGTAAACTGTTACCAAACGGTACTGTGCAAAGAACAGGAGACCATATCCATGTAGAAGTAAAAGTCTGTGTTACACACACGCGCGCACATACACACACACACACACACACACATATATATATATATATATATATATATATATATATATTGACTATATTATGACAAATAAAACTGAAGGTGGAAGAAGCAGACGAGGAGTAATGGGAGAATTTCACGCTTTAACGTTTCGACCCGCGGGTCGAAACGTTAAAGCGTGAAATTCTCCCATTACTCCTCGTCTGCTTCTTCCACCTTCAGTTTTATATATATATATATATCTATATATCTATATATATATATCTATATATATATGTGTGTGTGTGTTTGTGCGCGAGTGTGTGTGTTTGTATTTATATACACAATAAAGGTGTTCCGCCCGTCACGTCGGCTGCACGGGGGTCTCGTCCTCTGACCCAAAGGTCCTGCAGCCCCGAGTGTCCTGTCGCCCCACACGGAAGTACAAACAACAAAATATACATTTGTCACATTTTATTGATAATAATTTACTCTTCTAGAGCATTCGCCACCAGCACTTCAACCAGCCCGTTTTTTTCAATAATTGTCAGATTAAATAGTGTATCGTCAAGAACCTAAGTTATTTACTTATTAAACGAACATATATACACATTGGAAATCTCAGACACTTACCCACCTCCATATGTATTCTGTTATTGTGTCTCACAGGATCATCTTGAAGACTGTATATGTGTGTGTGTGCGTGTATCCACATCGGTTTGATTAGGCAACTATACGGAAAATTCACATATTCTCTTTTTGCATGGAAGTTACTTAATGTTGAAGTAATACATAAGTGGGAGAGAAATTTTGTATAATTCTGGGTGACCTCATACCAACAAATGTGCATGTGGCGTACTCTGAAACACGCTGGTCTCGCATTCGCTTAGTTGTGGGTTCGAATCCCGCACTCCTCTCCGATTCCCACCAGTGACCTACCCTAACAGTCTCTAAATCGGACGGGGCAAAAGGTAGCGGCTTCGGCCGCAGGTACTCGGCGCCTTCAGGCGTAGGTTCCTCACCTTCTTCTTTTTACACCAACAGGTGCTGCGAGCCACCGCCAACTGTTTGGAAATGCTCAACTTCTCCCTCAACTTCCCCCTCTACTTCATCTTCAACACGGAAATCCGAAGATCTCTGACTTCGATGGGGAGATCGGCACGCCGCTGGTCCATGAGGCTCTCTTCGTCCTTCGGGCGATCCGCTCGGAAAGATAACTCCTCCACCGAAGACCAAGTCTAGGAGATGTCTTGGCCCAAGATATCTCCTGGAGGAACCGGTAAGGGCACTAAGGGGCGAGGGCGGGGGGGGGGGGTACCAGGAGATGACCAGTAGTGTGTTCAAAGATAATCTAGTGATATGAATGACATGTCTCTGAGAAATCTTTCACCCGGTGAAAGGAACGTTTCCTGAAGTTTGAGGCAATTTGTGAGGAAAATCGTATTTCTCGGCTTCTTATCCTCTCTTTGGGTTAGTAATCTATACATTTGGCGGTCCATTGGGCAGTGAGTCACCACTAGATTTGTTCCTTGCCTTATGGTTTGTCTAGTCTAGATGCATTTTTATGTTTTTTATTCTATGTAAATGTACATCATATATATATATACATATATATATATATGTATATATATATAAACATATATATAATTATATATATCTATATATATACATATATATACATACATATATATATTCATATATATATACATATATATATATATATACGAATTTACACAATTTTTTTCTTTTATTTTTGTCTGGGGACACTTTCCTGGACAAACGACACATTCCAAGTCGATTCCTGGTTTTCACCTTAAGCCAACATCTATCTGACTTCAACTGAAACTCTCCCATTGCTGTGAATTTAAAACGAATAAAGGAAGAAACGTTTACTGCGTTGTATCAATCGATGCCTATTACATACGTCCCTGCAGGGAAATCGAACTAGAATAATTTTCAACATTTTATGTTTACATTTATATGTATATATATATATATATATATATATATATATATATATATATATATATATATCAACCACAATGCACTTTAATTCTAAGCCATCAACATCGGGAGACCCGATGAAGGTCAACATGCAGAAATTGAAACGCAGTACGGCCAAGGACTCGAACCCTGGCTAGCGCGTGACAAGTGCTAGGGACTTAACCGATTGCTCCATCAAGAGAGTTATCTCTCTTGATGGATCAATCAGCTATTTATGTTTTTGCTTAGACTGGCACTTTATGAATTTGAGTAGTGTTGGTGTGAGGAGTGTTGGAGGCTGGACTTAGATTTTCAGATACAGACCTTTCGTATGGATGCCCGGGGCTGCCGTCTTAACTCAGATTGAAAGGCACAACTGGCCCACCGAACTCAGACTGACTTAGACGACTCTAAACTCAGATTTAGACTTAGACTTAGAATTAGACTGACTTCTCTTTGCTTGTTAGCTTAAGACGAAACCTCTGAAGGAGGTAAAGCTCCTCCTCTAGGGTGGACCTATTCGTCCTCATCATCTATAATTGGCTAAGTTTATTTCTGTAAATAATATGCTGACCAATAACATAAGGACTCCGGCACGCCCTTTTGGAACATCTGGTCCTCACTGAATAGACCCTTGTTCCTTTGAGGGTCAGCGGGGTCACGCCATACATTAGTTTCCAGATAAGAAAAGCCTCACCCCAACAAAATTTGATGATGTTATGGTTCCGCTCCTATTGAATAGGGGTCCACGCGCGCGATCCTAGCGTGCGATGCTAGTATCATCTAGTATCATTTCCAGTACAACGTGATGTTTCGTCATCAAACCAATAACCACACACACACACACACACACACACACACACACACACATATATATATATATATATATGTGCGTATATATATATATATATATATATATATATATGTGTGTGTGTGTATACATACATATATACACATGCACGCACACACACACACACACACACACACACACACACACACACACACACACATATATATATATATATATATATATATATATATGTGTGTGTGTGTGTGTGTGTGTGTGTGTGTGTGTGTGTGTGTGTGTGTGTGTGTGTGTGTGTAAGGCATCTGGGTTAGATGGGTATTATGCGGAGTGTCTAAAAAAGGGAGGTACAGTGATGGTGGACTGGCTGGTAAGATTGTTTGATATTTGTTTAAAAGAGGGTAGAGTGTTGGGGAACTGGAGGAGTGCTGTATAGCTACACTTTACAAGGGAAAAGGGGACAAGTGTGAGTGTAGTAGTTTCAGAGGAATCAGCTTGTTGAGTGCAGTTGGGAAGGCTTATGGGAGGGTTTTGATTGTGAGGATTAGGAGAGGAACAGAGGGAGTAATTGGTGAGGAACAGTGTGGGTTTAGGACAGGTAGGGGTTGGGTGGATCAGATTTTTGTGGTAAGACAGATATGTGAGAAAGCTTTAGGAAAAGGTAAGGATGTTTTTGGGCCTTTATAAATTTGGAAAATACTTATGACAGGGTAGACAGGAAGGCACTGTGGGAGGTATTGCAGATATATGGGATAGGAGGAAAGCTGTTAAGAGCAGTCAAGAGTTTTTACGAGAGTAGAAGAGCTCATGTTAGAATCAGAAAGGGAAAGAGTGACTGGTTTGAGGTAAAGGTGGGACTTGGCCAGGGATGTGTTATGTCCCCTTGACTGTTCAATTTACACATGGATGGGGTGGTGCCAAAGGTAAACGAAACGGTAATGGGTCGGAGATTGGATATGATTAAAGAAAACTTAGAAAAGTGGGAGATAAACCAGTTGTTTGCTGACGACACTGCGCTTGTAGCAGGATCAGAGGAGGGATTGAGGAAGTTAGTGACAGAGTTTGGGAAGGTGTGTGAAAGAAGTAAGTTGAAGATAAATGTGGGAAAACGTAAGGTGATGAGATGTACAAAGGGAGAATGTGGCAGCAAATTGGAGGTGAGTATTAAGAGAGAGAGATTGGAGGAAGTAGATAGTTTTAGATACTTGGGTATGAATATGGCGGAAAAGGGAGGAATGGAGGTGGAGGCAGAATGTAGATTGAAATAAGCAAGTAAATGCCCTGGAGGTTGACTATGAGTTCTCATTGTTTTATGCTGTCAAGTGGTCGAGCGGTCTAAGGCGAGTGTGTCTTGGGAGTTTACTTCCAGATGCAGCGGGTTCGAATCCCGTGCGCTACTTTCAAGGAGATTGTTTGATTGATGTCGCTGTTCACTAGCGAATTTCTCAAATAGTTACGTTGGCGACAAGCGTGAAGGGATTCGTTCCGGTCCTTACTACTCCCACTGGATGCAGCGGCCATGGGGTGAAAATGGGTGGTTAATGGGTGTAGTGAGCGCCCTCCCCAATCTCGATAGTCAGGTTGACTATGAGTTCTCATGGTTTTATGCTGTCAAGTGGTCGAGCGGTCTAAGGCTAGTGTGTCTTGGGAGTTTACTTCCTGATGCAGCGGGTTCGAATCCCGTGCGCTACTGTCAAGGAGATTGTCTGATATATATATATATATATATATATATATATATATATGTGTGTGTGTGTGTGTGAGTGTGTGTGTGTGTGTGTGTGTGTGTGCTTATGTACCTAGTTGTATCTTACGGGTAAGGGAGCTATGATCGTGGTGTCCCATCTCTGTATCTCGCAGTATCTAAATTGTTCTTTAATTCCTGTATGGTTTATGCACACACTATCGTTTCGTCCAGATTGTTCCATACATCCATCACTCTGTGGGGAAAGCTGTTCTTTTTCAGGTCTCTTCTATAACAGTCCTTTTTGGGTTTCTTTTTATGTCCTCTTGTATTTCTCGTATCCCATTTTAATAAGTTTTTTCTGTGAAGGACTTCCGTACCTCTTATGATTCTATAGATGCTCAACAAATCTCTTTCTCTTCTTTGTTCCACGGTCGGTAACTCTAGTTTTGAAAGTCTCTCTTCGTATGACAGTTCTGAAAGTGTGGGGGGCCATGTTCATAGTTGCTCTTGTGTGTGTGTGTGTGTGTGTGTGTGTGTGTGTGTGTGTGTGTGTGTGTGTGTGTGTGTGTGTGTGTGTGTGTGTTGAGACATTGTGACAGATTGATAAAGGTGAAAAATGTCTGCCACGGGTCTGGATCTGATTCTTGAGTTTTATTCCTGACCGGTTTCGCTCTTAGCTTCTTCAGAGGAATGTAATTCCTGGATGAAGCCGATGGTATACATAGGGAGCCAGGTCCACGTCCCTCCCTGGGAGTGGGATCCGTGGTTGGCGCCCAACAATTCATGGTTCATAAAACCAACTCTTATCTCCACCAGAGTTTGCCTTCAACCAGCCTAACTGGCTGCCCAAATGTGGGCAGACTACCAGCCCAACATTTGACGGTCGAACGTGGACATGAACCACTGGCCTAACTATATATATACAGTCTGGGGTATTGGCTGCTTGTTATTGTGGCAAAGTAGCATGCAGTCGATACTTTAGGGTCTATATGGGGCGCCCCTACGGACCAGAGCCACACATCATTTTGTCTATGATAGAAGAAATTCTGTTCATAGAGAAATGATGACACTTTTATACTACGACTGTCCCTCCGTTATGCTGTCCCCCAACCCCTTGTTGCTGTCCTGTACCATTTCTCTGAGTATTCTCTTTCTGATTGGGGGATTTCCCTGTGGTGGGGGAAAAGAATACTGCCACCAAGTTTTCCCACTTGGATCGTAAGAGGCGAGAAGAAAGGGACGGGGAGAGGGACTAGGCATCCTTCTCCCTGTAGCCCCAAGGGGCAAGTTCCTAAAATAAAAAGAAAAGGCATAAGGGGTGCTGGCGGGCCTCGGGCCAGCACCCTAAGGTTTGGGTCTTTTAATGTGCGTGGATGTGGTACAGATGAGAGTAAAAGGGAAGAGATAGGTAGTATGTTTGTGAGAAGAAAGTTGGATGTATTGGCTTTGAGTGAAACTAAGTTGAAGGGGAAGGGTGAGTGTATGTTTGGGAGTGTAAGTGGGAGGTTATCAGGAGTGAAGAGAGGGCGAGGGAGGGAAGGGGTGGCTATTCTAGTAAGTGAGGAGATAGGTAAAGGGGTAGTGGAGTGGAAGGAGGTTTCCTCAAGGATAATGTGGATGAAGGTGAAACTGGGAAAGGAGATGTGGGTCTTTGTAAGTGCATATGGGCCGGGCAGTGAGAAGAGCATGGAAGAAAGGGAGGCCTTTTGGATAGATTTAAATGAGTGCATAGAGGGTTTAGGAAGAAATGTCAATGTAATAGTACTGGGAGACCTTAATGCTAGAGTGGGAAATGGTCCAATCGATGGAGTGGTTGGGAAGTGTGGAGTTCCAGGAAAGAATCGTAGTGGAGAGTTGATGGTGGAAATGTGTCTAGAAAGAGAGTTGATGATAGCAAATACAGTGTTTCGGAAGAAAGTCAAGCACAAGTACACATGGGAGAGGGTGGTGGAGGGAAGGGTGGTAGATAGAGCGTTAATGGATCATGTAGTGGTAAATAGGATTATGATAGGAAGAGTTAAGGATGTACATGTGCTAAGGGGAGAGGGTGGGGGAATATCAGATAATTTTTTGGTGGAAGGTAAGTTGAGAGTGGAGGATAGATGGAGAAGGAGGAAGGGGACAAAAGGTAGGGAGGTTCTTAGAGTGAACTCCTTGAATGAAAAGGAAAAGGAGAAGGAGTACGAAAAGAAGCTGAAGGAGGAGTGGGAGGGAGTAAAGGATAGAGCAGAGATGGGTGTGGAGGAGGAATGGGGATGGTTCAAGGAGGGAGTCTTAAAGTGTGCAAGGATGGTGTGTGGAACAAGGACAGGGGGAAATAGAAGAAAGGGTAGTGAATGGTGGGATGAGGAAACAAAGAAGGTTGTAGAAGAGAAGAAGCGAGCATTCACAGATTTTATATATATATACATATATATACATATATATGGAAAAAGAAGTCACGGGTCTAGTTCCGAGT
>NC_134817.1:5277500-5280000 GCF_046742065.1 Oratosquilla oratoria | reverse complement strand
ATACATACATACATACATACAAACATACATACATGCATAAAATACATACATACGTACATACTTACATACATACATACATACACACATACATGCATACATGCATGCATACATACATACATACATACATACATACATACTTTACATACATACATACATACATACATACATACATACTGTACATACAAACATACATACATGCATAACATACATACATACATACATATATACATACATGCACACATAAATACATACATACATGCATACAAACATACATACATGCATAACATACATACATACATACATACATACATATATACACACATAAATACATACATACATGCATGCATACATACATACATATATACATACACACATACACACATACATATATATATAATATATATATATATATATAAACATATATATATATATATATATATATATATACATACATACATAAATACATGCATGTGTGCACACATACATATATACATACATAATAACATACATACAAATGTATGCACATGCATGTTTTAAAGGAATGATATTTTCACTCCTCGATGTCTGACCTAATTTCTAATCTCCCCCCTTCCTCCTCCTTTTCCTCCTCCTCACTTCCATTAATGTCCCCCCATTCCCCATGCGGCCACCGCAAACAGGGTCATCAGCCTGCGTCAACAATGAGCTTATTTGTTAAATGGCAAGCTATAGACAGGCCGCAACCTTGGCCCAAGACACTATACCTTATTTTTCGTAAATTTGCAATGTGGCAACGAAGTCTGATCTAAAGTTCTCAAGAATTTTGCAATTCAGTTTAACTCTACAATGTATTTTACTCAGCGCTAAGCTATCAACGCATCTGGTGTATATTGTATTACGAATTTAGATTTAAGAAGGAAATAGACAAGAACTGGTTTACCAATAGAGTGGTCAACGAATGAAATAGACTTAATAACCAAGAAATGAACACTGAAATTATCTTCTCTTCTTTTCTTATTATACAATACAGAAAAAATAATTACTAATATAAAGTGTACTCTGCAAATACGATATTTATGAGCACACTTAAAGAGCAGATGAAAGAAAGAACGGGAAGAGAAAAGAAAAGAAAATGAGAGAAAAAGAAATGACAGGAATGTAAACAAATTAATTTAAACATGACAAGGTTAGAAATATGTAAATGGGAATAAAAAGATTACACGAAAGAAATAAATACTGTTTTATGGTGTCCATTGGGGTTAGGAGTGGTCGGTTGGTTTCATGAACGGTTTAGGATGACCTGTCCCCATCCTCGTAATTGGTTATCGATATGAGCAGATACAGAGGCAGAGAGGTAGACAGAGAGACCCCACATCTCTCTCTCTCTCTCTCTCTCTTAAAAAAAACCTCCTTTTTACTGTCATATGACAACATCAATAAATCCGACCTACGGAGCATGGCGACAGGAGACCTTTTGGTCCATATCTAGGTCGGATGCGAAAAAAATTATAATAATAATAAAATAATAAATAAAAACTATAATAATGTAAATAACAAATAAAATGCATAAATAAATGCATAGGTATAGTTGAATAATAAACAAACAGGTAAATAGTAAATAATATTAAATTGACATATAACTAATAATAAATGAAAATCAAACAGACAAATGATAACAAAACAAAAACAAATAATATAAAATAAATCATAACCATTACAGCATCTTGCTTAGGTGTTTATCTAAATGATTCTTAAGCTTCGAACTGAACTACATTGCACTACCTGTGCAGGAAGTTTATTCCATTCATTAACTACACGGTTGGCAAAGTTGTTTCTACCTACTTCCAAATTTAGTCTATTTCCGGACAGTTTGAGACCATTGTTTCTTGTCTGATTCTCATTCAATGTGAAAATTTTGTCACTTTTGATGTTGTCAATTCCCTTTAAAATCTTAAAGACCTGTATCAAGTCACCTCTGAGTCTACGCTTTTTTAGGGAAAACAGATTCATATGTTTTAGTCGATTTTCGTATGATTTATTTTTGATATTTGGAATCAGTTTTGTGGCTCGCCGTTGTACTTTTTCCAGTCTGTCAATGTCTTTAATGAGATTCGGTGACCATACGAAAACAGCATAATCCAAATGTGGACGAACTAACGATTTATATAGCTTGTTAATGAGTGATGGACTTTTGAAATCAAAAGATCGCACAATCAGTCCTAGAATCTTATTTGCTTTCTCAGAGGCTGAAATACACTGCTTGGATGATTTGAGGTCGTTACTGATAATTACGCCGAGATCTTTTTCACTATCCACTTTTGTTAACGAATTTCCAGATAACTTGTAATCGTGCTTACTGTTATTTTTACCTATGTGCATTACCTTGCATTTACTTGTGTTCAATTTTATTAGCCACTTTTCAGACCATTGCTGTAATTTATCTAAATCTTCTTGAATATCTAATTGGTTTAAATGATCATTTGCCATTCCGCACATTTTTGTATCATCAGCAAATTTGGAA
>NC_134817.1:5250000-5272500 GCF_046742065.1 Oratosquilla oratoria | reverse complement strand
TGGAAGAGAAATTGAATATTTTGACAAAAATTTACAAAAAAGGAGTGGAAAAGTATGTCCCAAGACAAAAACAAGAAAAAGAATATGTAAAATGCTGGTACAACAAAAGTTGTAGGGAGTTAAAAGACAAAAGAGACAAAGCCTGGACCAGATGGAAAAAAGACAGAAGACCTGAAAAATGGAAAATATATACCGGTTATAGAAATGAATATGTACAAACGTGCAGAGAGGAAAAGAGAAAATATGAAAAAGATGTCATAGAAAAGTGTAAAGATCAACCAAAACTATTCTACAGATTTGTAAACAATAAACTGAAAAACAAACAAGACTTGGAGAAATTAAGACAAGAGGGAGTTGAATACACTGAGGAAATAGAAATGGCGGAAATTATGAACAAACATTTTAAATCAGTGTTTACAAGGGAGAACATACAACCTGAAGAGATTGAATGGAAAGAGAAAGTCCCCCCTATGGAAGAAATAGAAGTAACAAAGAATGAAATATTGACACACTTGAGTAATTTTGATGTCAGAAAATCGCATGGACCAGATGATATAGCAAACTGGATTCTGAAAGAATGCAGGAATGAACTGGCAGACAAAATACATAGCATACTAAACAGTTCCTTGAAAGAAGGAAAAGTTCCAGAAGATTGGAAAAAAGCAAATATAGTACCTATATATAAAGGAGGAAATAAAGAACCTACAAACTATAGACCAGTCTCTCTAACAAGTACAATAGCAAAAATTTGTGAAAGAATTATCAAAAGTAGATGGGTAAAATATTTAGAAAAAAACAAAGTGTTAAATCCAAGGCAATTTGGATTCAGACAAGGACGATCATGCATCACCAATTTAATATGTTTCTATTCAAGGCTAATAGATATAATACAAGAAAGAGATGGATGGGCGGACTGTGCATTTCTAGACCTAAAGAAAGCTTTTGACAAAGTACCACATAAGAAGTTGCTTAAGAAATTAGAAACTCAAGGAGGAATACAGGGAAAACTACTAAATTGGATGGAAGACTTTTTGCAAGAAAGAAAAATGAGAGTAGTGATAAGAAACCAGCACTCAAAATGGGATGAAGTAATAAGTGGTGTTCCGCAGGGAACAGTTCTGGCCCCAATAATGTTTGCTATATATATTAATGATATGGATGAAGGAATAGAAAGCTATATGAGCTTCTTTGCAGATGATGCAAAACTACTGAAAAGAGTGGAAACTGAAGAAGATTGTGAATCACTACAGAGAGATCTAAATATAGTACAGGAATGGAGTAGGAAGTGGGAGATGGAGTTCAATACAAAAAAGTGTAGTATAATGGAATTTGGAAAAAGCAAAAACAGAATAACAGGAGCATATAAATTGGGAGAAGGAATAAAAAAAGTAGAAAATGAGAAGGACCTGGGAGTCATTGTTATGAATAATATGTCACCTGAGAAACATATAAATAAGATTTTTGGAGAAACTTATAATTTAATAAGAACAATCAAAGTTGCATTTACATACCTGGATGAAGAAAATCCTAATCACCCTGATAAGACCAAGATTGGAATATGCAGCAACGATATGGTCACCAAGTACAAAAAAATGTATAAAAAAAACTTGAAAGAATACAAAGAGCAATTACAAAACTGGCACCAACACTCTCAAAACTATCATATGAAGAGAGACTAGAAAAACTTGAACTACAGACACTAGAGCAAAGAAGAGAGAGAGGAGATTTGATAGCTATTTACAGAATCATGAAAGGCATAGAAATTACTGATAGAGAGAATCTGATAAAATGGGATAACAGAAATACAAGAGGACACGGAAAGAAAATAAAAAAAGACAGCTATAGAAGAGATTTGAAAAAGAACAGCTTTTATCACAGAGTAATAAACAGGTGGACCAAGTTAGATGAGAAAGTGGTGTGTGCAAAAACAATACATGAATTTAAAAATAGTTTAGATAAAATGAGATATGAAGACCGGACCCCACGAGCATAGCTCCCCTTCCCGTAAAATACAACTAGGTAAATACACACACACACACACACACACAGATATATATATATATATATATATATATATATATATATATATATATATATATATATATATATAATATATATATATATATATATATATATATACATATATACATACATATATTCATATCATCATCTCAGTCGTCAATCTCTGTCGGTCTCAATACCCTGTACTGGAGGGCATGCCTGGAATTCGGAAAACAAGCCCCAGCACCTCTATATTTGGAGACAACATCGCATCCAAGAGGTGAAAATGAAAATATTTGAAGGGGGTAGCAGAATAGAATATGAAAATGGTCAGTCTTTTCTGATAGGAAAATGGTCTCCAAACTGGTCCGTAGAGATGTTCCTAAAAAAAATCACTGTCAATAACACAGAAAAAAAAGAAATACTATACGAAGTATTGAAAATATCATCAAGAATTTTTGTAATAAGAATTACTTGTTGCATTCAACAACGTATGTCAAAATAACCTAAGTATATCACTAATATGTCATATGTGTTTATTTTTTCAGACTTAATTGACCATGTAAATGAAACTAAACATGCCTTAAAGCATGCAGTAGGTTTTCCTTCAGATTAGTTTCACAGGTGATCTAAAATTCTAAATCCATTATATTGAAAATAAGAATACAAGCTTCGAACTGTCACAGAAAACGTAAACAATCTTGCATTCGAACCACTCTTCGAAAGCTCGAAACTGCTATGTAAACCTTAGTCGAAGTTATGGCGGGCGTTGTGGAGGAAGTGGAGAAACTCCTCTCCAAAATACAAAATACTACATCTGGTTCCAGCAAGCCAGATCCTCTCGGAGCTAAGGATATTGTAGTAGATATCTTCCAGGAAATATGCACGGACATGACACCACTCGAATTTGGTAATTATTATCATATTCAGACAAGCGTGTACGAGTACATCCCACTCGCATGAATGTAAACAAACATGTTTTGAACAGGATATTTACAAATATAACATTTCATACACTCTGACAGCTGTATTTCTGCATATAGTTGTTGTGACCATTTTATTATGAGTCCAAATATTATACTTGGGAGATTAGGAGGTGGTTCTGCAGTTGCAATACATTGCGCAATGCTTAGCAACCACTTCAGTCTTCACTCTTCAGATAACATTTGGACGAAGTGGACTGGATAGTAACAGTTTGAAATGTGTATAATAAAATTTGTAATCATCGTCAGATCGTGCAATTTTTTCATCCAGCACAAATGAAACAAATTTAACTCAGGACATACCTTTAATTAGGAACTTATTATCCAAAAATGTTAATCAGCAAGGGTCTAAGATATGATGATGATGGTCATAGGCGCTCTGCTTCCCCAACAAATTCCTCATCCTTTTAAAGCCTGTCTGGAAATAGCCCTGAGGGTTAGGGTACTACTGAACCTAACTGGTTATAACCAAACCACACATATTGTGTAACCTAATATTACTTTTTGTATAGAATATCACTGGTACGGCATTGTATAAGGCCAGTGACTACTTGAGGTTCAGTCATGTCATTTTCCCAGCATAATTTGAGAATGTCAGCTTCAGCTATTTAGACACATGACATACTTCCCTCTATTGATTCCACTCACAAGGATCTATCCACATGAGAGAATCCTTGCTCTATGAAACAGAGGGGATACCCATAGAAATTATGACTGGAACAAGTTACTGATCTTGCCAAGAGCTGTTTGTAATAGGAAGGGCATCTCTATTGGTGTTTTTCTGGAAATATGGTGTGTAAGTGAAGTGACTTGCCCACGTATGTATTCTCTTAGTTAATGGGGATATTGTCGGTCATCCACTTTCTATGTAGCCAGCTCAACAATATACAGCTTGTCTGAGTAAAGAAACTTATTTGGTCCCCATTTCAAAGTGAACACAGTTAAAAGCAGATATTTTAGACCCTTTACAAGATATATAATTAATGCTATTGCATGGGTACATTGACATAAAAAAAGTATCATTGGAAGATAGCTACTATCTATGAGAAAAATATTTTAATAAAGAGGTTATAGTAATTTTTATTTTTATTATACAGTGTATCAGATAACCATAATATTTGGTTTACTACCATTTTTTTTATATAATGAAGCAAATATACAGTGGTAAGAAATATACATCAATTGTCACGTGTGTTTACCTAATTATACAGAAAAGGAACAACACATGTGGGGTCCCACCTCCTACTCTCCAATTTAACATACCTAGCAAGAAATTGATGTGATCAATATAAATGGATAGATTTTTGTTCCTTTTTATTCATTTCCATGAATTGATTATCAAATAATGTGGAAGCATTTTTTTTTTCAGATTTGTGTTTGAGTTTATTAATGGGTGAAAAGGGAATCCTAATTATTGGGAGAAATTTGAGTAAAAATCAAGAATTTGGAGATTGCAAGAAGGCAATTCTAGATATATTGAAGACCCTAATAAACAAAGATGCACAGAGGATCAACAAGTATGCAGAAGAAATCAGAGTAAGTATACAAGAATTACATGTAAGAGTGACTACTCGTAATAATTTTCTGCATGAAGGGGTAGAGCGGGAGTTGCCAATTAAATGAAGCAGCCTTGCTGTGGATGTATTGTGTCTTGCTGCATTTACCTATGACCTGGGTGGTGGGCAGGAGACAGGGATGACCCGTCACCCTTTAGGAGCTAAGATGAAAAGGTAACAAGGACGGTAGATGAGAATGGAATGGGTGACAGTAGGTGCATGCCTTTGACTTGGCTACATGCTTTATAAGGGGGAAGAAGCCCTTTGTATTTAGGTAGACTTACAATAGAATTGAATAATGTAGCCTCCAAGGAGCACTTCCCCCAAATCTTTATATATATATATTTTTTTTTTTTTTACGCAAGGCATATGAAAAAAAATCATTCCCATATGGTTATTGCAAATAGAGTGGCTTCATGATATAGGGAGACCACTAGTGGACTCTCAGGAGTCTGTTATTGGATCAATATTGTTTACCTTTATCACTTATATGTCTGAAGTAATTAAACATGGTAGATAATTATATCTGTATGATGATACCAAGGTATTAATGAGAAATGTTGTTGAAATTTGAGTGCCAGAAACTGCAAACAGTCTTTAGAGAAATGGAACAATGGACTGAGAAATGGATGCAGTGCTTTCATAGACAAGTCGAAATGCATAGGGATTGGAAGGTTAGGGGCAGAAGAGCAATGGAGTTATTACCTAAAATCTGAAATTCAGAAACCAGTAGGTGGAAAAGATGACAGCAGGCTTTCATTTTCTAAACTTTAATCCAACAAAATCAGTATAGCTAACAAACTTCATGGGGTGATCTGGTATACCTTTATTCATATGGATGGAGATATTTATCACGGGGGTTTACTTGGCCATAGTAAGACTACAGTTGGAATATGTCAATCAGGTATGGTGCCTTTACTGCATTGTTTTTGACGCAGCAGTATAGTGGGGGACAGGGCAACCCTTTATCCCCAAAGTCTTGAGATGGTAGGAGTGGTTGCATGGATTTTATTTGTTTATGATCATGCTCCAAATATTCCTTTGTAAAGAGAGGGGAATTTATGATGTGAAACTGGAAAAAAAAAGAGGTGGTATGCTAAGACATGATCACCTCTCTTATGAAGAGGGGAGAGTATTTGGTACATTTACTGTGTAGTAGTCTTAAAGAAACTGGTTTTCAAATATGAAAATTATAGTCTTACAGTTAATGTAATTATAATCAGATGTTGATTCTTGAGTGAAGCTTACAGTTACACTTTGAATTTTCAGAAATTCTGCAGCCTGCTCTACTATACAGACAAATCAGCAAAGGTTCGAGCAGCTGCTCTTGATACATTAATTGATCTTTTGCTGTCATGTCATGCTAGTATTGATGTTCAACAGTTGGGTCTCAGTCAGTTTGTGGAGCGTGTTTTCATTGACGCCAAGAGCAACAAAACCTCGACAGGTGAGATTTTTTTCTTTTCTTTTCCTTTTTCTTATGCTTCCTTTGTTACCAAGGTGTTATCACGGAGTTGCATAAGATATTTTCATGGCAGCTAGAGTAAAAGGAAAATGTTGCCAAATGCAGAAAGTGTTCATTGAAGTAAGCTGTAATGCCATCAATACCAAGAGGGTGGTGCAGATAGAGTTAACAGAGTCTGGCAACAGCCAATCAATCCTTTGCTGTAGCTCACTCTTTCAGGAAAATTGGAGCCCCCAGAAAACTAACCACAGTCTTCAGTTCACCTCATAGGTCATTTGGTTGAAAGAGTTTGATTGGCTGCCGGGAATGAGTGGGTGCAGGACAGTGAAGTATAATGTGTTCTGTGTCTTATGTGTGGTGATTGCATCACAGGCAATTTGTGTCTTTGACCAGGCTGAATCTGTGTTGGTACTGTTCAAGTGTGGAGTGATTGCCTCATAAGTGTGTCAGTGCAGATCTTGCTTGTCTTTGGATGTAATTTCTCTGCTACGTTGATTTCTGGGTGAATTTGTTGAAGTATAGAAGTTGGTGGTCAGAGTGTGTGTGGAAGTTTGTACAAGTGCTTGGTTGTTCTTTACTGCCAATTTATATTTGCTCTACTGGGTTATTATTGTCAAGTCCTCTGCACATGATGTGATTGAATTTTTTTTCACCTACCCTATGCAACAAAATTATTTGTTACATGCATTTCAGTAATTGATGTGAGTAAACCATCAAACTCAAACCCTGCCACCAGCAAGTTTAACTAAGGGTATAGTTAAATTCTAGGCTACAAAGTTCTCTGTAAGGGGCACCATCCTAGCCTCCTCATGGGGGTGGGGGGAGTTTGTGATGTTAAACCAAACCAATCGGTCAAAAACTTTTGAGCACAAATATTCTGGGTCAGTCTGTACATTGATATATACATCTATGTATAGATTTATGTGAGTTCTAGAGTGTGTGGATAATTTTTGTTTAATGCTTTTTGAAGTAAATTGTGTGCACACTATCTACTTACTGATTTTTTTTTTCTTCATTGTGGTAGTTCTTCAGCAGCAGTTGCGCATATTAGGAGTTCTATGCCGCTGCTATCCACAGGAGGCTGCACCTCATGCCTCGCTGATATTGAAGGTCCTCAAGGAGCATTTGATTAAGCAGGCAAGTTTCTCTCTCTCCCTTTATTCCTCTTCCTCTCCCTCCCTCTCCCCCTCCCCCTCCTTCCTTTCATATATATGTGTGTGTGTATTTACCCTATTAAGTATACAAGAAAGGAGCAATGCTCATTGGCTCCCATCTCCTATTCTCCAGTATATCATACTTAGACTCAAATTCGTGTGTATTTACCTAATTGTAGTATACAGGAAAAGAGCAATGCTCATTGGGTCCTGTCTCCTATTGTCTAATTTTCTAACATACCTAGACTCAAATACAAATATGGTTCCTGTTTCCTATTCTTTAATTTTCAAACATACCTAGACTCTAATTCATGTATGGTTCCAACTTAATCTATATCTTTGATTTCCAGTTATCATATTTAGATTTGTACTTATGTATTATTTGAGCTTGGGTTATATCACCTAAGCTATTCCACATTTATAAATCTATATAGAAAACTGTTTTTCTTCACATCCTTTCAACATGTGGTCTTTATCAATTTATTTCCATGACCTCTTAAACCCTTCCCATCTTTAATCAGGAGATCTCTTCTATCAATGCAATTTATCCCCTTTAGTGACCTGAACACTCTAATCTTGTCACCTCTTTCTCTTTGATCTTTCAAAGTTGGTAGACCCTGTGCTTTTAGTCTCTCCTCATATGGTTTATCTGCCAGGCTGGGGACCAGTTTGGTTGCTGCCTTTTGTATGCTCTCAATCTTGTTTATATCCTTCACCATGTGTGGGGACCATACTACTGACACTTGATGTATGATGATGCATCACAGTACACGCATTACAAAATATAAAGTTACAGCTGTTATACTCATTCTCTTTTACCCAGAATGTTTGTAACCACAGAAAATGAGATCAAGCCTATGTACAGAATATGGGGTCACTCAGCTACAATTACAAAATAAATATAATCAGGAAGCCAATGCTGGCATCCTCACATACTCACTCAAACCTCATGACATCTATGTAGGCATCGTTGTATTCAAGGGGTTAAGGATGGCCTTTTGCCACTATTGCCCATTTCCAGTACTTTGGATTTTTGGTATTGAACCTCATTTCCCATTCATGGCTTCATGTAAAAATAGTATCTAGTTCTTTTTGCAATATTCTACTGTCTTCTTTATTTTTCACTCTTCTCGTAATTTTTGCATCATCTGCAAACATGTTGTTACCTCCATCATGTTATTAACATGGACAAGAAACATCATTGGTGCAAGCACAGAACCTCATGGAACTTGGCTCGTTACTGCTCTCCAGCTTGGGATCTTGTCCTTAACTACTGTCCTCATGTATCATTCCTTCAGAAGGTCTTTAATCCATTCTAATAGTTTGCCTCTCAGTCCTCCAACATGCTTCAATTTCCACATAAAGCGACTGTGAGGTACTTTATCAAATGCCTTCTCTAGGTCCAGGTATATGCAGTCCACCCATCTCTCTCTTGCAGCACATCAGTCACTCTCAAGTAAAAGCTTGAAAGGTTCGACCCACGTGACCTTCCGGATCTGAAGCCAGACTGACTGACTGTCAGAATGTTCATCTTATCAAGATGTTTGACCCATTGATTTTTCACAATCCTTTCATATAATTTCACTATTGTGCTGGTTAATTTTCTTGTTTGCACTTTTGTGAATTGGCCTTCTTTCAATGAACATGTAATAAGACTGTGGATCTTGTCTACTAGTTGTTCCCAACATTCTTTAAATATCCAGTTTGAGACCTTGTCAGGTCCTGAGGCTGTCATATCCAATGATCCCAGGAGACTTCTACATTTATATCTGCTAAACCTGGTTCTTTTGCTCTCCTTGCTCTCCAAAAAGTTGCACTCATTTGTGAAGACTGATCGGAAACCTTCATTATTTCTGCCCGAGCTGAGGCCTCTTCAAAGACCTCACCATCTACTATTAACTGTGTGATTTCTTCCCTGTTTCTTTACCATTTATGAACTTGTAAAACAGTTTTGGTTCATCTTTGCATTGACCTACCACATCTCTTTCATTTTTTTTTCCTCCCTGTGAATTCTGATATAGTCATTCCTAGCTTGTTTGTAAGCTTCTTTTGTTTTATTGTTTTTCTTTCTTTCTCCATTTTCCCCAAGCCGCATCCCTGGCCTTTTTTGCAGTTTCACACTTTTTGTTAAACTAATCCTGTTTTTGCTTTTTCCCTTCTCTAGTCTTTGGCACATGTTTATTCACTCCTAGGTTTTAAATGTCCAGAAAGATTTCCCATTTCCTCCTTATTCCTATGGTATTCATGAATGCCTCCTAGTTTGTTTCTTCAAAGAATTTTCTCAACCCTGAGTAATCTGCTTTCCTAAAACTGAGTCTCCCTTGCCTGTGTGATTCATTTATTGGCTCGTTTTCCTCATCCTCCAGCTGAATTTCAGTTGTAACATGGTTACTTTTTCCAGTTGGGCAAAGGTAATTCAAGGAGCTGATTATGTCTGGCTCTTTGCTGTGTTAGTGTGTGTATAATTACCAAACTGTAGTTTACAGGAAAGGAGCAGCACTTATTGTGTCCCATCTCCTATTCTCTAATTTTGTATCATAAATTATAGTCATCATAAGTACATAATAACATTGTTATAATACATAATAACATAAGTACATAATAACATTATTATAATACATAATAACATAAGTACATAATAACATTGTTATTATTATTGTCCTTTTGTAATGGTTCCATTATTGTACACCATGACAGACAAGTGCTGGCAGCAACCCAGACCTGACAGCATTGGCTGGAGCCCTTCAGGGTATCTGTTTTTACCTTCATTATTTCCCAGAAGGCATGGCAGATGAACCTCAGTTTTATAATCAGCTTTACCCACACATTCACAAGGTTCTGAATTCAGAACTGAATTTACCTCGAAGGGAGGCACAAAGAGGTGAGAAATATTAGTTTTACAAGTAGTTGTTTTTTATTGACACAGTTGCTGTTTGCATCTCCTTTTTTCCAGCAACACCATCATTCTCCTTTCCCATCACTCTTGTGTTTATGGCATCTCCCATGGCTACAGTCAAACCTTCCCTGTCCTCCTCTACATTCAGCAAATCTCTGAAATTCTCTGTCCTTCTTCCCCCTTACCACCTTCTCTTTCATTAGCATCTGTCCACCAGCACCATTTGTGTTCTCTCTACCTGTCTCCCCCTGTACCACTCTTTTAGGGATGTAGGAGTTGGATTCTGGTGTATTTAGTGATGTAGATCAGACAAGAAAATTCGAGATTGAATGGATTAAGATAAATATTAGCACTTTATACTTGTTTGTTACACACAGAGCTAGGATATTATAATCACCAAACCAGTGCAAGTCATAGCATTCTAACTGAAACCCAATCAAGATTAGTTGAATTTGCACCTGTTTATAGTTCTGTTTTATGTAAACATTTCCAAACTTATTGGAGAGCTTGTGTGAGAAGTAAGAAAAACAATCTTATCAATTTTAACTTTAAAGATTTAGGATCAGGAAAATTAAGAAAATTAAAAAAAAATCAGGAATACTGGAATGCCATTATCACAGCTCTAGGTATATTTGTGAGTAGTATAGTGTTTATTTATTTATCTATTTATTTATGGTCCTGCCAAGGGTCTGTTCCTGGGTTCCTGGAGTTATTGGGTCTTATGCAAAAGAGATCAGGGGCAGTGGAATAAATCAGCTTCAGCTGTTGGTCCCTGTTGTGGAGGTGCTATGTCATGCTGCATTGCCTCTGACCTGAGTATTGGGTGGGGGGCAGGGATAACCCTTCATTGACAAGGATCTAAGAGAATGGACAACAAATGGGTGTAGGGTGGATGAAGGTGGGTGTGTGCCTTGACTGGTTCACCCCATATAAAGGGAAAAGGTCTTTGGTATGTACAGTATGTATGTATGCCTTGCTTGGCAAGGCACATTGATTGTTAGGTTTCTGGGGATGTAACACACATTCTATAACTTCTCTGACCTTCTCCTCCCTGTGATCCATTTTCCACCCACCCCTGCCTTTCCCCCTCATGTCATTCAGAAACTGAAGCATACCTAATCCCCTGCCCACCAGCTGCCCTGGAGATAATTAGCAAACATGGACCCAAGTTCTCCGAGCACTTGTACAATAATTATGAAAGCCTTTTCAAGTGGCTTTTGTTCTGGTCCTCTTCTCACAACCGAGATGACCACAAAGCTGGAATAATAGCAATGGACACCTTTGTGGAAGTCATTGCTAATGTGCTGCAACTTCAGGCAGAGGGGAAGGTTGCATCAGGAGCAAAGGTGTTTAAGGTAAACCTTTACCCTAAAGTGGTTTGTTTTAGCCTAAGAGGAAGATATACATGGAAGATTGTAAGTGACAAATATTGCATTGCTTCACTTTAGTTAATGGTGCTGTTTAACCCCTTCCATACGGTGCCGCACACGTAGGCGTCATGGGGAGCGAGTGTATTTGCGAGACTGCCATATCAGCGTCTTGATTATATTTATTGTAGTCGCCCCTCCATAATGACATTCTTTCTAATTCTTTTGTAATCGCATTTTCTATGGTTATCAAAATTCACGGGTGAAGAGAGAACGATCGATATAAGCGGTGACTATATTTTATGATGCGAGTATTATTACGACACGTCGTACGGCTGGCATTGGCTGCTGCCACCGAGATCTAAGTCCATGACGCCTACGTGTGCGGCACCGTATGGAAGGGGTTAATGGAAAAAGTATCAAGACTTCAGGGCCTGATGGTAGAGGAGAGGAAAGAAAACCACAAGCTCATACATAACTGCAGGTGTATGGTAGATGTCATCTACTGTGTTTCATAATTTTAGTGTGTGTGTTTATACCTAACTGTAGGGGAAAGGTCCTTTGGTACATAAAAGATATACAGAGAAAGTACTCTGATTCTGATTGTCAGGTCAGTAACATGTGAGGTTAATTCTAAGTCCAGGTGTTATAAAGTAGTGATATTACATGATGAATTATTCTGTGCATATATTGTAAATTATTCATATAAACATGTATTTTTTTCACAATGGACAGTACTTGGTCCAGCAATACAACAGACTCCTGGAACAAGGTAGAAGTACGTCAAAGATGAGCATTGCTGTAAAAGGTTATGGTCTTCTAGCAGGAGCATGTCATCTCTATTTGTCTGCTGAACAGGTGCAGACTATGTTTTCTCAGGTGCTCAGTGCAAGTCATCATGCATTCTTCCAGTAAGTTTCCCAGTTTGATTAATTTATTCATTATTATTAAGAGGAAGATGGGCAGAGTATTTCAGGGAGTTGCTAAGGAGGATAGGGAGGGAAAGGTAGTTGCAGTGGGTAGTGCTAAGAAAATGAGTGATGAGTGCAAAAAATGGAGGAGAAATAAGAAAAGATGAGGTGAAAGCTGTTGTTAAGATGATGAGAGCAGGAAAGGCACCTGGGTTAGATGGGTGTCATGCAGAATGTCTAAAAAAAGGAGGTACAATGATGGTGGATTGGCTGGTGAGGTTATTTAATGTTTGCTGGAGAGAGGGTAGAGTGCCAGAGGAGTGCCTGTATAGTTTCACCTTACAAGGGAAAAGGAGACAAATGTGAGTGCAGTAGTTTTAGAGGGATCAGTTTGTTAAGTCTAGTTGGGAAGGCATATGGGAGGGTTTTGATTGAGAGGATTAGGAGAGGAACAGAGGGAGTAATTGGTGAGGAAATGTGTGGTTTTAGGACAGGTAGGGGTTGTGTGGATCAGATTTTTGTGGTAAGACAGAAATGTGAAAAAGATATAGGAAAAGGTAAGGATGATTTTTGGGCCCTTATGGATTTGGAAAAGGGTTATGACATGGTAGACAGGAAGGCACTGTGGGAGGTATTATAGATATATGGGATCAGAGGAAAGCTGTTAAGAGCAGTCAATATTTTTTATGAGAGTAGTAGAGCTTATGTTAGAATCAGAAATGGAGGGAGTGGTTTGAGGTAAAAGTGGGATTTTGCCAGGGATGTGTTATGTTCCTTTGGCTGTTCAATTTATACATGGATGGTGTGGTGCAAGAAGTAAATGAAATGATAATGGGTTGGGAATTGGAGATGGTTAAAGAAAATGGAGAAAAGTGGGAAATAAGCCAGTTGTTGTTTGCTGATGACACTGCACTTATATCAGGATCAGAGGATGGATTGAGGAAGTTAGTGGCAGAGTATGGGAAGGTATGTGGAAGAAGGAAGTTGAAGATAAATGTGGGTAAAAGTAAGGTGATGAGATGTACAAGGGGAGAAAGTGGCAGCAGACTGGAAGTGAGTATTAAAGGAGAGCTATTGGAGGAAGTGGATAGTTTTAGATAGGTGTGAATGTGGCAGGAAATGAAAGAGTGGAGGTATAATGTAGATTTAGAGAAGCAAGTAAATGCCTTGGGGGATTAAAAAGTGTAATGAGAAATAGACATTTAGGAGTAGATGCCAAGAGGAGATTGTACAAAGGAATGAAACATGGAACATAAGAGAGGAGGACTTTGAATGTGTTTGAGACGAGGTGACTGAGAAATATGATAGGGGTTACTAGGCTGGATAGAGTGAGAAATGAGGAGGTGAGGATGAAAACAGGGGTGGAAAAGGAGTTGGGAGATAAGGTTGATGAAAGAGTATTGGGATGGTTTGGACACATGGAAAGAATGAGTGAAGAAATATTAGTAAAAGAGGTGTGGAAGGCAGAGGTAGGAGTGAAGATGAGGGGTTGACCAAGGATGAGATGGATGGATGGGGGTAAAAGGGGCATTGGGAAAGAGGGGAATGTCTGTTGAAGAAGGACAGGAGAAGACAAGATAGGAGTGAATGGAGAATGGTTGTGTATGGATGATGCTGTGATGCATGAGGGGGAGTGGGTGGGGGAGGGGAGGTGAAGGAGTATATGTGAAAAAATAAATTGATGCAGCCTAAAGGGATTTCTCCCCATCTTCTCTTTGTTCCGAAGAATACAAACTCTTCGGTACTCCTTACACTAGGATACTCTCGCGTAGCGCGAATATTTCTACTGCGAAATTAAAATCCTCACTCTGGGTCTGGGCAACACTTATCCTCAGTAAGGGGCCCCATTGGGGCAAGGGGGGGGGCCCTTGCCCTCCACCACAAGTCTCGCACACTATAATCATTCTCTTCGCAGTAGTGACCGCGTTAACATCTCTCTACTGCATGTTTAGTTTTTTTTTTCGGTTTCCCCCTTAATGGGCCGATTCTCAGTCAAATTCCTTTATTGGCGTGGCATCCAAGTCACTGTTTACGTCGGTGCCGAAAATCAAGCAATCCGCTTCGATTGTCGCCAGCTCACTCTAAGGACGCTAAGGAGTTCGTCGTCCTTCAATTTCATCGGGGTTTTCCCTACGCCATCCTGTGTCCTGGCATTATTAAGTGCTTCTCCATTCCCTGTATTATTCCCTTAACCGCCACCGGGTATCCTACCCTTCACTGTAAGTATGGAATCTGGTTCCAGTATTGTTGTGGTTTCGCCGCAGGGAGATAAAGGGAAAGGTGCGCACGCATAGAAAATGGCTTCCCTCTTCACCCCCCCAAAAACATGGGAAGGCGGCCTACGGCTTCGGAGGAGACGAGCATTCTCTCCCTCCTCCACGGCGTAGTAGACAGGAAGCCAAGTTGTCCTTTATTCCTTTAAACTTGGACGGTTAGCGTAGATGGACATGCGCCTAAGGCCACCTCTAGCTACCGTTCCTGTACGAGCTTTTCCCGGATGTGGTCGCTTGCGGCTTGCCCTCGCCCATCCCAGAAACTCAACAGTCGCCAGGACGGTGGTACAACGCCACTTCGAGTCATTCTCAGGCCAAGTTGTCCTCTTCCTTCAAACCAGGACGGTTAGCGTAGCCGGACATGCGCGTCAACGCCACCGCTAGCTACCGTTCCTGTATGGAATCTGGTTCCAGTATTGTTGTGGTTTCGCCGCAGGGAGATAAAGGGAAAGGTGCGCACGCATAGAAAATGGCTTCCCTCTTCACCCCCCCAAAAACATGGGAAGGCGGCCTACGGCTTCGGAGGAGACGAGCATTCTCTCCCTCCTCCACGGCGTAGTAGACAGGAAGCCAAGTTGTCCTTTATTCCTTTAAACTTGGACGGTTAGCGTAGATGGACATGCGCCTAAGGCCACCTCTAGCTACCGTTCCTGTACGAGCTTTTCCCGGATGTGGTCGCTTGCGGCTTGCCCTCGCCCATCCCAGAAACTCAACAGTCGCCAGGACGGTGGTACAACGCCACTTCGAGTCATTCTCAGGCCAAGTTGTCCTCTTCCTTCAAACCAGGACGGTTAGCGTAGCCGGACATGCGCGTCAACACCACCGCTAGCTACCGTTCCTGTATGACATTTTTCCCGGATGTGGTCGCTTGCGGCTGCCCCCGAAACTCGACGCCGGCACGGACAAAGGGGGGGGGGGGGGGCAAAGAGCCCCTTAGTCTCTTCTACTCAGGAATCCCGCAGTACGCACAAAGAGCCGGGTGATCAACGGTGACCTTCCATGCCCTTTGCTCACAGGGACAGAGATCAGGGACGAGGTTGCAGACGCGGTATTTCTCGCTGACCGGATGCTACGTCGGCGGAGGACGCGGACAGTTGTCTCCCCCCTCCTAAGCGTAGTAAACGGAATGGTTGTACATAGCCGCCCCCGCGAACCCCCCCCCCCCCCCCCCCCCCGGGTACGAGATTTTTCCCGGATGCGTCCGGCGGCTCCGCCCCCCCACGGACAAAGGAGCCGAGTTCGGAGATTCGGAGCGCGTCGGCCTCTTCTCCTCAGGTGGTCCCCCACATCCACCTTCCACCCGTCGTCAGACGAGCCGGGTCATCGCCGGAACCCTTTCTATGCCCGGTGGGCAGGAAGCCCGAGATGTGCCCACGCGCGCGTTCGTCGTGGGTGACTCAGCTTCGTCCATTGGAGGCAGTCTCCCCTTGGCGTCTCCCGGACCATCCGCACCCAGGCGGGACTCACCAAGTGGACATTCCCCGGACATTCCCCGGACCTCCTCCCCACTCTCTGTTCACTCGTCACTACGTTGAAGGAACAGATGGAGGCCCAACGGGAATTTTTCCGCGCTTCTCAAGCGCGGTTCGTGCACCGCACGGAAGCTCGTGAGGAGTCACCGCCCCCAAGGGCCCCCCTCGACCATCTTCCACTTGCTCGGCCCCCCTCTGTACCCATCAGTGACCGGGATGGTAGCGTGAGGTTCCTCTCTGCCCGTGCCGACCCCTCCTACGCCGACGACGATGTCCACAGCTCCGTAGGGGGGGGGGGCACGCTCCCTTTCCCCTCCCGTTTCCCAGTCGGAATCCTCGATGGTGGTCCCTCCTTCCTTCTCGGACGTCCTCGCGAGGGTTCGGAGGGCGAATCGACTGGGCCACCCGAAAGCAGAGGAAGCCACATTCGAGTCTGACATCTTCATGACGGCCAACTCTCAGAAAGCCCAGCCTCCTCCCCTCCACCTTCCATGGAGTACGCAGACGGCGAGAGCCATGGCCCAGGCCTCCGACGCTCTCGCAACAAGGACGACCGAGAAGACGCGTTGGCTTCCGGTCCCATTGGAACACCAGAAGCGCTTCTACACCCCATCGGGGTCAACCCTCGGAGCAGCCTCGATCCCGGCGAGGTTACCAGAGCTGGTTAGGCGGACGCCGAGTCGCTGCGCAGGCGAAACGTCCTCCTCTCTGGCAGGGAAGTCAGCTCCCACCTTCAATCACTGGCTCTGTCCCTGGCGGTGAACTCCTGGCTAGAACGCCTCCTTGCCTCGGCGTGGGAGTTCTTACCCGCACTACAACCCCAGGAAGAATGCGACCTCCAGGCTTTTTGGCAAGCGCGAGCAGAGCCCTGAAGCATCAGGTTCCTGTCTCTCAACGTCCTGAGCCAACTTCGAGTCCCGCAGGAGAGACACCATCCTCGGGGAACCCCAGTGACCCCCTCCTCAGGGAGATTTATGCTCACCCACGCGCTGATTCCCCCGGATATGGTGGACTCCGAGATCCTCGACGCAAACATTATAGAGGCTCCGGACTCCCCCACAGGACTCCTAGGAATTCGCCAGCCCCTCCGCACAAGATAGGGGGTTGCCTCTCCCTCTACTGGAGAGCATGGGAAGAGGCCGGGGCGGAAGACTGGACCTACTAAGTCATTAAGACGGGCTATTGTCTTCCCTTTTCCACTGTCCCAAACCTCTCCCTCTATCCCATCCAAGTCAGCAGCTTCCACCCGGACTCGGCTCGCGGGCGGGCCCTAGCGGAGGAATCCTCCGTTCTGCTCCAGACAGGAACTTTAGTGGAAGTCTCGACTCCGGACCCAGGGTTCTTCTCACGGCTATTCCTAGTAGAAAAGACAACAGGGGTGTGGAGACCAGTCATCTATTTGTCTCCACTCAACAAGTTCCTTTTCCCTGACGAAGTTCCGAATGGCCACCCCAGAGTCCGTAAGGGCGTCTATCAGGGAAGGGAACTTCATGGTGTCGCTGGACCTCCAAGATGCATTCCGCCCAGCTATGCCAAGAACACCTGAGAATGGTCCTAACCTTTGTCCTGAAATTGGGCACAGTAGTCAACCCGGAAAAGTCAGATTTCTTACCAGAACAGAGAGTCACGTACCTGGGTATGGTCCTGGACTCCTCCCTAATGGAATCCTTCCCAGTAGGAAAGGGGATCCCGAATCTCGCATCTCTAGTTGCACAGGCACTATCGACCAGGTTCCTGACGGCTACACAATGCCAAATCCTCCTGGGCCATATGGCCTCCATAGAGAAATTAATCCCCTGGAGTAGACAAAGAATGCGACCGCTACAGCGGCTCCTCAAGTCTCAGTGGGCCCCGCAAGAGGGAGAACCCCTACAACACATCTCCCTCACCGAAGAAGTCAAGGATTCTCTTCTCTGGTGGAAGGCCCATGCAACCTTCTCATGGGGATGCCCCTCGGCCCATCTCCCCCCGAAGTCCTCCTGTTCTCCGATGCCTCCAAGGAGGGCTGGGGAGCCCACCTCAACGACGATCACATCAGCGGTTCCTGGTCCACAGTCGAGCGGACAGCCCATATCAATTGGCTTGAGTTGAAAGCAGTACTCCTGGCTCTCCGTCACTTCAAGGATCAAGTCTCAGGAAAAGTAGTGGGCATAATGTCGGACAATTCCTTGGTAGTAGCCTACCTAAACGAGCAAGGGGGGCACAGTCTCCCAGGAACTATGCCTTCTGATGATGGACATCCTCAACCTAGCCAAGAATCTCCAGGTGTCACTCAAAGCCCGTTACATCCCGGGGAAGAGGAGTGTCTGGGCGGACCACCTCGGCAGGAAGAATCAGATAATCAACACAGATGGTCCCTCTATCGAGAGGTAGCGAACTTCATCCTCAGCAAATGGGGCTCCCCTCTAGTGGACCTTTTTGCAATGAGATGGAATCACCAACTCCCAATATATTTCAGCCCTTTCCTGGATCCTCTGACAGCAGGAGAAAACGCTCTTCTGCAAAGTTGGGACAACCTGGACTCCTACGCTTTCCCACCATTCCCTTGCTCCAGAAGGTACTCCTCAGAGCAAGACACGCATCCTACCTTTGGATGACTTTGATCGCTCCTTGGTGGCCCGAAGCCCCATGGTTCCGGACGCCCTCTAGCTAGCAGTAGAAGAGCCTCTGGCCCTTCAGGGAAGACCAGATCTTCTGTATCCACCCATCAACGGGCCTTGGCACAAGAACCCTTCAGCACTCAATCTTCACGCGTTCAGACTATAGTCCAGATCCTCCTAAAGAAGGGTTTTCCCAGAGAAGTGGTTGAGGACATGTCCGCTCCTATTTGCTCTTCCTCAGCTAACCTTTATCAAGGGAAATGCGCCTTTGCAAAATGGTGCCACTCCAGGAAGTTAGTCCCAGTTCGAGCCACCATTCCTGAGATCGCCTCCTTCCACGTCCTCAGGAAGTCCAGGAAGATCTCCCTCTCGGCGGTACAAGCCATCCGGACCTACCTCAAGAGAACCGAACATCTTCGACCAGAATTAAAGTGGTTGTTCATCTCTACTAAAGGTAGCCCATCACTAAGAATTCCATTTCTTACTGGACAATGGAAGTCATCCGCAGAGCCTGCGACATGAACCACACAGATTGCCCATGACCTGAGGGCAGTAGGGACCTCCCTAGTCATCAGTAAGAATCGGTCAGTCAACCAGGTTCTTCAAGCAGGTATATGGAAGAGCCAGAATACGTTCACTTCCTTTTACCTCAAAGAAGTTATGCGGGAATCTTTAGGGAACTTATCTTTGGGCCCCATAGTGGCCGCCCAAGAAGTCCTGAAAATGATATACCCCTCCTCAAGAGCACACAGCCGACCCTGACAACTCATCCAGGTTCTGGCTCGGCAACTGCAGGGATAACTTTCTAAAATCCTTCTCATACTCTTACATTCCCTTACCTCACCCGCGGGCTCTCAAGCATTCCAAGGGAATCAATTCAAGCCCTTCAGTGGTACAAAAGTGATTATAACCTTTCTGTCTCCACTCCAGGGAACAGAAAGGGGTGCACTTCAAAGTGAGGGGAATGTATAGGGGTCTGGTCAACATAGTCTTAGCACACTAGATTTTCCTTACAGCGGTTTCCCAGGCTAGATAACAACTTCCTTCCCTCCTAAGTCCGAGTCTCCTAGTGTAAGGAGTACCGAAGAGTTTGTATTCTTCGGAACAAATGTAATTTTCGCAGGAAAATTAATTTTTCCCTGATACAAACCTGAGGTACTCCTTACCTTTAATGGCCCTCCTCAACCACCCCTCTAAACAGTTCCTTCTCCTTGCCTGACAACCTTGTGCTTAAATCATACCTGGCTCAGAGAATGGTTATAGTGTGCGAGACTTGTGGTGGAGGGCAAGGGCCCCCCCCCTTGCCCCAATGGGGCCCCTTACTGAGGATAAGTGTTGCCCAGACCCAGAGTGAGGATTTTAATTTCGCAGTAGAAATATTCGCGCTACGCGAGAGTATCCTAGTGTAAGGAGTACCTCAGGTTTGTATCAGGGAAAAATTAATTTTCCTGCGAAAATTACATTTTTCTGCATAAGGGGACGGAGAGGGGCAGCTGCTGATTTAATGAAGTGGCCTTGCTGTGGATGTGCTGTGTCTTGCGACACTGCTCGTGACCCGGGGGAGTGGGTAAGATGCAGGGATGACCCATCATCCAGGAGGAGCCAAGATAAGAGCGAGGGAGGGTGAATAGGAGTGGAGTATGTGGGGATGTGATGGGTGGGAATGGATTTTATGCTTTTTTTTTTTTCTACCTTCCTTGTAAGGGGAAAAAGCCTTTGGTATATATGTATTATTATTATTATCATTATTATTATTATTATTATTTTATTATTATTTTATTATTATTATTTTATTATTAATATTTTATTATTATTATTAATATTTTATTATTATTATTATTTTATTATTATTATTATTATTTTATTATTATTATTAATATTTTATTATTATTATTAATATTTTATTATTATTATTATTTTATTATTATTATTATTATTATTATTATTATTATTATTATTATTAATTTTATTATTATTATTATTATTATTATTATTATTGATGATATGATGATGATGATGATTGATGATGATGATGTAATAACCATCTGTCATCATCACTAATTTTATTTTAGTTATCAGTGTGCATGGTTACATCAGGTCTTTCTGGGACCATAAACTTTTGGTACTTCTCTAATTGGTACTTTAGTTGCTCATGGTTAGGTTGAATTTTGAAGGTTTGAGTATATTGAGGGTTGACCTGTATATAAGTATTTAATTGAGCTGAAATCTGTGTTTGATGGGAAGGGCAAGGATCAACTCTTAGATCTGAAACCTTTCAGCCCCTCCATTTCTCATTCGCCTTTACCTTTTACTCAATTTCACTTGTTGCCAGAATAGCTTAAGCTATTCTCATTCACACCATCACTTAATTTAGTAAATACATGCATACATACATATACCAAAGGCTTTTTACTTCTTATAAGGGAGGTAGCAAAAAAAAAACAAAGGCATAAAAACCACTCCCACCCACTTTTTTAGTGTTTCATTATATCCATTATATCTGGCTACCCCCTGTGTAGGGGGAAAAAGCCTTTGGTATATGTATGTATTATATTCATACACATTCATACTGCCAGTATTAAGGATCAAAAACCCCATGGTAGCTAACTAAATTGCTTCAGTGTTATTCCCTGTAGCAGGTTCTATTTTGAGAGGTAGTGCTGCTAGTGTTATACTAGCTGTCCTTTTTCAGTTAATTTTTAAGTTAAACAATTAATAATTTTTGTCCATTTCAGAGCATCAGAAATGATTGAGGATAAGTTAACATCTGTACCAAGCTTCATTGAGTCTCTTGCTATCATCATGAACAACATGGAATCAGTAAGTTGTATACTTTTTCTTATTCTTTAGAATCCAGACTTGTTGGCTCAGCCTTTGGCAGCAGCCCCTAGGTTAGTCTCTCAGAAAAGAAATGTTGTTTTGTTGTAGTATGGAACTATGTTTGTCACTCTTTTACCTTGTATTGGTGGACTGGAGGAGCACATGTACTCTACCAGGAAAAAGGGGACAAGCATTAATGTAGTAGATTTAGAGGGGTCAGTTCAAAGATTTATGAAAGGATGTTAACCAAAAGGATTAGGAGGGGAACAGAGGGAGTCATTGGGGAGGGGCAGTATAGGTTTAGGGAAGGAAGAGGGTGCATGGATCCCATTGTTGTAACAAGACAGATAAGTGAGAATTTTATGGCAAAGTATAATGATGTCTTTCAGACTTTCATGGACCTGGAGAAGGCATATGGCAGGGTTTAGTAAGAGGCATTATAAAATATGTTGTGGATGTATAAGATTGGGGGGAGTCTGTTGAGGGCAGTTAAAAGATTTTACACATGTAGTAGAGCTTGTGTGAGGACCATGAATGGAAAGAATGAGTGGTTTGTAGTGAAGTAGGAATGCACCAGGGTTGCATAATGTCACCATGGTTCCCAACTAACACCACAGTCGGATGAAAGAAAGAGGGGAGTAAGTGAAACTATATATTTCAATTACTAACTGCAATCCTCTTCAGTAGTACTACTGAAGACGATTGCAGTTAGCAATTGAAATACATAGTTTCGCTTACTCAACTCTTTCTTTTGTCCGACTGTGGTGTTAGTTGTGATTTACAAATGTGTTACTACATTTCTCACCAGTCACCATGGTTGTTCAACATGCATATGTTGTGAGACATGTAGTGAGAATAGAAGTGGGAGATGATCCAGTGGTTGTTTGTGGGTGACACTGCGTTTGTGGCCGAGTCGGAGGATAGAGCGAAACAATTAATGGCAGAGTTTGGGATAGGTTTTGAGAAAAAAAAAAAAAAAAAAGTCCAAGCATATACCCTCTC
>NC_134817.1:5160000-5247500 GCF_046742065.1 Oratosquilla oratoria | reverse complement strand
CTTCTGTGTGCTGTTTGCAATTTTTTTTTTTTTTTTCAAGGACTGCCCCAAGCAAAAGTGGTCGAACTAGGAGTTCGGCTGTATCATGTATTCATCGAGTGCATTCTACAAATCAGTCAGAAGTTGAATTTGGAGACTGAGAAGAAGGGATCCGATAAAGTGAGTTGAAAAATAGAATATCATTGCTGTAATTGAAACAATATTGTATTTATAAGAGAAAATGAAAAGAGAACATGATAGAAGAAAATTAAAATGTTCTGATAGAATGAGTGAACATAGGGTCAATTGTGGAGACCAGGTAATGGACCCTTTGGCACTTGTCATACTAAAAAGAGAAAGATTTATGGTGCGGAAGGCAGAGGTGGAGGGAGTAGACATGAGGGGACGACCAAGGATGAGATGGATGGATGAGGTAAAAGGGGCATTGGGAAAGAAGAGGGGAATGTTTGTTGAGGAAGGAAGGGAGAAGACAGAAGATGAGGGTGAGTGGAGAATGGTTGTGTGTTGATGATCTTGTGATGCATGGAAGGTAGTGGGTGGGGGAGGGTGGTGAGGGAGTATGTATGAATGATATTTTGACACAGTTTGAAGGGATTTCTCCCCATCTTCTCTTTTTTTGCATGAGGGAATGGAGAAGGGGTCACTGATTAAATGAAGCCGCCTTGCTCTGGATGTGCTGTGTCTTGCTACTTTGCTTCTGACCCAGGGGAGTGGGCGAGATGCAGGGATGACCTGTCATCCAGGAGGAGCCAAGAAAAGAGGGAAGGAGGGATGGTGAATGTGGGTGGAGTATGTTGGGATGAAATGGGTTGGAGTGAATTTATACATTTGACTTTGGCTACCTCCCTTGTAAGGGGGGAAAAGCCATTGTTATGTGTATATATGTATTATTTTTTAATCATTATAATTTTTAAATATTTTGTGTACAGTGAATAAGACAACAAATATTGTTTTCTAGGACAACAATGAGGTTGAGAATGAGGCAGCCATATCAGACCCTGTTACAGGTGTCACTGCCAAAGTACCCAAGGACATGCAGGTAAGACGTTATTTTGGGTTCAACCATCCTTAGCTCAACTACCTCCGAGGTGAATGAAATGATTTTGCATCAGACAGGATTATCCCTTTTAATGCAAAAGGTTATAGTTGTCTCTGGGACCAGTGGCATGTATCTGCAGGTGGTGGCCCCATGACATGGACATCATAGAGAGTCATCACCCTGCCTCACATCTTCAGAACCCATCAAAGCTGTCAGTCCTGAAGGAGTATCATTTGGTCTCCAGAACAGGCTGATGATCTCTGTCAAATTTGACTGTATTTTCTCCATTATTATTATTATTATTATTATTGTTATTGTTGTTGTTGTTGTTGTTGTTGTTGTTATATGTACAGTGCTCGACAAGGATGTACGAACGGTTAGCAAGCATGAGTGTTGAGGACTGTTTTTGCTAAAATGCACAATTTTATATTAAGAATTAGCATATAGTTGCATTATTTGACCTATTTTCTTTAAAATGTGCGATTTCCATGTAATTTGATCAAAGAGAAGTTATGTTTTTATCCTCTGCAAAATTACCGACAACAGCTATGAATACTGTCCGGTTTTTGCTGAAATGCACAATTTTTATGTAAAAAATTAGCATATGGTTCCATTATTTGACCTATTTTCTTTAAAATGTGTGATTTTCATTACCTATTTTCTTTAAAATGTGTGATTTTCATGTAATTTGATAAAAAAGAAGTTATGTTTTTATCCTCTGCAAACTTACCGACCACAGCTACGAATATCGTCCAGTTCATTAATAGCCGACCAAACTCGAACAAGAACAGTTTTTGCAGAAATGCATGATTGTATATAAAAAATTAGCATATGGTTGCATTATTTGACCTATTTTCTTTAAAATGTGTGATTTCCATGTAATTTCATCAAAGAGAAGTTACGTTTTTATCCTCAGCAAAATTGATAACCACAGCTATGAATACCGTCCGACGACTTTTGCTGAAATGCACGATTGGTCAAATTACATGAAAATCACACATTTTAAAGAAAATAGTTGAAATAATTTAACTATATGCAATCTATTACACTAATAACACAATAGTAAGAAACTTAATAGAGTGTAGTTTGATCCATACCACCAGTGATCATAGATGGTGGGCTGGACGAATCGTAGCTGTGGTTGGTAATTTTGCAGAGGATAAAAGCGTAACTTCTCTTTGATCAAATTACATGGAAATCACACATTTTAAAGAAAATAGGTTAAATGATACAACCATATGCTAATTTTTTATATAAAATTGTGCATTTGAACAAAAACCATCATTGTTTAGTTGAGGTCGGCAATTAGTGAGTCGGACGGTATGTGGTTGGTAATTTTGTAGAGGATAAAAATGTAATTTCTCTTTGATCAAATTACATGGAAATCACACATTTTAAAGAAAGTAGGTCAAATAATACAACCATATGCTAATTTTTTATATAAAATGTGCATTTCAGCAAAAACAGTCCTCAACACTCCTCATCACTCATTCTCGCTAACCGTTCGTACATCCTTGTCGAGCACTGTATATATATATATATATATATATATATATATATATATATATATATATATATATATATATATATATATATATATATATATATATATATATATATATATATATATATATATGTATATATAATATATATTATAAATATATATATATATATATATATATATATATTAATATATATATATATATGTATATATATATATACACACATTTATATATATAGATATATATATATATATATATATTTATTTACAAGGCATTGACATTCAGTGACTGTTTCTCTTATCCTAAATTGGTTACATAGAAACAACCCCATATTAATGAGACACAGACAACACTCCAGTTGTTCTATCTAGAGGTCTGTGTTAGGATACAAGAACTATTACCAGCTACTGTGGAACTTTGGGATTTCAGTCAATGAAACTTGAGGCAGTAATTATTATTTTGTTGTATTTGATAACATGTTTATACACACGTGGATGTTGATATAATCTTGGCAAGCATGTTGGACAAACAGTGAGTTCATATAACCATTGCAAGTTTGGTAGTCAGGAAAACAATGACACTGACATTGGGAGATAAGAACTTGATGAATGGTAGCCTGACTCCGGCAAGAATACTACAAGGGTATACAGACAGAAATCCCGAATTAGTGAATCCATTATCCCCGTTTTTGCATAAATCCCCTAGCTCCAACAAAGGCACTTATGCCGAGTTGTCTTACAGTTATTTGCATCATACTTTTCATTGACCAAAACCACCCTGATTCTTGCGCACCTTGGACTTTGCAACTTTGTGTTTATCTTCTTCAATACCAGTCCTTTCAGCAGTTTACTCATCCTGGATGCTAACCATGAGTAAAGGTATCCTTGTGACATTTCTGTTTTTTTTTTTCTCTTTCCAGGTATACATGAATCTTGTGTCTCTTTTCACTGATAATCTACCATTGCAATGTGAACATCAGCTGAGTAGACATATCCCAGCCCTCTGCCACCATTTCATTCGCCTGTCATCTGTCCAGCCTTTGGTGGCTGGTCACTACTCCATGATTGCAACTACCCTTGCAAATGCAAAAAAGACTCCATTCTTCAAGAGGACTGAGGTATGTATGTATGTACTTGCACTGTGTGTGTTATATGTATATATATGGGGGGAAGAATGCTGCTACCATGTTTCTATGCTTGTCAGAGAAGGCATCTAAATGGAATAGAGTGAGGAGATTTAAGGACTAAGGATCCTCATTCAGCATTTTTCTGTTGGGAAAAGTAAATTCACAAAAGGATCTTGGAGGAGGCCTCTAACTAGAACATGAGAAATTGGGCCATTAGATGTATATGAATGTGTTATGGATGAAAGCTAAAGGAAAGACATTGTTAGTAATGGCTTGTGAGAAGAAAGATGGATGTGTTAGTGTTGAGTGAAATAAAATTGAAAGGGAAAGGTGAGTTGGAGTTTGGGAGTATGATGAGTGGGATGTCAGGAGGTAAGGGGTGGAAGGAGTGGCACTATTGGTAAGTGTGCATGGTGGAGTGGAAAGAAGTGTCTTGGAGGATAATGTGGGTGAAGTTGAGATTGGTATAGGAGATATGGGTATTTGTCAATTCATATAGACTCTCATAGTACATACATGAATATAGTAAGGGCTTTAGGCTTTTTCTCCCTTACAAGGGAGGTAGCCAAAGTTAAAAGGCATAATTCCACTCCCACCCATTTCATTCCCATCCACTCCACTCCCATTCACCACCCCTCCCTCCCCCTTTTCTTGGCTACCGGATGACGGGTCAAACCCTGCATCTTGCCCACTGCCCTGGACCAGAAGCAATGCCGTAAGACACAGCACATAGTAAGCACACACTCTCATAGTAAGACATATTTGAGACATTCTTGGGAAGTGGTAAGGCTGTCTTTTGGGCTTTCATGAATTTTGAGAAGGCATATGGCAGAGTTGACAGAGAGGTGTTATGTGTTGCAAATGTATGGAATAGGGGCAAGTCTGTTGAAGGTGGTATAAAAAGAATGGAGCAGTAAAGTTTGTGTGAGGTTCAGGAATGTAGAGAGTGATTGGTTTCAAATGAAGGTAGGGCTGCACTAGGGTTGTGTAATGTCATCCTGGTTGTTTAGGGTATGTATGGATGGGGTGGTGAGGAAGGTAAACAAGAGGGTCCTAGGGAGGGAAGTGGGACATGAACTAGTTGCTTGTGGATGGTATTATAATTGTAGTTCAGTTGGAGGATAGCATGAAGCAGTTATTGGTGAAGTCTGGGAGGAAATAGAGAAGGAAGCTGAAGGTTAAAAAAAAACTAAATAGATTGATGAGATGTACAAGGTTGATTGTGTTGGTGGGTTGGAGGTGAGATCAAAGGGTGAGTCTGAAGGAAGTGGAGAACTTTAAGGATTTGGGGTCATATTTAGCAGAGAATAGGGGAGTTGGAGGTGGTGTAGATGAATTGTAGAGTAAGTAAAGTAATGAAATTTCTTGGATGTTAATGAAAAGTCATAAGAAATAGTTATCTGGGGATGAACTGTGAGAAAATATATAAGGGAGTGATTGTGACAAGATTATTGTTTGGAGCATAGACTGGGAATATGATCAGTCATGAAACAGTTCTTCAGTCGGTTGTCCCAGATCTCTCTTGGATAAGGCCCACAGCCCTCAGGTAACCAGCAATAGCCACAGAATGGGCCCATAAGTTACTCAAGGAAGAAGTATTATGCTGTTTGAGTATGGTTAAGGTAGAGTTATTCATTTCTGTGGCCAGGCCTATTCTGTATTGGTGTTGTTTTAGTGCTGGATGGTGACCTTAACATAGTCATGCTCATGTGGTTCTTGGTTCCTGTGGGAAGGAATTTGTATATGAGGCAAATGTCTGAAAGGGTATGATGGAGTAGCAGGTTAGACAGTTTGTCTTGAAGTACTTGTCATGTGGTTTGAATATGAATATGTTTTCATATGGATGCGCTGTGTGATACTTATTTTTTTGACCTTGCATTTGCAGACTAAAATTTCTTACATTTCAGGATGTACAGAGTGCTACAACTATTGATTTACTGACAAGCTTCACAAAAGATATACTGCACCGTTGTAGGCAGTACCGTGATCAATTATTGGCAGAGAGTTTGAAACTTGTCCTTCACTTGCCTGTTTGTATTGTTAAAAAACTATTCCCGCAATTGATATCACCACTACAGGTAAGTTAAATAGGTCTTTTATGTTACTGTAGCTTGGAGGACATTTGTTCACTATCATTGACAGAATGTATTTATACCGTAATTCTGAACTTAAATTGATTTTAAAATATTCTGTCATTTCCTATTTTTATTTCTATATTAAGTGTGTGTTTCATTGATATTGTTACTCCAGTGAGTAGTATGCTAAAATTATTTGCATAAATCTTCAGACAGCCCTGGTAATGGGTATGAGCTACCTGCCCCTTGCTGAGGTGTGCATTAGTGCCCTACAGTCATGGGTGCACCTCCTTGATGAAGAAATTCTTCATGAGCACTTGCCCAATGTTCTTCCTCTCCTTCTGCCATATCTAAGGTCACAAGGTAAGTTTGAGGTCAAGCCTTTCTGGATTATAGTGTATTATAACTGTTTATGGATAGTAAAGGGGCACTGTGCTAGCCTTCCAATAGGGGGGGAAGTTTATGAAGTTAAATCATATCATCATCATCATCAATAGTTACTTGCCATGAGAACACAGTAGTAGGATTCTACTTTCTTCTTCTGGGTGGGGGGGAATGGGGGAATCAATCAATCTGTCTGTTATCCCAGTTTTCTTGTAGGAGATCCATGGCTCCCAGGTAACCAGTAACAGGCACCAGACCATGAGTCACTTATGATTCTGCCTGGAGGTTGTTGCAGGTTACCTGAAGGCTGCAGGTCTGCTGCAAGAAAGACTAGGGGTAATAGATTGATTGACTGATTATATGAAGATATGTAGTGTTGTTGTCTATGGATTGTTAGTGGTGGGGATTGTAGTATGTGGTGGTCTGTGTTTTCTCTGTGGTGGGTGCATCTGGAGCAGTTTGAATCTGTGGCCAGGCCTAACTTATGGTGCTAAATGGTCACTCAGGATGCTCCCTAGCCGATTGGGTTAGGGCATTGATACTTGCAATGGAGGTTGAGGTGATGGTGGTTCGAACCCTGCCACTGGCGAGTTGAACTAAGGGTATGGTTCATTAAATTCCATGCTACAAAGCCCTCTGTAAGGGGCATCATCCTAGCCTCCTTATAGGGGGAGTTTTATGACATGAAACCGAATCTTCACCATCAAATGGTCACTATTACTATGCGAATGTTCTGTGTCCTCTATGTGGTGGTTACATGTGGGGCAGGTTGAATTTGTAGCCAGGCCTATTCTGTGTTGGTAAATGGTCAATATTACTATGCAAATATTACTGCTGATAGGTCAGTATTACTATGCAAATGAAGACATGCAAGAGGTAAAATGAATGTTTAATATCCTTGTGATGCAGAGTGGGTGGACGTCAGTGTCGAAATGGAGTGTATTAATTAATATTTGTATCTTGCTTGTACTGAAAATACACACATGAATGGAGGTTGAAGGAGGCTTAAGCTTTCATATATTCTGATCATCATTGACACTATTGTGATTCTCAAAATGTCAGATGTACAATTCTCTTTCATGGAAATATGTACTTAGTAAATTGGCACTCTTTCATCTAATATTTATATCTAGCTTATTAAACTTATTAAGTCAAAATAAAAACAAATTACTGTTCTAGAGAGTGGTGGGGAGGCTGAAGTCCAAAGCCGGATCATCTCAGTCAAGATGTCACTTGCTCATCAAAGGAGAAAAGTGGACATGAAAAAGATCAAGGACAGCAAGAAGGTATTTAAATAAGAATTAGTATTCTCTTTCTTTCTCTTTCTCTATCTCCATCCCTCCCACACTCCACAATGCCTTTCTGTTAGCCCTGTCATATGCTTTCTCCAAATCTATGGCAACCCAAAAGATCCTTAACTTTTGTTAGGAGAATGCTTGCTCGCTACTAGTGGGTTAAAGCGTCGCTACTTGTGGTGAAGGTCAAGGTGATGGCAGTTTGAAACACTGCCACCAGTGAGTTGGACCAAGGGCACAGTTAGTTAAATTCAACACTACAAAGTCCTCTGTAAAGGGGACTGTCCTAACATCCTGGTAGGGGTAGTTTGTGATATTAAACCGAACCATCTTTTGCCTTTACTCGGAGGGAGGAAAGAGGGTGGAGGAGAGTGGAGTGTGATAGGGATGGAATGGGTGGGAGTGATTTCTATGCCTTTTTCTTTTTGGCTACCCCCCGTGTAAGGGGGAAAAAGCCTTTGGTATATGTATGTATGTATGTATGTTTTTTGGCTACCTCCCTTATAAGGGGAAAAAATCCTTTGGTATATATATATGTATATATCTTTTGCAAAACATACTCATTCTCCTGGTATCTCTCATTGTCACAGTAGTACATATCCCCTAGTTTTGGTTGTCAGGAACCAACAATGGGTGCTTGCAAGCGGTGGTCATGCAAGATAAATGTCAGAGAAAATACTCTCCCTACAGTTAGACCTCCCCAGCACCCTCACCTTTACCTGGAGGAGGTGCAGCCTCAATAGACATTACTTGGTCTCCAGACAAGGCCCAAGATTTCTATTTATCAACTGAAAGATGCAGATCTTCTGCAAGAGAGACCAGGGACAACAGATTGTTTATCAATGTCGATTTCATTTCTTCCACATTTTTTGCACTAGGAGAGTTGTTTGCGCCCTTCCTTCTGTATCTGTTAGATAGTGACATAAAAATAGTTTCACACTAATACAGCACAAATAACAGTCTAATATTTCTTCCCAGAATGATTATGGGAAATCCCAGGGAATTTTCCTAGCCAGTATGAGGCTGCAGGGTTTCAGTAAAATTGAGCACAACAATTACCATTCCAGATGCCACCAAACTATTTTATTCAGTCATGTGGGATGCCTATTTGTAGCAGAGAGGATAGAGTGACTACATTTAATTTTTTTTTTCTTCTTTTTTCTTTTTCTTTTTCTTTGAGGGTGGGTTTGTGTGTACCAACCCATTTATTCTGGTTGCCTCCAGGCATTTTTATTCAATTGCATGTGACCCTTCTGCTAATAAAGATGCTCATAATGTGTCCCCCATCAGGTTAACAAGACAGGGATGGCAAGGGTGCAGCTAGCAATTCTGCGTTTTATCGGCAGTCTGGATGCCCAGCTGAGTCTTGCAGTTATACCAACTGACACTGACGCTGTCACTGCACAGGCTGTGCGGTGGGACAAAAGGAAGCATGTGGTGATTCGTGTACCATTTGCAGATGTCAAGCCAGAAATGTACTTGGGTGAGTGACTTTTTCTCAGGTTTGGATATATACTCTCTTTATCTCTCTCCCTCCCTCCCCCTTCTCTCTCTCTCTCTCTCTCTCTCTCTCTCTCTCTCTCTCTCTCTCTCTCTCTCTCTCTCTCTCTCTCTCTCTCTCTCTCTCTCTCTCTCTCTCTCTCTCTCTCTCTCTCTCTCTCTCTCTCTATCTCTCTCTCTCTCTCTCTCTCTCTCTCTCTCTCTCTCTCTCTCTCTCTCTCTCTCTCTCTCTCTGTCTCTCTCTCTCTCTCTCTCTCTCTCTCTCTCTCTCTCTCTCTCTCTCTCTCTCTATATATATATATATATATATATATATATATATATATATATATATATATATATATATATATATATGTATATATATTTTTTTGTACAACACTGAATGGGTCCCAGTGATTAGAGATACATTGTTGCAACCACAATGCACTTTAATTCTAAGCCATCAAGGATGACGTACAGAAATTGAAATGTGGTACTGCCAAGGACTTGAACTCCAGCGTCCTCATGACAAGTGCAGCAGTGACTTACCAACTAGGCTATCTTGATAGCCTAGTTGGTAAGTCTCTGCCACACTTGTCATGAGGATGTTGGGGTTCAAGTCCTTGGCAGTACCACATTTCATTTTCTGCATGTTGGCCTTTGATGGCTTAGAATTAAAGTGCATTGTGGTTGTTAATATATACATATATATATATATATATATATATATATATATATATATATATATATATATAATATATATATATATATATATATATATATATATATATATATATAAATTTCATTAAAAGTGATGGCTAATCATGCATTTATTATTTTCTTGAAAATATTTACGATGACAGGGTAAACAGGAAGGAACTGCCTTATACACCCATCACATATAGGTACTTGTCATTGGTTTCTGAGTTAGAATAAGGAAATTGAAATGTCAGTAATGAGAAGCAGAGTAAGAGGTAAGTGAGAACAGATGAGAGAAAGAGAAATCAAAGATGCATGGGCAAAGTTGCTAAAGGAAATAATGAAACCTATTGATGTGAATGCAGAGATGATAATAGGGCTGAGAGGTTGGTTGATAAGGGTGTATTTACCTAATTCCTAATTGTAGTATACCGGAAAGGAGCAATGTTTGTGGGGTTTCTGTCTCTTACTCTCCAATATATCATGCCTAGTGAATGGAGAATGGTTGTATATGGATGATGTTGTGATGCATGAGGTGGAATGGGTGGGGGGATGGGGGGGTGAGTTAGTATGTGTGAGCAAAATTTGACGCAGCCCGAAGGGATTTCTCCCCATCTTCTCCATTTATGCATGGGGGGACGGAGAGGGCGGGTCGCCAATTTAATGAAGCAGCCTTGCTGTAGATGTGCTGTGCCTTGTGAAACTGCCTCTGACCCAGGGCAGTGGACAAGGTGCAGGGATGACCCGTCATCCAGGAGGTGCTAAGATGGGAGGGAGGGTGGAGGGGAGAGAGTGTATTTAGGGATGGAATGGTTGGGAATGATTTTATGCCTTTTTCTTTTTGGCTACCTCCCTTGTAAGGGGGAAAAGGCCTTGATATATGTATGTATGTAGTTTTAAATTCATGTATGGTTCCAACTTACACTATATCCTTATTTTCCCAATGGTCATACTTACATTTTAATTCATGTTTTGCTTTTAGCTTGGGCTATTTCACCTTTTAAACTGGTCCAAGTGTTTATGCATCTAAATAGTAGTTGAATATTGCTGTGAGAGCTAATTTTGCTATTGGTCCTATCTGTTTCAAGTGGTAGTTTTATATTTTCTCTTGGCCTTTTTGCATGGAAGTTTTTGAGATTATGGTTATTTTTCTATTTTGTTGGAAAAATGTAAAGTAGTTTCTTTGCCCTCCATGCTCAACCAAATAACTGTAATGATATTTTCAGATGAGTTCTTGCCCAGAGTTGTTGATTTGGCCACGAGCTCAAGTGACAGACAGACTAAAGTAGCCTCTTGTGAACTTCTCCACAGTATAATTATTGTCATGATAGGCTGTGGTAAGTTTGCTGTCAATTTGATTTTATTCTATTTATTTTGCTTTTATTCTATTTTACTTTTTATTTATCTATATAGGAGAAGTCAAAAAAAGAGGGAGGAAGAGGTGGTGAATGGGTGTGGAGTATGTGGGGATGAAATGGGTGGGAGTGGATTTATGACTTTGACTTTGGCTACCTCCCTTGTAAGGGGGAAAAATCCATTTATATATGTACTTATGTATTTTATTTTATTTACTTTTTTAAGTTGTTGCAAGGTATTGTGAAGTTGCAGGTGTTCCAGTCACTAAACCTCAAGGCAGCAATTATTATTACTATTATTATTATTATGATGATGATGATGATGATGATAATGATGATGATTGATGATGATGATGGAAGAGGGTGGAGGGGAGGGGAGTAAATAGGGAAGGAATGGCTGGGAGGGGTTCTTATGCCTTTGTTTTTTTGGCTGCCTCCCGTATAAGGGGGAAAGGAACCTTTGGTATATGTATGTACACTAAACCCTCGATTTAATGGACAAATGCATGCAGACCCTTGTCCATTATATGCAAAAGTCCGTTATTTGAAAATCGGGTCTCTCCATTACCAATACTGGATACTGGACATAAGTCCATTAGGTTTCGGAGTGCACATACATATTAGATATGTAATAAAAAGCTACAGTACATATGTATAATGATGTACATTACATATAAAGAAGAAATTGAATCATTTCTTACCTTAAATCTAGTTGCTGCTATTTACATATGTACAGTACAGGATCTCCATTGGATCAATAGTGCCAGCCAGGGACAAATTTTAATTTTACGGACTTTGTCCGGTACTATTTGACTGTTACTACTGGACACCTATCGGTCAAATTTTCATTTTACAGACTTTGGTATTTTACTGTTACTACCGGACACCTATCGGACAAATTTTCATTTTACGGACTTTGTCCGGAATTTCACTGTTACTACCGGACACACAGTTTTGTCCGCTAAATCGAAAGTCCGAAAATTCGAGGTCTGCTAAATCAAGGGTTGAGCGTATTATTATTATTTTGGCTACCTCCTGTATAAGGGGGGAAAAAGCCTTTGGTATATGTATGTATGTATTTTTTGATAAATTGGTGGGGGTATTATTTAATGAATCAATAAGGGTAAACCAGCTTGGGCTTTTAACCCCTGCCATGGAGGTGTTGTGTCTTGCTGCATTATCTCTGAACTGAGCAGTGGGTGGAAGACAAGGATGACTTTTCATCCACAAGGTATGAATTTGGGGGTATGCTTTGATTTGGCAGTCCCTTAATAAAGGGGAAGGGCCTTTGGTATGTATGGCATTATGTAATGACATGTACAATTTGCAGCAGCAATTCAGTAATGCATTTGATGGTACCATTGACTATGGTAGTGACTGACAGATAAGACTGTAATAGACATAAAGTTTGTACTGCCAAAATTCAGTTTTTTTATGAAATCTTGTGTAGTTTAAACAACTCTTTTGTTTTCTCCAGGTACTCACCCCAATGCCAAACCTATGCCAGGACTCTACCAGCACGTGTTCCCTGCGCTCCTGCGTTTATCTTGTGATCCCGACCATGTGACGCGCCAGCTATTCTTTCCACTCATGTTCCAGAGTATCCATTGGTTTACTAAAAACAGAAGTTTTGAACATCCACACACAGCAAAGCTCTTGGAGGCTATTATGGTGAGTTGGTGGGAAGATGTAGCTCATTTCCACAAGATACTCAGCAGTTACTGTTACCTGCCCCAACACTCTTAAGCACATAGGGCAAGGGCGATGGTTTCAGCCGCAGCAACTTGCTTCCTGGTGTAGGCTCTTCATATCTCTCTCTCACACTCACTCTGCACACTATCTCACACTCTTGTGCACACTCTTGTGCACACTCTCACTATCTTGCACACTCACTCTCTCGCACACTCTCACTCTCTCGTACCCTTACTCTCTTGCACATTTGTACTCTCTTGCACACTCTCTATCTCTCCATCTCACTCTCTCTCTCTCCATCTCTCTCTCTCTCCATCTCACTCTCTCTCTCTCCATCTCACTCTCTCTCTCTCCATCTCACTCTCTCTCTCTCTCCATCTCTCTCTCTCTCTCTCTCTCTCTCTCTCAATCTCTCTCTCTCTCTCTCTCACTCTCTCTCTCTCTCTCTCTCTCTCTCTCTCTCTCTCTCTCTCTCTCTCTCTCTCTCTCTCTCTCTCTCTCTCTCTCTCTCTCTCTCTCTCTCTCTCTCTCTCTCTCTCTCTCTCTCTCTCTCTCTCTCTCTCTCTCTCTCTCTCTCTCTCTCTCTCTCTCTCTCTCTCTCCAGTCACATAACTTCATGTTGCATTAATGTTTGGGTTTTGAAAATTTATGTTGGTCACTGGTTCAAGTCATTATTCTGTAAATTATGTTTCTTCGCCAAAATGTATTTATTTTCCAACAGGATGGCTTAGTTAACCCGAGTGAACCAGCTTTGAGGGACATAAGTGGACAGTGTTTGTCAGAGTTCGTCAAATGGTCACGGAAACAGTGCCTTGAAAAGGGAAAGGCATCGGAAAATATGAAGTCGATTCTCAAACGTATATTCTCCCTGTGCAAACACCCAAGTGCCTTCAATCGCTTAGGTAAGGAAGAGTGCTTGCCTGCAGGATGCCATTATTTACCCAAGTGTATGTTTGTCCCCATCTGGGGTATTGGCTGCATGTTATTGTGGGGTTAAAAACTGCTCAGTAGCATGCAGCTGATACTTTAGGGCCTATATTGGGTGCTCCAATGGATCAGAGTCACATATTATGCCTGTGATAGAGGAAATTTCTATTCATAGATGATATAGTTTTATGTCACAGACTCCCCCCTATCGGAAGGCTAGGATGTTGCCCCTTACAGAGGACTTTGTGGTGTGGAATTTAATGAACCATGCCCTTGGTTCAACTCTGCTGATGGCAGGGTTTGAACCACCATCACTTCGACCTTTGTCACAAGAAATGATGCCCTAACCCACTCCCTCTGTTATGCTGTCACCCCACACTTAATACTGTCCTTTACCACTTCTCTGATTATTAATTCCTTTTTCATCAATCCAATTTGCTGCCATCCTCTCCTCTTGTACATCTTATCACCTTAACCCCTTCGATACGATGACACCTACGTAGGCGTCATGAGGAGCAAGTGGGTACACGAGGATGCCGATGTCAGCGTCTTGATTATATATATTATAGTTGTACCTGCGTGACCCCCATACTCTGTAAACTGGCTTCATCATATTTTCTATGGTTATCAAAATTCATGGGTGAAAGAGAACGAGCAATACAGCGGTAACTTTATTTTTTATAATGTGAGTATTATGACGCAACATCGCATGTCTGGCAGCTAATGCTGCCCGTGAGATTTTGGCCTGAGTGAAGGGGTTAAATTTACCAACATTTATCTTCGACTTCCTTCTTTCGCACACCTTCCCAAACTAGGTCAGTAACTTCCTTAATACCTCCTCTGATCCCGCTACAAGTGCAGTGTCATCAGCAAACAACAACTGGCTTATCTCCCATTTTTCTTCATTTTCTGTAACCATCTCCAATTCCAGGCCCATTACCCTTGCGTTTACCTCGGAAACCACCCCATCCACATATAAATTGAACAGCAAAGGCAACATAATGCACCCCTGGTGAAGTCTTACCTTTACTTCAAACCACTCGCTCTCCATTTCTAATTCTAACACAGGCTCTACTACTCTAAAAAAACTCTTGACTGCTTTTAACAGCTTATCTCCTCTCCCATGTATCTGCAATACTTCTCACAGTGCCTTCCTGTCTACCCTGTCATAAACCTTTTCCAAATGCATAAAGGCCCAAAGAACCTCCTTACCTTTTCCTAAAACTTTCTCATATATCTGCCTTACCACAAAAATCTGATCCATGCAACCCCTACCTGTCCTTAGCCCACCCTATTCCTCGCTAATTACTTCCTCTGTTCCTCTTCTAATCCTCTCAATCAAAACCCTTCCATAAACCTTCCCAACTACACTCAACAAACTGATCTCTCAGAAACTACTACACTCACACTTGTCCCCTTTTCCCTTGTAAAGTGGAACTATGCAGGCATTCCTCCAGTCCTCCAGTACTCTACCTTCTTTTTTATATATCTATTTCACAGGAGTGCTAGGCAGAGGTTTGGAGTTGGTTTAGAGGGACATGGGAGATGAACCAGTTGTTGCTTGCAGATGACACTATTTGTGGCTGATTTTGAGAGGCTGAGGCATTTGATGATTGAGATTGGAAGGGTGGGAGACTAGAAGCAGAGGAGAGTTTTAGGTGTTTGAAGACATTTGTGAAAGTGAATAGAAGAGTGGATGGTTTTAGGGTGTAATTTTGATGGGTGTAGGGTGGATGTTTGTTTTGATTTGGCCACTCCCTTTATAAAAGGGAGAAGGCCCTTTGCTATGTACAGTGCTCAACAAGGATGTATGAACGGTTAGTGAGAATGAGTGATGACGAGTGTTGAGGACTGTTTTTGCTGAAATGCATAATTTTATATAAAAATAGCATATGGTTGCATTATTTGACCTATTTTCTTTAAAATGTGTGATTTCCATGTAATTTGATCAAAAAGAAGTTACGTTTGTATCCTCTACAAAATTACCAACCACATACCGTCCGATTCACTAATTGCCGACCTCAACCAAACAATGACGGTTTTTGCTCAAATGCACAACTTTATATAAAAAATTAGAATATGGTTGCATTATTTGACCTATTTTCTTTAAAATGTGTGATGTCCATGTAATTTGATCAAAGAGAAGTTACGTTTTTATCCTCTGCAAAATTACTGACAACACCTATGAATATCGTCCAGTTTTTGCTGAAATGCACAATTTTATATAAAAAATTAGCATATGGTTGCATTATTTGACCTATTTTCTTTAAAATGTGTGATTTTCATGCAATTTGATCAAAGGCAAGTTACGATTTATCCTCTGCAAAATTGCTGACCCACTTGCTTATAGTCGACCAAACTCGAACAAGAATGGTTTTTGCTGAAATGCTTTGATCAAATTACAGACGCTCCTCTACTTACGTTCATTCGTCTTACATTTTTTCGATTTTACTTTTCTTTTGAACTAACTGTAAAAAAAAAAAAATTGTAAAAAATTTATTTTGAGTGAATTTTTTAGTTTAGCGCGCTCTCCGTAGTTCAAACGATACTTACGCCTGACGCTGCGTCCATTGTTCACATGTCACAAACAACAGACTGAACGTGCCTTGCCTCCTCCTCCTCCTCCTCCTCCTCCTCCTCCTCCTCCTCCTCCTCCTCCTCCTCCTCCTCCTCCTCCTCCTCCTCCTCCTCCCCCCCCTCCTCCTCCTCCTCCCCCTCCTCCTCCACCATCTCAATTTATGTTGCTTGAAATTAATGTTATCATTTTACAATGTTATGTGTATAATTAATGATTTAGGGGTGTTTTATGAGATACGGTAATAGAATTTACGGATGTATGGTACAGTAACAACTTACATTCATTTTCAACTTATGTTCGGCTGTTCGGAACGTAACTAAAACGTAAGTTGAGGAGAGTCTATACATGGAAATCACACATTTTAAAGAAAATAGGTCAAACAATGCAACTATATGCTAATTTTTTATATACTGTACAATCGTGCATTTCAGCAAAAACCATTCTTGTTCGAGTGGTCGGCTATTAATGAGTCAGACGATATTCGTAGCTGTGCTCGGTAAGTTTGCAGAGGATAAAAACATGACTTCTTTTTTATCAATTTACATGAAAATCACACATTTAAAGAAAATAGGTCAAATAATGCAGTCATATGCTATTTTTTATATAAAATCGTGCATTTCAGCAGAAACCGTCCTTGGTCGAGTTTGGTCGGCCATAAGTGAGTCGGACGGTATTCATAGCTGTTGTCAGTAATTTTGCAGAGGATAAAAACGTAACTTCTCTTTGATCAAATTGCATGGAAATCACAGATTTTAAAGAAAATAGGTAAAATAATGGAACCATATGCTAATCTTTTATATAAAATTGTGCATTTCAGCAAAAACCATTCTTCGAGTTTGGTCGAATATGAGCGAGCCGGTCGGCAATTTTGCAGAGGATAAAAACGTAACTTCTCTTTGATCAAATTACATCAAAATCACACATTTTAAAGAAAATAGGTCAAATAATGCAACCATATGCTAATTTTGTATATAAAGTTGTGCATTTCAGCAAAAACCGGACGGTATTCATAGCTGTTGTCAGTAATTTTGCAGAGGATAAAAACGTAATTTCTCTTTGATCAAATTACATGGACATCACACATTTTAAAGAAAATAGGTCAAATAATACAACCATATGCTAATTCTTAATATAAAATTGTGCATTTGAACAAAAACCGTCATTGGTTGAGGTTGGCAATTAGTGAGTCGGATGGTATGTGGTTGGTAATTTTGTAGAGGATAAAAACGTAACTTCTCTTTGATAAAATTACATAGAAATCACACATTTTAAAGAAAATAGGTCAACTAATACAACCATATGCTAATTTTTTTATGTAAAATTGTGCATTTCAGCAAAAACAGTCCTCAACACTCCTCATCACTCATTCTCGCTATCTGTTCGTACATCCTTGTCGAGCACTGTATTACACCTACTAAGTATTTCAGCGGCTTTGACCCATCGTTTTTCGCTCATATTTCCGAAATAACCATTCACATCAGTATGATATATTAGCACAGCCTAATTCACATCCGGCCATAATTTTTGACGTTAGAGTGCATTTACAAGTGTATTTAATTACGGCGTTTACTCTTGATATTAAGTGTGTCGTAGCCGACACCCGTGAAGTAAATCGAACAGGTGAAGTCGTGACGTCATCACAAACTACCTCGTGTATCCCAACTTCACTTGTTTGATTTACTTCACGGGTGTCGGCTACGACACACACAATATCAAGAGTAAACACCGTAATTAAATACACTTGTGAATACACTATAACGTAAAAAACTATGGTCGGGTGTGAATTAGGCTGTGCTAATATACCATGCTGATGTGAATGATTATTTCGGAAATATGAGCGAAAAATGATGGGTCAAAGCCGCTGAAATACTTAGTAGGTCTCTTAATCCAACACTTATCAACCACCACTTGTGCTGACGTTTGAGCCTAGGACATGAACCACTTTGGGAATTGGTAGCGTTTTATGTCGTGGGCTGATTCCCGAAGTGGGTTTATATTCCTGGGCGTAAGCATCTGCACAAATGGCAGAGTTGGCAAATGTTGGATTAAGAGACCTCCTAGGTGTATGAATGTATCCTTGTGTCTGTGTTGTTTCTCCCTCGATTACAATTCTATTTATTCATAAAGCCTTTTTGGTTAATGCTTAAGTGTAAATTTATTTGAAGGTTGCTTGCTAGCCAAGTAGGTTAGAATGTTGCTACTTGCGATGAAGATTGCGGTGACAGCAGTTCAAACCCTGCCATGAGCAGAATGGACCAAGGGCATGGTTCATTAAATTCCACACTACAAAGTCCTCTGTAAGGAGTACCATCCTAGCCTTCTGATAGGGGAAGTTCACAACATTAAACCAAATCCTCCTCTTCGTTATCATCATCATAGATGTATTCAAGAGCCACTGAATGATAATTGCTAAATGTTACAGGTGGGTGTTTGGCTTGGAACAGCATCTATGTACAGCTCCGGGAGGATGTGACCGTAGTGGACGTGTGGACCATTGAGGTGCTGCAGCAGCTTCTGACATGTCTGGCTTTGGCTCACATGGATGATCCAGCTCTGGGCACGCATGACCAGGCCAAGCAGGCCCTTGCACACGTCGAAAAGATCCTGGCCTTTCGAAATGACATATTCAACAAGGCAAGATTGGTGCTTCTGTTTATTTAAATTACTCAACTACAAATTTCATAAATCACAAGAACTGAGAATGGATATTTGAATGTGATGGATATGCAAGATGGATGTCAGGGGAAATCATCTCATTACCACCTTTCTTCAAAATCTCTCAATATCCTTGGCTCCTTCTGCATGTTACCAACTGCCCTGGGTTATAAGCAATATATCAAGACAAAGCACATCCACAGGAAGGCCACTTCATTTAATTGGTGACTCACCCTCTCAGTCACCTCCTCTGATCCTGCTACAAGCACAGTGTTATCAGCAAACAACAACTGGTTTTACCTCCCATTTTTCTCCATTTTCTTTAACCATCCCCAATCACCAGCCCATTACCCTTGCATTACTTCTTGCATCACCCCATCCATGTATAGATTGAATAGCCATGGCAACATGACACATCCCTGGCAAAGTCCCACCTTTACATCAGACCACTCACTCTTTCCATTTCTAATTCTAACACACGTTGATACACATTTGTTATTTATTTTGTCCACTCTTGCAGACGTCGGATAGCAGACGTATCCCCAATGGCTTCAGTGCAGCTACATTGGAAGATGTATTGAAGTGGCTTCTTCAACAATGTGGACGTCCCCAAACAGAAGCACGCCGCTGCTCCATGGAGATACTGGGAAAACTGGCACCCCACACAAAAGGTCCTTTTTGTGTTCTACTCTCCACTCGCACCGTTCTTTAGGGAATGCAAAAAGAGGAATGATTTGCATTTGGTTGTACATGGATGAGGAAGTGATGCAGCTTGAGTGGGAGTTCTTCTAGTCTGCTCTGTAATTGTCTCAAGTTGGGGACAGGGGGCATTGTGTAATTAAGCACTGGGAATGTACTATCCTCGGCTCTTGGGCTCTGTTGTGGAAGTACTGTGTCTTGCTGTTTTGCCCTTGAACCACGCAGTGTGGCAGGGGGCAGGGATGATTGCATCAATGAGGTGCTAAGATGAGAGGGGCAGTGTTTTTTTTTTTTAGCTGTTTGATATGTGCATGAATGGATAGAGGAGCTAAGACTATTGTTATTATTATTTTATTTTATTTTATTATTTTTTTTTTTAAGGGAAATGGATAGATGTGAATGACTGGAGGGTGTATGTCTAGGCAGGCTACCTCCCTTGTAAGAGAAGATAACAAGCAGAATTGTATAGATAAAACCTTAGGAAACAGTTTGAGAACTACTGATACAGGTTAAATTTCCTACTCTTGGTAATTACCTCTGGTCTAAATAGCCCATTGTCTCAGAAGTGATATAATTATTCTCAAAGATGAATACAGCAATGTTCCATTATTTTCTTCAGGCTACAGAAGTTCAAAAGAGTTTGTAGAAAAGCACTGCAAGTCTCAAGAACGGGAGTGGTTGTGTGTGGTGGACATACTGGAAGGCCAGAATGGAAATGGAATATCTGGATTTTCACCAGAGACCTGGACAGAAAAAGAACAAACATTTGAATTGTTTTTTTCATTCTTGGAGGTGAGAATTTAGGTTTTTAGTGATGGGAGGAAATGGTGGTGGGTGGGAGTGGATATATGCCTTTTGACTTTGGCTACTTCCTTGGTAAGGGGGAGAAAGCTCTTTGTATATAGATAGTGTTGGTGCACTGATATAGTAGTTGACAATGGTTTGAAATAATATTTTCATTGTATTCAGTGATATTACTTGTTGGTTAGATGCTCTTCCACACTGGCATAAGGGTCTACTGTTTTATGCATAGATTTGTGTAGATATATGCAGTATACAGTTGATTTTTATGTGTTAGACAAAGCCTTCTGTGAGGGGCACCATCCTAGCCTTCCGGTAGGGGGGGAGTTTGTGACGTTAAACCACATATCATCAGATTAAAAACTGGCTACCTACCTGGTAAGGGGGGAAAAAAGCTTGTGGTATATAGATTAAAAACAAAGCTCATTGTTATTTATTATTACAATCATTGGCTACCTTCCTTATAAGGGGGAAAAAAGCCTTTGGTATATGTATGTATTACATGCATACATATATCTCTGTCTTGCTATACTGCTTCGGACCCAGGGCAGTGGGCAAGATGCATGGATGACCTGTCAGCCAGGAGGAGCCAAGATATAAGGAAGGGAGGGGGTTTAATGGGAGAGGAGTATGTGGGGATGAAATGGGTGGGAGTGGATTTTATGGCTTTGTTTTTTGGCTACCTCCCTTGTAAGGGGGAAATACATATTGGTATATGTATGTACATACATATATATTATTATTGAATATATAAGAAAATTCATTGTAGTATTGCAGCAATTGTTTAGTTTATATTTTTATTTTCTTCTTTCAGAATCTCCTGGCTGCACTTGATGGATATAGTTGGATCATTAGTGAGAATATTGCTCCAGCAGAAGACACTCTAGGATCACAGGAATCAAAACTCTTCATGTGCATCGAGTTCTTTCTGGAGAAAATTATGACTCTCTCTGTGCCTGCTTTTCTTGGAGCAGGTAATAGAGGCGAGAGCATTTCCTACACGCCTGGAGAAGAGGAAGACTTTGTCAAGTTGAAATGCAGCGTCTTTGTACGTTTACTGGATGTTGTGACATTGCTCATGGACAATGGATCAGCCCATCTTGTGAAAGAGTCGACAAATGCTACTCTGTGGAAGATGGTGGCATTAGCTGTACTAGACCCCATGGTGCTTGATTTTAATTTAAAAGATACGGAAGTCATACAGCAGCTGCCTTTGCGCCTTAAGGAAACATTGATTATTGCCATCAAGAAACTCCCTGCAGATGTTCAGAATTTGTTTATAAAGATTTTAGAAGAACAACTGGCTCTGCCCAGATATAATATCCAGCAGTTACTCCCCACCAGCTTTACAGGGGATATATTTGTTGATGTGCAAACCAAACACATATTTCAAGGAATGGAGATTCTTCTTCAGAGTGGATGGCTAGCTAAATCAAAAGTGGTAAGTATTATACTATTATATGTACATACATGTATATGCTCTATAATTGAAGTGAACCTGCCATGGATGTTGTTGTTGTTGTTGTCGTTCCCTAGACTGTCTGTCCGAGCAGTCCCGTCTCCCCAAGGAAGGCCACAGCCGAAACTGGGTTTTCCCACAAATCCTTTATAGAGTGTATGTTGTGTTGTTTGCGTGCATGATTGTGTATAATGCAGTCTTCCATTATGTGTTGTATGGTATGGGGTGAAGTGTTACATCCTGGGCAGCTGTTCACAACACGGTCGTCCAGCCTCTTCTGGTAGCTTAGAAGTGCTGGGTGGTGACCGCATCGCAGTCTGGCCAAGTGGACTCTGTCCTTACGTGGGAGAGAGGATTCAGAAGGGTGGATATCAGGGGGTCTGGCATGCAGCAGTGTGTTGTCTTTCAGTGTGTTAATGGAGCGGTGAGTGATATGATTATGAATATGTTTCCGGAGGCTGGTATTTGGTGGTTGTGGAGGAAGAGAAGAGAGTATCTGTGTGTAATAAAGGTCTTTGGGTGTAGTTTTAATGTTTCTTGGTGTGTGTGGGTGTTCTGCTATGTAGTGTAACGGGTGTGATGTGTTTGTGGTGGCTGCAGCAAGTGTTTGTGTGCCTCTCATGTCGAGGTGGTCCTTGACTTTGATGACTTTTGTTTCATGGTGTAAATGGTCTGTAGGTGATGTATTTGTGCAGCCTGTAATTGTTTTTAGGGCTTTGTTTTGTATGATTTGAAGGGTGTTGTGGTGTGTCTCACTGAGATTAGGAGCCCATGCAGGACTCGCATAATTCATCACTGAGCGTATGCATTGTTTGTATATTGTTATATTAGTTTCTTTGTTTTGTCCAAATGTTGTTCCAGTGATTGACTTAAGTGCGTTAAGTCTAGGTGTGCATTTGTTTTTTATGTTTGTGAGGTGTTGTTTGAAAGACATGGATGTATCGTATGTTACACCAAGAATTTTCGGTGTGTTTGTGTGTGGTATTAGAGTGTTGTTGATGTAGAGATGAGGTATGTATTTGTGTTCTTTTGTCCAGTTGGTGAGAAGTGTTGCTGTAGATTTGGTTGGAGCTATTTTGAGTCTGTGGATGTAGTGTGTCTTGCTGCATTGCTCCTGACCCAGGCAATGGTCAGGAGATAGGGATGACCCATTATCCATAAGGAGCTAAAATGAGAAACAGTGTGGTGGACAGGAGGGGAATAGGTGGGAGTGGGTGTGTTCCTTGACTGACATCCATCTTTATAATGGGGAAAAATGCCTTTTTTATATATGTATATACAAAGGCCTCACTCACCCATATAATTATATGTGTGTGTATATACATACATACATACATACATATACCAAGGCTTTTTCCCTGACTTGAGATGAGAGAGAAATAGTAAAAGTGAGGTCCCTGAGAACCCTTGTTCCACCTCTTTTAATCACCTTTTACAACATGCAGGGGAACAGAGTGGTGGTATTAACCCCCACCACAGACTTCATATGTATTACTAATCAATAATGAAATTAGTCATTATTATTAAGTCTTTAATTTTCATTGTAATGATAATTGTTGGGAATATATTTACATATGATTTTGTATTTATAGCTGGAACAGATGGTGAATGAAAATCTAGTTGTTTGGTCATGTGAATCGATTGTGTCACATGATAAGAAATCAGCAATTGCACTTCAACCTGCACAGCGTGACTTTGTTTACTGTGTTTTGCAACTTGGCCTGCATCTTGGTGATAAGGTTAGTACATGATTATGAGATCAAGAGAGGGAAATTAATAAAAAATAGATATATTTTGATTATATGTTGAAATCTTATATTTACTCTGCCTTACTTTCACTGTCCTCAAAGGGTTATGGTTGCAGTTTGGCCTTATTAGCCGTTGTTAACAAACTTAACCAAGTATTTTGACAGTATAGCACATATATTACAGGAATGGTAATAGTGTTACTGAGTGTGTTTTTTGTGGACAATATTTGTATTGCTTAGTAACAGGATTTACTGACTCGTTACTTTGGATATGAAACAGATTGTTCCATATGTACTTGAACAAGTTACCAGCAAGGAAACTCTTGTTGGTCCTTTGGATGAAGACGTCAACAGAGGAAGTCACCTCCTGAGTCAGCTAGAGCTTGTGCTTATGCCATTTCTATTGGCCAATGTTGAAAAATGTGTTTTGTGGAGTGTGGAAGCAGTCCAAGGCAACAACTTCATCCACGGACTGAGCTTCCTGGCCATGCTCCTTCAGGCCATGGTTAGCAAGGCAGAGCTACGGAAGAGGTAAGTGATGTGCACCAGCTGCAGCATAGTGTGGTTTTGTGCCGTAGTAATAGTTTTCTAATGATATTGTGTCTTTGTTATTGATTCTCGTTGTATCTCTCAGAGCCCAGTGTTAGAGTAGATGAGCTGATAGATAGAGTAGTAGGGAGAAACAAGGTGGCAAATATGAACAATATCAAAGAGAAGAAATTAGAGATGTTTATTGAAAGGGAAATTATAATAATAAACATAATGTATAAGAAAAGAGACAAGCATAAATATATGGGCCAGGGTCATGGATGGAAAGGTAGTTGAAACGGTGTTAATAGAGTATGTAATGGTATCCAGAGAGTTGGAAGATTTGTGGATTTAAATGTATTAAGGGGAGTGAGCAGTGTATTGTCGTAATATCTAGTTGAGGGGAAATTGAGAGTGGTGGTAGAATGGAGGGAGCCTAAAAGGGAGGAAGGCAGAGAAGTGGTGAAGATGAGTAAATTAAATGAAAAAAAAAAAAAAAAATACCAAGAGAAGTTGAAGGAAGTTTGGGATGCAGTGAAGGATAAAAGAGAAACAGGAATAGAGAAAGAATGGGTATCTTTTAAAGAGGAAGTGAAGTGGTAGTGTGTAAAAAGGTAGAATGTAGGATGAAGGATGATTGGATCAAACAGTAGAGGCAGTGAATGAATGAAGAGGTGAAGGTGATTGTGGCAGAAAAGAAGTGAATACATGTGTAATTCTCAAGTGGATGGGATAGATGGGTGGGCATATAGTGAAGCTGTGGGGGTTAATCAACTCTGGGTTATGGGCCTTATATGGGGGTGCTGTTTCTTGCTCTATTGCCTCTGACCTGAACACTGTGTCAGGGGTGAAGGATGACCCTTTGACCACAAGGAACTAAGATGGGAGATGCAACAGTAGGTTTTTGGATTTGTGCAAGGTGAACGTATGCTTTGGCTCAGCCATCTTCCCTGTAAGGAGGAAAGGGCCTTTTGGTGTATATATGCATCTATGATACAAGTGAGAGGTACAAAGAAAAGAGAAGTAAAGCATAAGGTAAAGGAGGCAAAGAGGAGAGCAGATGTGAAATGGGGTAAGAGCATGACAGAAAATTTTGAAAGTAATAAAATTATGTCTTGGAAAGAAATTAAGAGAGGAAGAGGAGGTGAATCAAGTAGAGTAGAAAAGGTAAAAGGTGCAGATGGAGAAATGATAATGGAAGAAATGGTAGTAAGAGGAAGATAGGCAGAATATTTTAGGGAGTTGCTAAATGTGAAGGAGGATAAGGAGAGAAAGGTAGTTGCAGTGGGAAGCACAAAGAAAATGACCATGATGAGTGAGGAAAATGGAGGAGAAATAAGGAAAAATGAGGTGAAAGTTATGAAAATAATGAGAACAGATAAAGTACCTGGGTTGAATGGGTGTCATGTGGAGTGTCTAAAGAAAGGGAGGCACAGTTTTATATATATATATATACAGTTATGGTGGACTGGCTGGTGAGGTTGTTTAATGTTTGTCTAAAAGAGGGTATAGTGCCAGAGGACTGGGGGAATCCCTGTATAGCTCCACTTTACAAGGGAAAAGGGGACAAGTGTGAGTTTAGTAATTTCAGAGGGATCAGTTTGTTAACCCCTTCCATACGGTGCCGCACACGTAGGCGTCATGGACTTAGATCTCGGTGGCAGCAGCCAATGCCAGCCGTACGACGTGTCGTAATAATACTCGCATCATAAAATATAGTCACCGCTTATATCAATCGTTCTCTCTTCACCCGTGAATTTTGATAACCATAGAAAATGCGATTACAAAAGAATTAGAAAGAATGTCATTATGGAGGGGCGACTACAATAAATATAATCAAGACGCCGATATGGCAGCCTCGTGAATACACTCGCTCCCCATGACGCCTACGTGTGCGGCACCGTATGGAAGGGGTTAAGTGTAATTGGGAAGGCTTATGGAAGGGTTTTGATTGAGAGGATTAGGAGAGGAACAGAGGGAGTAAATGGTGAGGAAGAGTGTGGGTTTAGGACAGTTAGGGGTTGTGTGGATCAGATGTTTGTGGTAAGGCAGATATGTGAGAAAGTTTTAGGAAAAGACAAGGATGTTTTTTGTGCCTTTATGTATTTGGAAAAGTCTTATGACAAACAGGAAGGCACTGTAGGAAGTATTGCAGATATGTGGGATAGGAGGAAAGCTGTTAAGAGCAGTCAAGAGTTTTTACGAGAGTAGTGGAGCCTGTGTTAGAATGAGAAATGGAGAGAGTGAGTGGTTTGAGGTAAAGGTGAGACTGCCAGGGATGTGTTATGTCACCTTGGCTGTTCAATTCATGTATTGGGTGGTGTGAGAGGTCAACGCAAGGGTAATGGGCCAGGGATTGGATATGGTTAAAGAAAATGGAGGAAAGTGGGAGATAAGCCAGTTGTTGTTTGCTGATGACACTGCACTTGTAGCAGGATCAGAGGAGGGATTAAGGAAGTTAGTGACAGTTTGGGAAGGTGTGCGAAAGAAGGAAGTTGAAGATAAATGTGGGTAAAAGTAAGGTGATGAGATGTACAAGGGGAGAATGTGGCAGCAAATTGAAAGTGAGTATTAAGGGAGAGAGACTGGTGGAAGTGGATGGCTTTAGATACTTGGGAGCGAATGTGGTGGGAAAGGGAGGAGTGGAGGTGGAGGTAAAATGTAGTTTGAGAGAAGTAAGTAAATGCCTTGGTGGATTAAAAAGTGTAATGAGAAATAGACATTTGGAAATGGATGTTAAGAAGAGATTGTATAAAGGAGTGATTGTGCTGATAGCACTGTATGGGACAGAAACATGGAACATAAGAGAGGAGTTTGAATGTGTTTGAGATGAGATGCCTGAGAAGTATGATAGGGGTTACTTTCTAGATAGAGTGAGAAATGAGGTGAGGAGGAAAATGGGGATGGAAAGGGAGTTGGGAGATAGATTTTGTAAGAGGGTATCGGGATGGTTTGGGCACATGGAAAGAATGAGTGAAGAAATTAGTAAAAGAGGTGTGGAAGGCAGAGGTGGAAGGAGTGAACATGAAGGGGCAACCAAGAATGAGAGGTATGGATGGGGTATAGGGGCATTGGGAAATAGGTGGAATGTCTGTTGAGGAAGGGAGAAGACAGAAGATAGGTGAATGGAGAATGGTAGTGTATGGATGATGCTGTGATGCATGGAAGGGAGTGAGTAGGGGATGGGGGGGTGAGGGAGTATGTGTGAATGATATTTTGATGCAGCCCAAAGGGCTTTCTGTGGATATGCTGTGTCTTGCTACATTGTTTCTGATCCTGGGTAGTGGCGGACATGCAGGGATGACCCATCATCCAGGAGGAGCCAAGATAAGAGGGAGGGAGGGGGATGAGTGGGAGTGGAGTATATGGGGATAGAGTGGGTGGAAGTGGATTTTATGCCTTTGTTTTTTGGCTACCTCCCTTGTTAGAGGGAAATAGCCATTGGTATATGTATGTATGTATGATACAAGTATGTTACAAAAGTATTAACATGTTCTTTTCAAGAATGGTATATTAAAGTTGTTCTTTGTTTTTCTTTCTCTGTAAAGGTATGGTGAGAAAGCAGTGCGTGAATTGCAGAACCATTGGAGTAGTTTTGCATGGCAGTCTGGTGAGGGACATCAGGAGGCACTCCTCAACATTCTTTCCCTGATGTTCTTGGTAGACTCCAAGAGACACTTGCAGACAACATGTCAAGCAAGTAGTCCAGATGTTATCTTTTATTGCTCTGTGCTGTCCAACCGCAGTCTGGAATTTCGATGCAAGGTTCAGGCACTTAAGCTTCTTCCATTTTACTGCACCATGGCTGAGGATGTCATTGATAAAACCATGTAAGGCTTGTTTGTTTGTGTTCACCTTCCTAGTGCAGACAGAAGTAATTAATGATCTATATATCTATCTGTATACCAAGGGGCATTTTTCCCCATATAATGGAGGATAATTCATAAATGATAGAGGATTTCCCTGTGCTAACTTCCCAAAAAGAAGAAGGTGAGGAGCCTATGCCAGGAATACATAGCTGCAGCAGAAACTGTCATCTTTGCCCTATGTGCTTGTGGGACTGTTGGGGGCAGGTAACAGTTACTGCTGTGAATTGGAGAGAAGTGCAATACTCAATCCCACAACTAAGCTAATACAAAACCGGCACGCATCATCCAATTACGCCACCATTTCCCAAGGAAGGTGTTAGATATCTCTTGTATTTCATGAATAAACACATTCTAACTAATTAGCTAATGATGTAAACAGAAGCATGTAAGTTTCACATACTCATACTCTGAGGTTTGAGTCCTGCAATCCTCTTCAGTTCATAGCAGTGACTTAAGAACATATGAATGAAGGAGACTGCAAGAGACCATAAGCTACACTAGCTTTAGTCACAGCTACATGTCATGCAACTCTGAAGGATTATTTACATGTCTGAATATTTTTTTCAGGAAAGCTTTGTCAACTTATGCAGAAAATAATTTTCCCCTGAAGAGCGATGAGTTTCCTAAGGGTTCCTCAAGGGACCATGAATACCATAGTGCCTTAGCAGAGGTAATGACAGCCCTTCACCTTACTGGTTCCCATCATCTTCTCCAGTTCCTTATTGAGTAAGTCATACCCTGTTCTCACTAAGGTAATAGAAATTGGTGTCTTTTATAAGGTAAATTGTGTTGGTATTGTCATAGTGAATGATGATAACCCAAATATAAGGTTACCAATGAAATTCTCGCCGGTCTTGGGAACTGATACCTCTGCTGGATTGGTTTCTGGGAGTTTGGTGGAATATAGAATTGAGAGGTCTATCATGAAGTAATTGATATTTGTATTTACCTAATTTTAGTATGCAGGGAAGGAGAAATGCTCATGGGGATCTGCCTCTTATCCTTCAAATACCATACCTAGATTAAAATTCAAGTATGGTTCCAACTGGGGCTGCATCACCTTATTATCCAATGATGATACATATTCAATTTTAAATATACAGTGCCAGTTTTGTTTATATCAAGATCTAGGATATTCAGAGTCTTTGCAGCTGTATGGAAAACTATACTTCTTCATATCCTGTAGACTTTTTTTTCAGCAAAGTCCACCTCCAGTGTTGACAGGTCAAATGGTTTTAGGATCTCATGCTGGGAACCAATTTGGTTCCTGCTCTTTGTATCCTCTCAGTCTTGCTTATATCTTTCCTTCTGCAGGAACTATACTACTGATACATTTTCCAGTCTTGGGTGCATTAGAGTATCTGTAATGTTTTTCATTATCTCCTCATCCATGTAGTGATAAGCCACCCTAACATTCTTCAGCAATCCATACATTTCTTCTAGACATTCCTTCCCTTTTTCACAGTTTACAGTTAATATGTAAAACTGTTTTACTTAATTTTTGCATTTATTGATAATACCATTTTCAAAGTTCCTTTCTTCTTCTCTGGATTCCTGTTTTTTATTGCTATATCTATTGTATTCTTCCTTTCTTCTATTGTTACTTTTCATTCTCCATTTTCTCCAAGCCACACCTCTGATTTTTAGTGGCTTCATATTTTTTGTTTGTGCATGTCTTGTCTTGTAACACCCCTTATAAGGGTAATAATACTCAGAGTGTATGGTATACTTACCACAGAATCATTTGTCGAGAAGAAGAACATCGCTATGAGCAGGACTTTCAGGATACTCTTGGAAAGTACATCCAGAACATGACTCGCCCCAAGAAAGATGAGGCCTTAAACAGCATCTTCACTTTCTTTAAGGATTCTGACAAAATGCTCCAGAAGACAAGGTATACTGAGTTTGATTTATACATATATATATGTATATATATTTATTTCTCTTTTTCTGCATGAGAGGATGAAGAGGGCAGTCACTGATTAAATGAAGCAGCCTTGCAGTGGATATGCTGTGTCTTTCTGAATTGTTTATGAGCCAGGGCAATGGGTGAGATACAAGGATGACCTGTCAACTTGGAGGAGCCAAGAAAAGAGGAAGGAAGGGGTGGTGAATGGGAGTGGAGTGGGTGGTGATGAAATGGGTTGGAGTGAAATTATACCTTTTGACTTTGGCTACCTTCTTTGTAAGGGGGAAAAAAGCCCTTGGTATATGTATGCATGTATCTATATCTCTATAGACCAAGGGCTTCTTCACCCTTATAAAGGAGGTAACCAAGTCAAAGGCAATACACTCCTACCTATTTGGCTCCTCTCCACCACCCTTGTTTCCATTCTATCCTAGCTCCTTGTGGATGAAGGGTCATCCCTGCCCTCTGCCCATGTGTCTAAACCATCCCAATAATCTTTCATCAACCCAGTCTGCCAACTCCCTTTCCATCCCAGCTCTCCTCCCCTCATTTCTCACTCTATCCAACCTTATAACTCCAACCGTACTGCTGCTCACCAATTGCTGCCTCTGTTCCTCTCCTAATTTTCTCAAGTAACTCTTCAATACAATAACACCTACATAGATGTCATGAGACACAAGTGGGTATATGAGGATGCCGGTGTCTGCATCTTGATTATATTTATTTTGTAGTTGTAGTTGAGTTACTCCCAAATTCTCTGAACTAATTTGTTCGTGCTTTCTGTGTTTATTATTACTTCATAAAAGATAATGAGTAATACAGTAGTGACTTAATATTTTATAACACGAGTAGTGTGATACATCGTACATTAGGCATCCAATGCTGCACACGAGAATTTGACTCGTATTGAAAAGGTTAAGACATTCCCATGAAAATTTATATTGTTCCGAAGCCCAGACCCTCGGAGTGAGGTGTTTTCAAGCACACACAGTGTTAGCGGTAGAAACGCGCCACCTATCCTTGGGTAAGGAGTACCTCAGGTTTGTATCAGGGAAAAATTAATTTTCCTGCGAAAATTAATTTTTTTCATCTTGTCTCTCTCAGGCTAAGCATTCCCATGAAAATTTATATGTTTCATTGTGTCTCTCTCAGGCTAAGCACTGTCGAGAGGGTTCTGGTCCCCATGTTGCAGAATGTGAATTCTCTTAGTGTCACTAAATTCTTTGAGAGATGGATCTGCACCATCATGTCGGGGGTCAGTCTTAACATTACTGGCCGAGATGCAGAGCAGCACAAAGATTTAGTGACCAAAACTGCTAGTTTCTTACTTATTCAGGTAATGTACATAATTCTCTCTAGCTTATTTTCATTTTACTTCCTCGTTATTTTTCTCTCTTTTCCTCAGTCTCCTATTCTCCCTTTTTTACCTTTTTCTTCATATCTCTCTCTCTCTCTCACTCTCTCTCTATATATATATATATATATATATATATATATATATATATATATATATATATATGTATATATATATATATATATATCCTGTTTCATGTCTCTATCTCATGTCTCTCTCACTCGGTCTCTTTTTCTCTGTGAGACTTTCTCTTCCTCCATGTCTCTCTCTCTCTCCCTCTCCCTCCCTCTCTGTCCCTCCTTTCTGTCCCTCCCTCTCTCTCTCACTTCTCAGTCTCTCTCTTTCACTTCTCTGTCTTTCTCACCTCTCACTTCTCTGTCTCTCTCTTGCACTTCTCTGTCTCTTGCACTTCTCTGTCTCTCTTGCACTTCTCTGTCTTTCTCTTTCACTTCTCTGTCTTTCTCTCTCTCTCCTCTGTCTTTCTCTCTCTCTCCTCTGTCTTTCTCTCTCTCTCCTCTGTCTTTCTCTCTCTCTCTCTCTCTCTCTCTCTCTCTCTCTCTCTCTCTCTCTCTCTCTCTCTCTCTCTCTCTCTCTCTCTCTCTCTCTCTCTCTCTCTCATCTCCTTTTTGTTCTCTTGATACCTTCTTCTTGTTCCCCATTAATTTAGAGTTTTGATCTTATTTTCTATGAATTAGAATAATTTTCTTGAGTATAACTGAGATGTACAATAGAATGGTTTTTAAGATTTTATGAATTATTTCATCATATTGCAGATTCTTTACTACAAATTGAGTAAAGAGCAAGTGTTCTCAAGTGACTCCACAGTCAATGCAGCCTTCCGTCCTCAAGATAAGACAGGGAAAGAGATGACAAAGGAGGTGTTCAAGCAGGCAAGCAAGGTGGCCAAGGGAGAATTGCGGCATGATCAAACTCAAGCTGACCTGCGGCGCAAGTGCGCATGTGCCGCATATAATGCCATGGTTTCCGTACTCTCTTGTGTTCAGAACGAGCTCAAATTCTACACAGCATTCTTGTTTACAGAAAATACTGTCAAAGGAGAAGCAATGTGGGAGTCACTGATTGATTGCAACAAGGCCCACAGTTTTGACATAGAGGTCAACAACAACATGAGTAAGAAGAAAAAATTTGTCGCTGTTCGTAAATCTCTAAAAGAGGAGAGAAAGAAGTTAGGATTACAGTACTCAAGCACAGTTGAGTATTTCTCTTCACACTACCTATCAGACAGCAGCCTACGAGAAGACCTCAGTCATTATGATTTTTCAAGCTCTGTAGTTCTTACCATGACTCCAAAGAATGACCAAGAAAGGTTAGTCCTCTCTACAGTATTAAGTCTATAATACATGCATGAATATAAGTGACAGTGTTTATGTATGGGTAGGTGTAGAGAGTGATTTTTTTCGTATCTGATGTGGGTATAAGTAGATCAGAATACATGTGTGAGTTGGTGTCCAAGTCAAAGCATATACCCACCCTTCACTCATCCTAAAATACATTTGTTGCCCTGTCCATCATGGATGAAGAGTTGTCTCTGTCCCTTGCCTTCAGTTTTGGTCATAGGTGGTCCAGCAAGAAAATACTTCCATAGCAGGACCCAACAGCTGAAGTTGGTTTACCCCCACCAATTCATAACATGGCAACCCTCCCCCTCATCCACTAATGAATTTACAGAGTAGACAGGATTGATCAAAGAATGTACAAGGTGGTTTGGGCATATGGAAAGAATAAGCGAAGAAAGACTTGCATAGTTTGGAAAGCAAAAGTAGATGGTGTAAACTTGAGTGGAAGACCAAGAATGAGGTGGATGGACAGGATGAAAGGAGTATTAGATGAAAAGGGAATGTCACTTGAACAAGGAGGAGAGTACAAAAGATAGGAGGGAATGGAGAACAATTGTAAATGCATGAAGAAATGACACAGCTTGAAGGGAGATTCTTCTAGGTGCCAAATATCCCTGTGATGTCAGCACCTTTGTTAGGCAGCATGCATATGTGGATGCTGACAGGTGGTGGAGGGCAGTCAGCTGGAAGCATCCTGTTGTGGGGGGCATGTGAGATATGTCGGCCACATCGTTTGGGGTGAGAGTGGCTGCTGTAGGGCTCTTGATATCTGACATGCTTAAGTGCCGAGTGCCTATCCCTGTGATGTCCGCACCTGTGTCAGGCAGCACGTATGTGAGTGCTGACTGGTGGTGGAAGGCAATTATACATGGAGTGCTACATTTGCACGCTAAGACAGACAATTCTAGACTGGATTGAGGCTCGCTTGCACAGAGCTAGACAGCCACGCCTCGTACACATATGAATGAGGCCTTGTTGGCCATGACAGTCTTTGTGGAAGCATCACTGATGGTTGGGGCACATCAAACACTACGGCGCTCTGCTTGCATCCAATGCTAGAGCACCTTATAGCACTACACCACACCTGGTAAGGTTGAAAAGACAGATAGACATTCCCTGTTTTTCAATTTACATTTCATTCAATTGTGACATTTACTTTCTTCCTTCACTCTGTATCTCGACTCTATAACCACTTCCCCAGTCAACCAATGAATCCATTACCCCATTTCTCTCTCGTGAGAACAAATATTAGGTGATGGTATTTTGGCTTGAGTGATTCAGTGTTCTTTGGGTGGGAGTTGAGTCTCTTTAGTTGTAAACATTCCTTATTGTATTTCACAATTGGACACCATTTGTCCATGTTGTGGTATCCTGGTGTCTTCCACTTTCTGGCTTGATGTGTAACAAGTTTTGTGGTGCACTTAACCCCTTCCATACGGTGCCGCACACGTAGGCGTCATGGGGAGCGAGTGTATTCGCGAGGCTGCCATATCGGCGTCTTGATTATATTTATTGTAGTCGCCCCTCCATAATGACATTCTTTCTAATTCTTTTGTAATCGCATTTTCTATGGTTATCAAAATTCACGGGTGAAGAGAGAACGATCGATATAAGCGGTGACTATATTTTATGATGCGAGTATTATTACGACACGTCGTACGGCTGGCATTGGCTGCTGCCACCGAGATCTAAGTCCATGACGCCTACGTGTGCGGCACCGTATGGAAGGGGTTAAGAGTGAAATTAAGTAGTATTTATTGTACTTTAATGCCTCCCATGACAGACTTGATCCTGAAGATATAGTAGGAAGTTTCACTTCCTCAAACCTTGACCAGAATGACTACAATGACCATGATGTGATGCCCAACTTGACTGCCATCATTCATTATATGAAAAACTCAGGAATTCTCCCAGAGTGGAAATCTGTTAGTAAAGGTTTACCAGTACTTGCCTTTTGAAATATATTACTGTTTGTTTATTTTTATTTATTTATTTATTTTTATCTCATTTTATTGATCTTTATAGAGAGATTTATCTTAAGGCATGAAATTGTTTGAGACAACCCTTGCTTTGTGTCTTAGATTTACATTTTGAGTTAAGAACTTCATATGTAACAGTAATATTATACATTTCCAGGAGTCAATGCCAAGTTATGCAGATGTCCCAGCATTTATGAAGCATATAAAAAGCAAATTAGAGGAGAAAGCCCCATGTAATGTCAAATTGTTCCTTCTACGCCTGATCACCAACACAGCGAGTGTATTTGCACCATATGGGCAGCATTTTGTTGCACCCATCCTGAGCTGTATGACAGATTCCACTTTAGGAGATAACATAAATTACTTTTTTTCTGATATTGTAAGTATTTTCTTATGATGTGATTTTTTATAAGTTTATTAGAATTGCAGTGTTTGATATAGGGAGGTACAGTTATAGTGGATGAGCTAGTGAGGTTGTTTATGTGTGTCTGAAGAAGGGGAGAGTGCTGGAGGACTGGAGGAGTGCCTGTATAGCTCTGATTTGCAAAGGAATAGGGGACAAATGTGATTGTAGTAGTTTTAGAGGGATCAGTTTGTTGAGTGTAGTTGGAAAGGCTAATGGGAGGGTTTTGATTGAGAGGAATAGAGGGAGTAATTGGTGAGGAGCAGTGTGGGTTTAGGAAAGGAAGAGGATGCATGGATCAAATTTTTGTGGTAAGGCAGATTTCTGAGAAGGTTTTGGCAAAAAGTTAGGGTGTTTTTTGGGCCAATATGGATTTGGAAGGAAGACCTTTCCTGTTGAGGTAGGACAGGGTGGGACAGAAGATAGGGGTGAATGGAGAATGGTTGTATATGAATGATGCTGTGATGCATGAGTGGGAGGGATTGGGGGATGGGGTGTGAGGGAGTGTGTGAAAAATATATTGATGCAGCCCAAAGGGATTTGTCCTTATCTTCTCCATTTCTGCATGAGGGGATGGAGAGTGGGAGTCGCTGATTTAATGAAGTGGCCTTGCTGTGTCTTGCAAAGTCTTGAAATTTAAGAAGGACAGAAATGAGAAGTTTAAATATGAGATGAAATGTCTGAGAAGTATGGTAGAGGTTACTGGGTTGGATAGAGTGAGAAATGAGGAGGTGAGGAAGAGAACAGGGATAGAAAGGGTGCTGGCAGTTAGGGCTGATGAAAGATTATTGGGATGGTTTGTGCACATGGAAAGAATGTGTGAAGAAAGATTAGTAAAAAAAGTGTTGAAGGCAGAAATGAATTGAATGAACTTGAGGGGATGACTGAGGATGAGATGGATGGATGGAATGAAAGGGGCTTTGACCAAGGAAGAGGGAAGGTAGAGGATAGGGATAAGTGGAGGATGGTTGTGTATGGATGATATTGTTATGCAGCCTGAAGGGATTCCTCCCAATCTTTCTCTATTTTCTGCATGAGGGGATGGGGAGGGGGGTTGCCATGTAAGCAAAGTGGCCCTGCTGTGTACTTACTGTGTCTTGTTGCATTACTTCTGACCTAGACAGTGGGCAGGAGACATGGATGACACTTCATCCAAGAGGAGCTAAGATAAGAGGAAAATTTGGTTGGTGGATGGGAGTGGAATGGTTGTGGGTGGGTGAGTGGCTTGACTTGGCAACCTCCCTTATAAGGGGGAGGAAGCCCTTTGTAGATAACTAGATAGGTTGTTGTTGTTGTTGTTGTTGTCGTTCCCTAGACTGTCTGTCCGAGCAGTCCCGTCTCCTCAAGGAAGGCCACAGCCGAAACTGGGTTTTCCCACAAATCCTTTATAGAGTGTATGTTGTGTTGTTTGCGTGCATGATTGTGTATAATGCAGTCTTCCATTATGTGTTGTATGGTATGGGGTGAAGTGTTACATCCTGGGCAGCTGTTCACAACACGGTCGTCCAGCCTCTTCTGGTAGCTTAGAAGTGCTGGGTGGTGACCGCATCGCAGTCTGGCCAAGTGGACTCTGTCCTTACGTGGGAGAGAGGATTCAGAAGGGTTGATATCAGGGGGTCTGGCATGCAGCAGTGTGTTGTCTTTCAGTGTGCTAATGGAGCGGTGAGTGATATGATTATGAATATGTTTCCGGAGGCTGGTATTTGGTGGTTGTGGAGGAAGAGAAGAGAGTATCTGTGTGTAATAAAGGTCTTTGGGTGTAGTTTTAATGTTTCTTGGTGTGTGTGGGTGTTCTGCTATGTAGTGTAGCGGGTGTGATGTGTTTGTGGTGGCTGCAGCAAGTGTTTGTGTGCCTCTCATGTCGAGGTGGTCCTTGACTTTGAGGACTTTTGTTTCATGGTGTAAATGGTCTGTAGGTGATGTATTTGTGCAGCCTGTAATTGTTTTTAGGGCTTTGTTTTGTATGATTTGAAGGGTGTTGTGGTGTGTCTCACTGAGATTAGGAGCCCATGCAGGACTCGCATAATTCATCACTGAGCGTATGCATTGTTTGTATATTGTTATATTAGTTTCTTTGTTTTGTCCAAATGTTGTTCCTGTGATTGACTTAAGTGCGTTAAGTCTAGGTGTGCATTTGTTTTTTATGTTTGTGAGGTGTTGTTTGAAAGACATGGATGTATCGTATGTTACACCAAGAATTTTCGGTGTGTTTGTGTGTGGTATTAGAGTGTTGTTGATGTAGAGATGAGGTATGTATTTGTGTTCTTTTGTCCAGTTGGTGAGAAGTGTTGCTGTAGATTTGGTTGGAGCTATTTTGAGTCTGTTTGTGATGAACCATGTGTTGAGTGTGTCAAGGTAAGGCTGGATTATTTCTGCAGCTTTGTCTGTGTTACGATGTGTGCATGTGATTGTTATGTCGTCTGCGTAGGAAGAGATTTGTATTTCTGAGGTGTCTGGCGTGGGTAAGTCATGCATGTATAGATTAAATAATGTGGGGGATAGAACTGAGCCCTGTGGTACTCCGTTCTTAATGTTTCTGATGTGCGATGATTGGCCATTATATGACACATGAGCATTCCTGCCTGCCAGATAATTGGCCAGCCATCTTTTGGTGTTATTGTGCATGTCTGTGTTATATATTTTATTTGTTAGGTTGTGGCGGGGGATGGCATCAAAAGCTTTACTAATGTCCAATGTTATAAGAAGTGTTCTGTGGTGGGGCCTATCTGAATTGATGCCATCTAAAATTCTTTGTGTGAGGTTTGTCAGAAGAGTGTTTGTGGAGTGTAGTGGCCTAAAACCGTGTTGTGAGTCAGCAAGGGGAATATATGGTGTGACAAGTTTAAGTATTAGGCGTTCAATGACTTTAGAGGGGGTGCAGAGAAGTGTGATTGGGCGGTGCGATGTTGGGATTGTTGAGTCTTTGTTCGGTTTTGGAATGGTGATTATTTTACCATGCTTCCAGATGTCGGGTATAGTGTTGTGTGAATAGCTGTAGTTTGCAATGTTTGTGAGTGCGTGTATACCTTGTGGTCCAATGTGTTTTAGGTGGATGTTGCTTATGTTATCAGGGCCACAGGCAGATGAGTGCTTGAGACTATGCATTATGAGTTTTGTCTGACTGTCTATGAAGGGTGTATAGTCTGAGTCTGTGGGAAAGTCTTTCTTACGTCGAATGGTGCGTCGGTCGTCAGGGTGAGATGTAAGATGGCTCGTCTGTGCAAAATGACGTATGAGTGCGTTTGCTTGTTGTCTGTTTGAGGGTAGATTATCTGTTGTTGTGATTATTGCTGCGTGAGAGCGTGTAGTGTTAGTGTTGGATAGTGTGATGCTGTTGAGTGTTTTGTACAATTTGCTGGTGTTTGTTTTGTGATCAAGTGTATTGATAAAGTTTTGCCAATTTTGTGTTTTTTGTTCATGTATTTTATTGGCAATCACAGTGTTTAGTGTTTGTATTTGGTCTGCTATGTTTTGAGGGATAGGTGTGGGGGTATCGTGTTTAAGTGTGTCACGTTGTCTGATGAGGCCTTGGATTTCTGGTGTGAAGTTGGGGTTGTGTGATTTTCTGTTGCCTCTAGGGATGTATCTCTTGTCTGCGTTTTGTATGATTGTATTAAAAGCGTGCACAGCATTGTTTATGTTTGTGATTGGTGTACTGTTAAGTGTTTCAAAATGTTGTTCTGTCTCTTCATTAAAGGCTTCCCAGTTAGCTCTCTTGTAATTGGTGTAAGTGTGTCTGTGGCCAGCTGGGGTGCATCTTGTTTTGGTGGTGATGATGATTGGAAGGTGGTCAGAACCAAGGGCTCCGACCACTCTCCATGATGTTGTTGGGGTTAGGCAGGGGGAGCAAAAGGTGATATCAGGAGAGGAGGGAGTGTAGAGGGCTTGGTATGGGATATGTGTATGATTATGCGTGTTGTTCATGATAGTCAATGAGTCGAATTGAGTCTGTATATCAAGCCCTCTGTCTGTGTCAGGGTTGTCGACAAACCAGGCAGACGACTTGGCGTTGAAGTCACCACCCATGATCAGGTTGGGGATTGAGGTTAGTTGGCTGAGTTGAGGTCTGAAGGTGTTTGGAACTGTGGGGGATGATTGGGGGGGAATGTACATGTTAACTATTGTTAGTGTTGAATTGTTGCCTGTGCGGATACGAATGGATTGGGTTTCTGTTGTGTTATCTGTGGTAGGGAGGAGAATTTTGGTTGTGGCACTTGTGTCCACAAAACAGATGGAATGGTGGATCAGGGTGATGAGTCCACCGCCATTGCCGTCAGTCCGGTCTTGTCTGATGGTGGTGTAATTATGAAATGACGGTGTTTTGTGTGAGTGTCTTAATTTTGTTTCTTGTAGAATTGCAATGTGTATGTTGTGTTGTTTAAGAAAGTGTTCAAGTTCATGTTTTTTAGTGTTTATACCGTCAATGTTGTGTTGTAATATGTTGATGTTGTGTGTTTTGTATGTGTTGTATGTTGCCGTTTGGGGTTGAGGTTGGGGTGGTAGTGGGGAAGGTGTAGGATCTGGGTCAGAGGGGGGGAAAGGAGAGATCGGGGACAAAGGAAGGGGAGTACTAATCGGGGGTAAGGGCAAAGGGAAATTGGGAGTGGGTAAGGGTGTTGGCTGTGGTTGGGGAGGTGGGATTGGGGTTACTGGAGGGCAGGTAGAACATGTCCAAGTGTTTGTGTATTGGTTTGTGTCAGCAAGTGTTGTACAAGTGAGGTGGGCCCAGTTTTTGCACATATTGCACTGAACTGAGCCCTTTGTCTGTCTGCTCGAAGTAATGGGTTTAGAGCATGTTGGGCATGTGTATTTTGTGGTGGGCCCAGGATTGCTCTCTACATCTCCGGCTAAAAGTAGAAGAAGAGGGGTGATCGCCGGAAAATGACCCCTCAGTGCAGAAAAAACGTAACATTGTGTGTTGGAAAAAAAAAGGATTGTGGTACTCCCCCAGGTAGGCGTAGCTCCTCCTTGGGGATCGGTGCCATCTGCGTAGAGCTGATGGCCAGGGGTATTTGCTGCTGTTTGGCCCCCAACTCTTGGGGTTGGGGGGTGGTCCCACGACGTAGACGTTGCAGCTCCAGGACCTAGATAGGTAGTTAGGTAGTTAGAATTGCTTTTGCTCTTGACATTGTCATTGCTGTAAACATTGATTACCATTGGTGCTGCTGTTGTTTTGCCTGGGAGCCATGGGTCTCCTATAAGAGGGATCCTAGAGCAATGGAGTGTTAGTCATACAAGGCTATGATCTCTATTTCCATCCCTCCTCATCCCTTTTATATATATATATATATATATATATATATATATATATATATATATATATATATATATATATATATATATATAATTTATTTATTTATCTCGCTTTTTAACAATTTTTACACAACTTTTTTCAACTGAATTTGAGAAAAAATGTGAATATATTTTAAAGAAAAATTAGAGTTTTGTTGTACCTGAACAGGCATGTATTTAGTCATGGATGCTGTCTTTACTTCAGCTCATAATGTTGTTAGAATGGGGACCCCAAGCAATTCCAGAGAATCCCATCTTGGCCTCACGAGTTTTAAAGAGATTGTTCATCAATGCACCTCATACACGTATGGATGTCTTCAAGTACAACCTGGAAATTACGAGGTAAAATATTGCACATATGTCATTGTAGGTTTGGTACAAACCAGTGTCATTTGAGATAGTTATTCCTAGGTCCCTTTCTGAGTTTACTTTTTTAACTTCCTTTGTACCAATTTTATATTGACCCAATATCCTATTTTTGCTTTTTCCAAATTCTATTATACTACATTTCTTAATGTTGAAGTTCACTTCACTCTTCTGACTCCATTTCCAGACTTTGTCCAGGTCTTCTTGAAAAGATTTGCAGTCTTTCTTCATTTTTTTTTTTTATATACCAAGGCTTTTTCCCCCTTCCAAGGGAGGTAGCCACAAAAGGAAAGGCATAAAAACACTCCCACCCATTTCATCCCTAAATACACTCCACACCCCTCCCACCCTTCCTCTCATCTGAGCACCTCCTGGATGACGGGTCATCCCTGAACCCTGCCCACCGCCCTGGGTCAGAAGCAGTGTCGCAAGACACAGTACATCCACAGCAAGGCCGCTTCATTTAATCGGCGACCCCCCCTCTCCGTTCCCCTTTGCATATAAGGAGAGGACGGGGAGAAATCCCTTCGGGCTGCGTCAAAATTTACTCACACATACTACCCCACCCCCCACCCCCCCGCCTATTCCTCCTCATGTCGTCACAACATCATCCATATACAACCATTCTCCACTCACCTCTGTCTTCCGTCCTCTCCCTTCCTTCCTCAACAGACATTCCCCTCTTCCCCAAAGCCCCCTTCACCCCATCCATCCACCTCATCCTAGGACGTCCCCTCATGTTCACTCCCTCCACATCTGCCTTCCATACCTCTTTTACTAGTCTTTCGTCACTCATTCTTTCCATGTGTCCAAACCATCCTAATATTCTTTCATCAACCCTATCTCCCAAATCCTTTTTCACCCCTGTTCTCCTCCTCACCTCCTCATTTCTCACTCTATCTAGCCTAGTAACCCCCACCATACTTCTCAGACACCTCATCTCAAACACATTCAAACTCCTTCTCTCTTCTTCTCTTATGTTCCACGTTTCTGCCCCATACAGTGCTGTTGGCACTTCCTTTATACTTACTCTTTTTAATAGTTTTGCATCATCTGCAAAGAAGTTCATATAACATTCCACGCCTTCATCCACATCATTTATATAAATAGCAAACATTATGTGTGTGTGTGAGAGAGAAGAAGAGAAGAGAGGACCAAATTAAATGATTGATTGATTCAGCCTTGATGAAATGTCAGTACTTTTCACTACTAATTCCCTGACCTTGCCTTAAAGGACTGTAATTGAAAGTTGGAAAAGTGTAGTGGAGGTGCCATATGAAGTGATCTACAGTTTGATGGAGGTCAGGGAAGGGAAGAGCCGAGAAGTGGAAGCTGGATTGCAGCTGCTGGGTGCTGTACTCCATAATGGCTTGTCATCTTACCCATTAGAAAGTGCCATCCATCAGAAGAGGTAACTATTTCATTTGAATACCAATTGGTGGCAGTTTGTTTATTTAAAACTTTAGATTTGCATTGGAACTATTTAATATCGTGCATAATTCTTGACCTAAAAACCTTGCCATATTTATTCATTTATATTTTATTTATTTATTTATTTTTTGCTGTAAAAACAGAAGTTATGGCAAATTAATAATAATAATAAAAAAAATCATCTTTGCGGTTGCCATTTCTATCCATATTGTGCATACCTTTGTGTTTGTTATTTTTACACACACACCTTGAATTTTGATCTCAATTTATTTTCTGTCCATAGATGTGAAGGTGCTATCCTTAGGTTGCTGGGTGAGCGATATGTTAGTCTCTATGGACCAGCAGCAGAGGTTGCTGGACTCATACTGAAGTTGGAGGTAAACAAACAAGGAGGTAAGGGATAGTTTGTTACACAGAGGTGGAATACATGTAGTACTTTATTGTAGAGCCACTCTCCAGTGCAATTAAGTTGATGGCCACATATGCTCTGATGGTGTCTGTACAGTATTCTGTAAAACACACCACAAACACACACAGTTTATACGGCTCAACGGTGCAGTGGTAGTGTTCACAAACATTACCCCAGTGGTCTGAGTTCGAATCCTCCCCAGGGCTGAAATAATTTCATTATCACTGTGCTGTGAACCATTACTCCAACTCTTGTGGGTGGAGAGTTGGCGAGGAGGAATTAAGGTCACAGCATTACCCATAGATCGGTCTTATATGAGCTTTGAGCTCTCATTTGGGAGGGTAATAGCTGTCGATCATGAGTCCAACAAGTGATCCAAGACCATAATAAATCTCACGTACACACACACACACACACACACACACACACACACACACACACACACACACACACACACACTTCAACGAATGGACGGCTTAGAAGACGTTCTGAAGAAAAGTGAAGTCTGTGGATCCCAACGCAAAGAGAAGTGCCTAGTGTTTTTGCAGGGTGGGGGGGAAATTGCTCGTGGAGTAGTGGGAACGTAGGGAAAGAGGAAAAGGGGAGGGATTACTGAGGGAAATGGAAGGAAATGAGGAGGGAGTAGACTTTGACCAGCCAGACAAGCGGAAGGTAAACAAAAGACTTAGCGAGGATCAAATGTCTAATAAAAATGTAAAGATTAGAAGTATAGAGAGGAGCAATACAGAAGAAAGTGACGAGAATATGTTCCAGGGATTTAAAGAGGGTGGGGGGGACACAACCCCCCCCCCCCCCCCCCCCCGACTGATAAGACTAGAGGAGAGAGTTGATAAGGTGATCGAGGACTTGGAGCGTAAGTTAGGTAACGTAGACTCCATTTTTCAAAGAATTGAAAGGTTGGAACAACTAGAGAAGGCTAACAGAAACTTAACTGAAGAAATAGAGGACCTAAAAAGACAGTTAGGAAATGTAAAGGAGGAGAATGAGAAATTGAAGAAGAATAGTAATGAAAACAGAGAGAAACTAGCTACAGAAGCTAAAAATTGGAGAATAACTCAAGAAGGGAATAAGGTTTCATTCACTGACATAGTCAAACAGCAATTGAAAGAACATAATGAAGACTCAGTTATTAAAGTGATGAGACAGAAGGAGAATATAGTAAGAGAATTAGCTGACAAAAAGAAATGTATAATTATATTAGGAATGGAAGAGAAACATAACCCAGATAGAACTGCAAGAATCAAGGAGGAAAATGAAAGAGTAAGCAGTTTATTAAAATTAGTCCAGGAAGATGAACCAGAAATTATAAAGGAAATTGAGGAAAAATTCAGACTCGGAAAATATAGTACAGATAAGACCAGACCAATTAAGATTAAATTCAGGTCACAAACAACAGCAGAGAAAATTCTATCCAAGACAGGGAAACTAGCAACAAATGATCAATATAAAAAGGTATGGATAAAAAGAGAAATGAATAAGGAGGAAAGAGAGGCAGAAAAGCAGAAAAGAATTGAAGCTAAGGCAAAAAACGAGGAAAGAACGGAGTCAGAGAAAGAGAGATTCTATTGGAGAGTAGTGAACATGAAAATAAAGCAGTTCGACATACTAAAGAAAAACATAAGGGAAACAGAGAATACAATGGAAGTGGCAGAAAACTAAGAGTGTCTTACACAAATATAGATGGATTGATAACAGGATTGAATGAACTGAATGATTATTTGAAAGAAAAAGAACCGGACATAATGGGAATTGTAGAAACAAAATTAAAAGGCCCACTACCACCCAACAGTGTAGGACATGATACATACAATTATTGGATTAGAAACAGAGAGAAAAAACAAGGGGGTGGAGTTATGTTCCTGACTAAGAAGGATATAAACGTGAAAGGTGTCATATATGGAAAGAATACAGTAGAGATGATTATGATAGAAGTGGAAGACCGAGATAAGAAGAGCAGAAAATTTGTGATCAATTATGTGCCTCCGAAAACAGCCTCATGGGAGGAGAGTGAACATAAAAGTATGTTAGAGGACACAAAGATAGCATTAACTAAAATAATGGAAGACGGAGGAAGAATAGTTATGATGGGCGACTTTAATTGCAAAGAAATCTGCTGGGAAGAAATGACAGTAAAGAGTGGTGATGACTCATGGGGAAATGCTCTACTTGAGATGATTACTGACCATTCAATGACACAATGGATACAAGAGAACACTAGGTATAGAAATGAAGAAGAACCATCGAGGCTAGACTTAATAATTACATCTGAACCTAGAATAGTGGACAAGATTGAATATAAAACACCAATAGGTAAAAGTGACCACATATTGATTGAACTGGAACTTAATGAAGGAAAATATATGAAAAGAAATGAACAATATAGAAAAGGAAGAATGATGTATGAAAAAACAAACTTTGATAAAATAAGAGAATTCTTCCAACAAGAAAACTGGGAAGAAATATACAAAGAAGAAACAACAGTGGAAGAGAAATGGAATATTTTGACAAAAATTTACAAAAAAGGAGTGGAAAAGTATGTCCCAAGACAAAAACAAGAAAAAGAATATGTAAAATGCTGGTACAACAAAAGTTGTAGGGAGTTAAAGGACAAAAGAGACAAAGCCTGGACCAGATGGAAAAAAGACAGAAGACCTGAAAAATGGAAAATATATACTGGTTATAGAAATGAATATGTACAAAAGTGCAGAGAGGAAAAAAGAAAATATGAAAAAGATGTTATAGAAAAGTGTAAAGATCAACCAAAACTATTCTACAGATTTGTAAACAATAAACTGAAAAACAAACAAGACTTAGAGAAATTAAGACAAGGAGGAGTTGAATACACTGAGGAAATGGAAATGGCAGAAATTATGAACAAACATTTTAAATCAGTGTTTACAAGGGAAAATATACAACCTGAAGAGATTGAGTGGAAGGAAAAAGTCCCCCCTATGGAAGAAATAGAAGTAACAAAGAATGAAATATTGACACACTTGGGTAATTTTGATGTCAGAAAATCGCATGGGCCAGATGAAATAGCAAACTGGATTCTGAAAGACTGCAGGAATGAACTGGCAGACAAAATACATAGCATAATAAGCAGTTCCTTAAAAGAAGGAAAAGTTCCAGAAGATTGGAAAAAAGCAAATATAGTACCTATATATAAAGGAGGAAATAAAGAAGAACCTACCAACTATAGACCAGTCTCTCTAACAAGTACAATAGCAAAAATATGTGAAAGAATTATCAAAAGTAGATGGGTAAAATACTTGGAAAAAAACAACGTACTAAATCCAAGGCAATTTGGATTCAGACAAGGACGATCATGCGTCACCAATTTAATATGTTTCTATTCAAGGCTAATAGATATAATACAAGAAAGAGATGGATGGGCTGATTGTGCATTTCTAGACCTAAAAAAAGCTTTTGACAAAGTACCACATAAGAAGTTGCTTAAGAAATTAGAATATGAAGGAGGAATACAAGGTAAATTGCTAAATTGGATGGAAGACTTTTTGCAAGAAAGAAAAATGAGAGTAGTGATAAGAGATCAGCACTCAAAATGGAATGAAGTAATAAGCGGTGTCCCGCAGGGAACAGTTCTGGCCCCAATAATGTTTGCTATATATATTAATGATATGGATGAAGGAATTGAAAGCTATATGAGCTTCTTTGCAGATGATGCAAAATTACTGAAAAGAGTGAAAACTGAAGAAGATTGTGAATCACTACAGAGAGATCTAAATAAAGTACAAGAATGGAGTAGGAAGTGGGAGATGGAGTTCAATACAAAAAAGTGTAGTATAATGGAATTTGGAAAAAGCAAAAACAGAATAACAGGATCATATAATTTGGGAAAAGAAGGAATAAAAAAAGTAGAAAATGAGAAGGACCTGGGAGTCATTGTTATGAATAATATGTCACCTGAGAAACATATAAATAAGATTTTTGGAGAAACTTATAATTTAATAAGAACAATCAAAGTGGCATTTACATACCTGGATGAAGAAATGGTGAGGAAAATCCTAATCACCCTGATAAGACCAAGATTGGAATATGCAGCAACGATATGGTCACCAAGTACAAAAAAATGTATAAAAAAACTTGAAAGAATACAAAGAGCAATTACAAAACTGGCACCAACACTCTCAAAACTATCATATGAAGAGAGACTAGAAAAACTTAAACTACAGACACTAGAGCAAAGAAGAGAGAGAGGAGATTTGATAGCTATTTACAGAATCATGAAAGGCATAGAAATTACTGATAGAGAGAATCTGATAAAATGGGATGACAGAAATACAAGAGGACACGGAAAGAAAATAAAAAAAGACAGCTATAGAAGAGATTTTAAAAAGAACAGCTTTCCTCACAGAGCAATAGACAGTTGGAACAAGTTAGATGAGAAAGTGGTGTGTGCAAAAACAATACATGAATTTAAAAATAGTTTAGATAAAATGAGATATGAAGACGGGACCCCACGAGCATAGCTCCCCTTCCCGTAAAATACAACTAGGTAAATACACACACACACACACTCTTATGTGGAATAGTTTAGAAGGTGATATAGCCCAAGCTCAAACAATACATGAGTTCAAATCTAAATATGATCATTGGAAATCAGAGATGTAGATTAAATTGGAACCATACATGAATTTGAATCTATGTATGTTAGAAAATGTTAGAAAATTAGAGACCAGTTTCCCTTACAAGCACAGTAACCAAAATTTGTGAAAAAGTTATAAAAAGTAGATGGATAAAACATCTGGAGGAGAACATTATACTAAATCTTAGACAATTCAGATTTAGACAGGGAAGATCATGTGCTACAAATTTGATCTGTTTTTATTTAAGTCTACTAGACATAATACAGGAAAGGGACACATGGGCTGATTGTGTTTTTCTATATCTACAAAAAGCTTTTGACAAAGTCCCACACAAAAAACTATTAAGAAAACTAGAAACCATAGGAGGGATACAAGGTAAACTACTGAAATGGATGGAGGACTTTTTGCATGGAAGAAAAATGAGGGTAGTGCTCAGAGATAAGAGTTCTTGGGAAGAGGTGATTAGTGGAGTTCCACAAGGATCACTATTGGATCCAATAATGTTTGCTATTTATGTGAATGACATGGATGAGGGTGTGGAATGTTACATGAGTTTCTTTGCAGATGACACAAAACTGTTAAAGAAAGTGAGTACTGAAATAGACTGTGACTCACTGCAGAGATATCTGAACAGAGTTTGGAAATGAAGTCAGAAGTGGGAAGTGGACTTCAACATTAAGAAGTATAGCATAAAGGAATTTGGAAAAGTAAAAAAAGTATGTCAGGACAATATAAAATTGGTGCAAAGGAAGTAAAGACTTGGGAGTAATCATCACAAAGGATACCCCTGACAAACAGATAAACAAAATTGTCAGTGAAACCTATAACTTGCTAAGATCAATAAAAGTGGCTTTTACTTGGATGAAGAAATGGTAAAGAAAATATTAGTCACACTGATAAGGCCTAAATTGGAGTATGCAGCGACACTATGGTCACCCAGTACTAAAAAGAATATAAAGAAAATTGAGAGAATCCAGAGAGCAACTACAAAGATGGCCCTATTATTCAGAAATGTCATATGAAGAAAGATTGTCAAAATTAGAACTACCAACTCTGGAACATAGAAGAGAAAGAGGTGACTTATTGTCCATCTACAGAATTATGAAAGGTATAGAAGTCCTTGATAGAGATGACCTACTAAATTGGGATAAGAGAAACACAAGAGGACATGGAAAGAAACTTAAAAAGGACAGTTATAGAAGAGACCTGAAAAGAATAGCTTTCCCCACAGAATGGTGAATGTATGGAACATACTATATGAAATAATAGTGTGCACAAAAACACTACTCAAATTTAATAGCCAATTAGATATGGCAAGGTACAGAGACAGGACACCACAAGCTTACCTCCCCTTCCTGTAAGATACAACTAGGTAAATACATACACACTCTTATATATACATGCAGTTTGAATATGTGGCCTGGCCCATTCTGTATTGATACTGTCTTAATGACAGATGATTCCTTGAGTGCAGGCGTGCTAATGTGGTTCTTGGTGTGGGAAAGCTTTTCTTTGTGGGACTTATCTGGGGTTGTTGGAGTATTGTTGGAGTGTGGTGGTCTTTGTTGAAGGTCTTGTTGAGTTAATTTGTGTTCACCTTAGAGCTATGATACAATTTGTCTGTCAACAGATGAGGCTGTTTCTGGAGGTTTTGCTGATCAAGTTGTGCAGAAACTTCTGGATCAGACTCGTCAGCATCACAACCAAGCTATAACCAGCATTTACAACATCCACAAACATTGTCCTGCCATGGTGAAAAGGTCAGATAATAAATGATAGTTTATAAATCATAAGTACTATTATTTTTTTTTTCCCCAACTTAATTTTAACAAAAAATATTATTATAATTAACCACTTCCATACGGTGACGCCTACTTAGGCATCATGAGGAGCAAGTGGGTACGTGATGATGCCAACGTCGGCGTCTTGATTATATTTATTGTAGTCGTACCTGCGTGACCCTCATTCTCTCTAAACTGGCTTCATCATATTTTCTATGGTTATCAAAATTCACGGGTGAAAGAGAACGAACGATTGAGCAGTGACTTTATTTTTTATAATGCGATTATTATGACGCAACATCGCACGCCTGGCAGCTAATGCTGCTAGACGTGCGATGTGCCCCAGAGTGAAGAGGTCGTGCTAGACATATGTCCCCATATGTATAATGGGTTTAGATGGGTAATGGATGAAATAGCATGGCACTTTAAGTTACATGCAACTTGTGTCAGTTTGTTTCAAGTCCCCCAATGTAGCTGCAGGGAAGTAGTGTGTGGTGTGTGTGAGGGTTGCCATATAATGAAATAGTTTGTGTAAACCAATACTGGCTATTGGGCCCTGCTGTGGAAATGTGTCTTAGCATATTGTCTCAGATTGAAGCTGAGTGGCAGGGGACAGGGATGACAAGGAGCTCAAATGAAAGTGATAACTAATGGGATTTTGGATGGGTGTATGTTTTGACTCCACCACTAAATCCCCCCCATATAAGGTGGGGAAAGGCCTTTCGATAAATGTATGAATTCATGGTTTAGTGTATTGGAGATATATAATTACCTTTGGAATTGATTGGTTCATATTTTATTCATTTTCTCATGTTTGTATTTGTTCATGTAACAGGTTCATCAACAAATTACTTCTGCTTCTGCCAACACTGTATGGGAGCTACCAAGCTGATGTGCTGCGTTGTCTAGTGTCATATGCTTCATCATTGGAAGATGTGTATGCCCACCTGAAGGAACAAAATCTTCTCGAAGTACTAAGAAGAAAGTGAGTTGGCCACACATTTTTGTATTTAAGTAATCTCAAATATGATAGGAAGTGGGTGATGAATGGGTGTAGGGTGGCTTTGACTTGGTCACCCCTCATAAGGGGGAAAAGGCCTTTTTCTATATATGTTTGTTTCTTGAAAATGAAGTAGCAGTTTCATAATAGAGATCCGCATATGGAAGTCTTTTCAAAAGTTATTTCTTAGTATTACTAAAAGGATGATGATTATGGTCATATAACTTTCAGGGAACCTTCTACCCAGTTGGTATCCTTGGAACTAGTGGATGCTGTAATGCTAAGACTCGCCCCAAAACATCTTATGGAGTTCCTTCCAGGCATTGTAGATTTTGTTGGTCATCCCACTCCAAAATGCAGAGAATTAATGTACCAGATCCTCTTTAAAGTGTATGACAAGTACAGGTAAATATATTGAGTGGTTGTTCATTGATGTTTCTTGGATAAAATTTATAAGTTACTGTCTTGCTACATTGCTTTTGGCTGAGCAGTGTGACAGGGGGCAGGGATGACATTTCATCAACAAGGTGCTAAGATCAGGGCCCCAACAAGGGGAGGGGCAGGGGGGCAGTGCTCCGAGGCAGCACGTTTTTTTTGGGGGGCAGCACTTTTGATGAAAAGAAGGTAAAGCAAATTCCCCATAATGTACTTTTAATGCATGATTTATTTATCATGAGTTGTGTGTATGAATGATGTGTGTATAAACATTTTGTGGGTGAATGTTACATGTGAATCGTGCTAGTGACCATCAGATGTGGAGGGTAGTGGTGGTGTGTGTGGGGGGGGTGGCACTTTTCGACTTGGCCCGGGGCGGCACTTACCCATGTCAGGGCCCTGGCTAAGATGAGAGGGACAACAAATGGATTTTAGTTGTTGAGTGTGGATTGGGTGTAGGGTGGATATGTGCTTTGACTCAGCCACCCCCTTATAAGGGGGAAAAGGCCTTTTAGTCAATCAATTGCCCTTAGTTTAACTGCTTTTTAGTACATGTACAGATGAGTACATGTACTCCATCATTCCAGTGGCTGCACTTTTCCCCTACCTTTGGAATCAAATTATATTTTCCCCATAACACCCAAACACTCAATCTTTAACCATGGTTCTTTTTTTCTGGAGAAACTTTGGATTGATGTATATATTATGTTCCTCTGAGACTGTTTCTGTATCATCTTACAGTAGTAGAAGAAGGGGAGCAATCACCAACTGTCATCTCCACTTATGTGAAAAGGTGGCAGATATATCACAGTTGATAGATCTTGGGGCTGGTCTGAAGACCAGGTTCAGCCTTTCAGGGCTGCAACTCTCAGTAGTGGTAAGGGTGTTGATAGGTTGTGAAGACAGGCAACAGGAAGATTATTCTGACAGACATCTGTTTCACACAACCACCACTTGCAGGTACCTGGCATTAGTCCCCAAGTTTCACTAATTGAAAAATACACAACCTCACAGCAGCTAGTAATAGTCATCGGAACCTCCCAAAAAATCTTTGGGAAGAAATTTTGGACTGTTGTATCAGTGTGGGACTGTCTCCTTGTTAATCACTTCAGTATGAGTCAAATTATCGCACGCAGCATCGGTTGTCAATTGTACGATGCATCACACTACTTGCATTATAAAATATAAAGTCACTGTTGTATTACTCATTCTCTTTTACTCTGAGTAAAAATAATCACTTTTTTTTTTTCTATAAGGTGTTTATTATTACTTCTCCTTTTCTGCATGAAGGGACAGAGAGGGGGGTCGCCAAATTTGTGAATTGGCCTTGCTGTGGATGTGCTGTGTCTTGCAACACTGCTTCTGACCTAGGGCAATGGACAGGATGCAGGGATGACCCGTCATCCAGGAGGTGCCAAGATGTGAGGGAGGGAAGAAGATGGAGGGGAGTGGAGTATGTAGAGGGAATGGAATGGGTGGGAGTGGTTTCTATGCCTTTTTCTTTTGGCTATCTCCCGTGTTAGTGGGAAAAAAGCCTTTGGTATATGTATGTATGTAATAATAAACACAGAAAACATGATCAAACCAGTTCACAGAATCTGGAAATAACTCGTGTATAACTACAAAAAATATATAATCAAGATGCCAATGCCGGCATCCTTGTGTACCCAGTCACACCTCATCACGCCTACATAGGCGTCATCGTACTGAAGAGGTTAACAGGTGAAAGTTGCAGTTGCCGGCTGTCAACTCGCTACACATGAAAAAGTGTAACAAATACAGCTGAGATTGATAGAGATCTTTGGCCCAGTCCAGAGACTGTGTGCCAGCCCCTCAGGGCTGCACCTCCTGATGGAGGTAAGGGGGTTGACAAGTTATGAAAATGTCTGCTTTGCTGTCTATCTTGCAGGACCACCACATGGAGATACCTGTCATTGGTTTCTGAAAGGGACAAGTGCCATGGTAATGTAAGGGGTGAGGATATTTCACACTCGTGGTTACTTCCCCCATGTTGTAGATAATAGTGTACATATTGGGAAAAAGTAATTACATTAACCATTACAGTTGTGAGACTGAGGGTGAAAGCTTACACATTGCTCAAGAATCAAGAACAACACTACTCCGTGGCACAACAGACAAGGACGCAGCCCTGAGGCAGACTGTCTTGAACTACTGGACTAATAGTAAGATTTACTTGCCAGATTGTTGTGTCTTCCCTTTTTTAATTCAGCTTTCAGGACCTACAGTGGTTGAGTTGTGCCTCATTGCACTGTTTGACTCATGCAGTGGAACAGGGCTAGTTGACACTTCATCCTCAAAATACCAAGATAGTGAGACTGGGCCTTTTGGTTTAGATGTGCTTTAATTTTGCCAACCTTCTCGCAAAGCAATCCTGTGTCTTGCTGCTTTGATTCTGACCCAGACAATGAGTCAGGGATAGGTCTATTATGTTTTGGTACTTTTTATATTGGATGGGGAATTCTTGAACATGATTGTTTGCATTGTTGTTTACAGGAACTCCAGGCACTTTACCAGAACGTCTTCTTTATATTCTGAAGGAGATGTATAGTGCAGACATTGAGGATTCATTCTTGCAACTAGCAACATATATACTTATGGAAGCAACCCAGTCAAGCCCTGACTATACTCTGCCCATGTTTACAAAACCTTTGACAGACTGCAAGTTTAGGGTGAGAATTTAAGGAACTTTATTCATTATTTATAGATGGAGCAAGTTGGCTAGACAAGGGAAAAGAGAGTCCTCACAAATTTTACTCCCATTCCTTTCACTCTTTCCCACAAACCAGTTGTAGGTCCTGTCTGTTTATTTAACATTGTGGCCACTCCTTGGCTTTTTTCCCAAGATCTTGGGATTTTTGCCATCATCTTGGAATCTTGGATATAAATGGTAAAAAATGAACAAATATTGGCAAAAAAAATCCAAGATTTGTTAATTTTTTACCCTTTATATCCAATATTCCAATATGATGACAAAAATCCCAAGATCTTGGGAAAAAAGCTAAGGAGTGGCCACATTGTTGAAGGATGTTCTCGACACTTAACCTATGCATTACTGAAGGCTCATCTCCAATGCACACTTCTCATGGAACAGATGTTGGCTTTTGTGTATACATTCTTTTCCAATTCACTTAGTCATGTAGACATTTTCACTTGTATGACTGTGTTCTTTTGGTTTCATTCATCCCCATCCATTCACCTTCTTCTTGGTGTACCTTCTGATGTCACTCATAACTGTCATTTTGTGTGACCTCTGAGGATACTTTCTGCTCATTCTCATAACAGGACTGTACCACTTCAGGTTGGCCTGTACTATTCTCTCCCAATCACCTCACAGATTCTATCATTCCTTTCTCAGATTTCCCACCATATTTTAATTTATTTACAAATTCTATCATTCCTTTCTTACTTTGGATGCTTATTGGCTGAGTGGGTTAGAGTGTCACTACTTGCATTAGAGGTCAAAGTGACAGCAGTTTGAACCCTACCACTGAGTTAGACCAAGGGCAAGGTTCATTAAACCCCACATTACAAAGTCTTCTGTAAGGGGCACCATCCTAGCCTCCTGATAGGGGGAGTTTGCAATATTAAACTGAATCATCATCCTTTTGTACAAGTAGGCCTACCACCATATTCCAGTTTCTTAACAAATTCTCTCTCTCTCTCTCTCTTTCTCTTTATTATTTCATATTTTTATTATTATTATTTATTTTATTATTGGATTAAGGAAGTTGGTGACAGAGTTGGGAGAGTGTGTGAAAGAAGAAAGTTGAAGATAAATGTGGGTAAAAGTAAGGTGATGAGATGTACAAGGGGTGAAAGTGGCAGCAGACTGGAAGTGAGCATTAAGAGAAAGTGACTGGAGGAAGTGGATTGTTTTAGATACTTGGGTGCAAATGTGGTAGGAAAGGGTGGAGTGGAGGTGGAGGTAGAATGTAGATTGAGAGAAACAAGTAAATGCCTTGGTGGATTAAAAAGTGTAATGAGGAATAGACATTTGGGAATGGATGCGAAGAGGAGACTGTATGAAGGATTGATTGTGCCAACAGCACTGTATGGGGCAGAAACATGGAACATAAGAGAGGAGTTTGAGATGAGGTGTCTGAGAAGTAAGATGGGGGTTACTAGGCTAGATAGATTGAGAAACGAGGAGGTGAGGAGGAGGAGAACAGGGGTGGTAAGGGAGTTGGGAGATAGGGTTGATGAAAGAGTATTAGGATGGTTTGGACACATGGAAAGAATGAGTGAAGAAAGACTAGTAAAAGAGGTATGGAAGGCAGATGTGGAGGGAGTGAACATGAGGGGGCAACCTAGGATGAGATGGATGGATGGGGTGAAGGGGGCTTTGGGGAAGAGGGGAATGTCTGTTGAGGAAGGACGGGAGAGGACAGAAGACGGGTGAATGGAGAATGGTTGTATATGGATGATGTTGTGATGCATGAGGTGGAATGGACGGGGGGATGGGGGGTGAGGTAGTATGTGTGAGAAAAATTTGTCGCAGCCCAAAGGGATTTCTCCCTGTCTTCTCCTTTTCTGCATGGGGGGACAGAGAGGAGGGTCGCCGATTGAATGAAGCAGCCTTGCTGTGGATGTGCTGTATCTTACAACACTGCCTCTGACCCAGGGCAGTGGACAAGATGGAGGGATCCCGTCATCCAGGAGTTGGCAAGATAAGAGGGAGGGTGGAGGGGAGTGGAGTGTATTCAGGGATGGAATGGGTGGGAATGACTTTTATGTCTTTTTCTTTTTGGTTACCTTCCTTGTAAGGGAGCCTTGGTATATGTATGTATGTATTATTGATATTATTATTATTGATGATAATAATAATAATAATATTAATAATGATATTTAATGATGATAAATAGTAATAATAATAATAATAAAAAAAATTGTCTTTCAGGAATTTAAAGTGAGTGGTTCCTGGCAAGCACGGCATGCCTCTATGATGCCGTTGTTTGTAGAGACCCAGCAGGCTGAATCTTCAGGCTCAACATCCCTTACATCACTGATATCAATGACCCAAGGGGAAGATATGGATGTGGAGGATGGTGGAGGCCGTAGATATGTGGAGGCAACTCAGGCCAACATGTTTCCTGCCACACAGCAGCAAGGTAATATTTTATTTCATTTATTTATCATAGCATGTTTACATGTATGTTTTATTTACATAAATGTTACATGCTGCCGATCTTTTCCTTTTTACTCTTATCTGTACCATATCCATGCACATTAAAAGACCCAAACCTTAAGGTTTTTGGGTGGAAAACTCCTCCCAGACTCTCTTATGCCTTTGTTTTTAGGAATATCTCCTTTGTGGCTAGAGAGAGCAGGATGCCTAGTCCTATCCCCATCCCATTTTTGTCGCCTTTCACGACTCAAGTGGGTACACTCGCTGGCAGAATTTTACTCCCCTACCACAGGGTTCAGCAAAAAAGGAAATGTATATTCAGAGAAGTGGTACAGGACAGTATTAAGACTGGGGGACAACATAACGGAGGGGCAGTTACAGTATAATAAAGTATCATCATTTCTCTCTGAAAAGATATTTCCTCTATCACAAACAAAATTATGTCTGGCTCTGGTCTGAAGGGGTTCCCCTACGTACCCTATATCCTAAAGTATCAGCTGCCCCAACAGAGCCCCTCTATGTCCCTAAAGTATTAGCTGCATACTATTGGACAATTTTAACCTCACAGTATCATGCAGTCAATACCCCAGATGGGGTATTGGAAGGAAATTAAGATGTTTTGGAAGAAAATTAAGAGAGGAAGAGGAGGTAATCTAATACTGTATGGATGGGGTAAAAGGGGCATTGGGAAAAAGGGGGATGCATGAGAACAAAAGGCAAAAGATTTGTGTGAGTTTGTGAGAAAAAAATGGATGTATTTGTACTGACTGAAACTAAACTGAAAGGGAAAGGGGATTCTCAGGTCGGAAATGTGGCCAGGAGTAGCAACAAAGAGAGCGAGGGAATTATAAGAAGCGTAAATGTGTGAGTAAAGAGAAGAAAGTATCATCAAAGATGATATGTGAGAAAGTGATATTACCTAAGGAGTTTTGTGAGTGTATATGACCTGGTAGTGAGAAAAATGAGGGGAGAGAAATAGTTTGTAATAATTTAAAGGAGTGTGGTAAGTTTTGGAAGGAATATGAAAGGAGTGGTGTTGGGAGAATTAAGTTCTAGAGTAGATGAGCTAGTAGCTGGACTATTAGGAAATATAGTGTTCTAGGAATAATTGAAAATAAGAGAAAATGATGGAGACTTGTATCACAAGGGAAATGATTATAGTGACCACATTGAAGAATGATGTATACATGGGCTAGGATTGGGGGTGTGGTAGTTGTGAAGGCATTAATGAAGTATGTAGTGGTACCCAGAAGGAGGATTGGAAGAATTCTGGGGATGAATGCATTTAGGGGAGAGAGTGTAGGAGTGATTGATCATTATTTGGTGGAATGGAGATAGTAAGTGGAGGAACAGTGGAGAATAGGGTAAGTAGAATGTCCTAACCAGATGACTGATGCACTACCGTTCACATTTTGACTTTATACCTAGCTGGTGGTGCATACAACTGGGTGACTGGATCTACATTTGATACCACTATTGCCGACATGGAGTTTGAAGCGACCCACACTGGAGGGCAGTCTACTTCAGGACTTTTCAGTTTTGGCAGCAAAGGTTAGGCAAATATAAATATGCAATCATCTACTTAGGGTATCCATGTTTTGGCTACCTCCTTTATAAGGATGGGAAGAAGCCTATTCATGCATTGATTATATTTTCCATGTGAAAGTTATTTATTGTCATTATATGCATTTATCCCTCATACCCATTGTATCCATGGTGATTAATCACATTTTTAGTTGAGAAAAAAAAAATGAAACCAAAATAAAACCTGTAGATTGATCTTGAGGCATGTGAAATTTTAATTGTAGAACTTTTTTCTATTTGATCACTTGTGCAGGTGGTGATGGCGGCAGTAAGAGAAGCCCAGCAGGGCTAGGAAAGAGCAAACTCAGGCCTGTTGATCAGCCAGATGGTGCAGGTGTGTATTGCACACATTTCATGAAAATGCTATTTATACTCCCAGGTGCACAAACTAATGTAAGAAATCAAGCCAATATATACAGTTTAACCATAGGTTGGTAGACCTCTTGATAGCAGCATGCATGCTCATGTTAATCCTTTCAGGTTGCTGGGAGTCATTAAAAAAAAAAAAAAAAAAAATACTACATTATGCATTGATCTTACATATGTTTATTTGTGTTTTACTCTGAGTCCTCATCGGAAGGCTTCCTTTTATCATATATTACTGAATTTGGTCTCCTTTTTAGTAAATCTAAAAAAGGCAAGGGAACTAATACTTAGACTCTGGACCAGGTGCAAGATCTCTTGATATAACTTTGTACATCACCTTTGCACATCAGGAGAGCTGACAACCAGCTTGTTTACCCCCACTGTTTTGGTATATGACAGTGCATCCCCCATATCCCTCCACCCACTTCAGAAATTGACTGAGCATACAAGAAAACTCTCTTCAAGCAGCGTCATTTTCTCATACAATGAGCCCATCCCCCCCAAGGACCCGAGTGTGTGACCCTTTGGAGATATGCCTATTCGTTTGGGAACCACAGATAGAGTCAAGTGGGTAATTGATAGATTGATGTTTGCTTTTGCATTTTCATGTTCCAAAACTATTTCTTTGATATTCTTGTGCTCTAAAGATAAGAGTGAAAATGCAGTTAAGTCCAAGTTGTTGCGCCGAAGGTTCACAAGAAATCAAGATAGAGAAAAGGAGCACATTTACTTTGCCAAAAGGGAGGAGCAGAGACGAAAACTTCGAGACAAGTTGGAAGAAGAAAGAAAGCTAAGGAGAGAAGCCCAGGTAAGCATATTTTAACCTTTAGATTAAGGGTTACACTTGAGTTTGATTAATAACATCGTCAGATTACCTGGCAATGCACATGACAAAATTTGTAACATAAAACAATTGGTTGAGGAGGTTTAGTTTTAACTACTCTGTTTGGGCCAGGAGGGTGGAGGGTGGAGGGGAGTGGAATATGTAGGGAATGGAATGGGTGGGAGTAGTTTCTATGCCTTTTTCTATTTGGCTACCCACTGTGTAAGGGGGGAAAAAACCTTTGGTATATGTATGTACGTATGTTAGGACCAGTCCTCACTTCACTCATTAACGATCAGGTATCACTCCTCAGCTGATTACAATTGCCTGGCATTAGCCAGAACCAAGTTTTTAAATGGGATGGAGTGATGGGACAAGTATCCTGCTTTCTGTATGTTTATCCTACAAAAAGTCAAGGCATAAGAGATGGGTAGGGGTTATGCCTTGGCTGGCAACCTCCCTTGTAAGAAGGAACAAACATTTTGTTATATACTGTAGATAGAAGTCTTTAAAGGTGACACAGGGGTTGTATCCTAGCCTCCTGATAAGGGGGAGTTTCGTGATGTTAAACCAAAACATCATCATTTATGTATTTACTTGTTTAGCCCGAGAAAGGATTTTGCCCCGTCTTCTCCTTTTCTGCATGAGAAGATGGAGAGGTGGGGGTCACCGATTTAATGAAGCGGTCTTGCTGTGGATGTGCTGTGTCTTGCGACACTGCTTGTGACCCAGGGCAGTGGGCAAGATGCAGGGATGACCTGTCATCCAGGAGGTGCCAAGATAAGAGGGAGGTAGGGGTTGGAGGGGAGTGTCTTTGTAGGGTATGCTGGTGGGAGGAGTTGCCAAATATCTCCTTAAACACAACTCTATAGCAAAAAACGAAATAGCCATAGAAATGTTTACGCTATTTCAATATAATGTTTTTTTATGCAGTGAGTTGCCAGAGGTTGCCAATATTTTATCTATTTTATTCTGTATAAAAAAATAGCTGTGGATGTGCTGTGTCTAGCGACACTGCTTCTGACCCAGGGCAGTGGACAGGATGCAGGGATGACCCATCATCCAGGAGGTGCCAAGATAAGAGGGAGGGAGGAGGGTGGAGGGGAGTGGAATATATAGGAAATGGAACGGGTGGGAGTGGTTTCCATGCCTTTTTCTTTTTGGTTACCCTCCATGTAGGGGGAAAAAGCCTTTGGTATATGTATGTATGAAAAAATAGAAACGAAATACAGCTGTATAACTTTGTATGAGTGTTACCACCATCATAGAGATTCTTTTGAAATGTTTACCTAAAATTCGCTCATGTACCAGAATTTTTCGAATGATCACTGGCGATGCTACCTTAACCCCTTCAATACGAGCCAAAATCTCGCAGGCAGCATTAGCTGCCAGACGTGCGATGTTGTGTCATAATACTCGCATTATAAAAAATAAAGTCACCGCTGCTGTATTAATCATTTTCTCTTTCACCCGTGAATTTTGATAACCATAGAAAATATGATGAAGCCAGTTTACAGAGTATGGGGGTCTCACAGGCACAACTACAATAAATATGATCAAGATGCCGACGTCGGCATCCTTGTGCACCCACTTGCTCCTCATGACGCCTACGTTGGCGTCACCGTATGGAAGAGGTTAGGGATATAAAATAAATTAGAGCTGTACATGAACTTGTGGCTAGACTCAATAAATTGGATAGTATTAGAGAGGACCTAATGAGTATTGCTGTTTTCCTGTATATACTACAATTAGGGAAATACATATATCAAAAGATCCTCTTTCTTCTTCTTCTTCTTCTTCCTCTTCTTCTTCTTCTTCTTCCATCCTTCCTTCCTTCCTTCCTTCCTTCCTTCCTTCTAAGAGGGGAGGTCCATCCAAAGTATACAAATTTTTGAAGAACTATTTTTTCCATTAGTTTTTATAAAGTGTAGAAGAGCAAAATGAGTGTTTGATATTGGTAACTCCTGTGTTAACTGGAGGTATATAAGCATGAAAAATAATAATAATTTCCTAATACTATATCTTATTGCAGGTAACAATGCACCGGAAGTATCGCATTGGGGAGCTGCCTGATATCGAGATTCCCCATCAAGCTCTTATTGCTCCACTGCAAGTTCTAGCCCAGGTACTCAAATATATGATAGTATAATAATTGGATGCTTACTGGCTGAGTAGGACAGGGCATTGCTATGTGTCGCAGAAGCCAAGGTGTTGGCAGTTTGAGACCTGCCATTGGTGAGGTGAATCAAGGGCATGGTTCATTTAATTCCACATTACAAAGTCCTCTGTAAAGGAGCACTATCCTAGCCTTATGATATGGGGAGTTTTGCAACATTAAACCAAATCATCATCATCATTATTATAATAATTAAACCTTTTGGATGGGGAAAACCTTTCAGCAGGACAGAATGGTCTAGCATCAGCATTTATGGACTTAGAGACAGTGCATGACTGGATTAATAAAGTTGTGGAGCATGTTGTAAATGTGTATGTGGTTTATTAATGAGAGAATGAAGTTGAGGGGTTTAGCCTTTAGGGTAGCAGGTGTGGAAGGTGGTAGGTAGATGTTTGTAATGTAAGTTGTTTTCTTTAGCTGTTTGAATTGTTATAATTTCCGTTGTGATCTAGTAGTGATTATTAGTTGTTACAGACAGCTATGTTATGCATTTAGTGTTATGAGTCCACCACTGTAATGAGTGTTGTCATCCCTGACTGTGATGTATTCAGCGAATGTAGATAGTATGAATTCAGTTGTTAGTTTTGTTTTTAGTACAAGTGCTATGTGTATGTAATGTTTTTATAGGAATTGAAGCAGCCCTGTTTGTATGCTGTTGATATTTATAGTATGTTTTTTATGTTTCCAGCTGGGGTATTTGATGCATGTTTTTGTGGGGTTAAAAGCTGCTCAATAGCATGCAGATGGTACTTTAGGGTATATATGGGGTGCCCCTATAGACCAGAGCCACACATAATTTTGTCTGTGATAGAGGAAAGCTTTATTCATAGAGCAATGATGATACTTTAACATACTGTGACTGTTCCTCCATTATGTTGTCCCCCCACTTTTAATACTGTCCTGTACCACTTCTCTGAATATTCAATCCTGTGGTAGAGGAGAAGAATACTGCCACCAAATGTTCCCACTGAAGTTGTAAAAGGTGACAAAAATGGGCAGCTTAATCTCTGTAGCCCCAAAGGGAGCATTCCTTAAAAAAGAAAAAAGAAAGAAAAAAAAAGCATAATAGAGTCTAGGAATTTTCCAACCAGAACCCTAAGGTTTAGTTCTTTTAATGTGTGTGGATGTGGTACAGATAAAAGTAAAAGGGAAGAGATAGGCAGTATGTGAGAAGAAAGATGGATGTGTTGGCACTGAGTGAAACTAGGTTGAAAGGGAGAGGTATGTTTGAGTTTGAGAGTGTAGTTGGGAGGGTGTCCGGAGTGAAAAGAAGATGAGGGAGAGAAGGAGGTGGCTATACTAGTAAGTGAAGAGATAGGTGTGTGTTGGAGTGGAAGGAAGTTTCCTCAAGGTTAATGTGGATGAAGGTGAAACTGGGAAAGGAGATATGGGTTTTGGTAAACACATATAGGCCTGGTAGTGAGAAGATTATAGAGGAAAGGTAAGCTTTTTGGATAGATTTAAATGAGTGCATAGAAGGTTTAGTGAGAAATGTCAAAGAAGTATTATTGGGAGATCTCAGTGCTAGGGTAGATGAACCAATAGATGGAGTGGTTGGGAAATGTGGAGTTCTAGGAAAAAATCATAGTGGAGAGATGATGGAGATGTGTCTAGAGAGTTAATGATAGCAAATACAGTGTGTAGAAAGAAAGTCAAGTGTAAGTACACATGGGAGAGGGTGGTGGATGGGAGTGTGGTAGACAGGGCTTTAATGGATTATATAGTGGCAACCAGGAGAAGAGTAGGAAGAGTTTTGGATGTACATCTTCTATGGGGAGAGAGCCAGAGAATAGCAGATCATTTTTTGTTGAAAGGTAAGTTGAGAGTGGAGGAAAGATGGAGAAAGAAGAAAAGCAGAGAAGGGAGGGAGGGGGTTAGAGTATATTGCTTAAATGAGAAAGAAAAGGAGGAGTACATGAAGAGGCTGAGAAAGGAATGGGAAGGAGTGGAGGAGGAATGAGGAGGTTTCAAGGAGGGAGTCACAAGGTGTGCAAAGATGGTGTGTGGAACAAGGAGGACAGGAGGAAATAGAGGGAAGGGTAGTAAGTAGTGGGATGAGGAAGCAAAGAAGGTTGTAGAAGAGAAACAAGCTTTTACAGATTGGTTACAAAAGAAATGATGAGAAAAGCATATGAGAGGTACAAAGAAAAGAGAAGTAAAGCATGTGATAAAGGAGGCAAAGAGAAGAGCAGATGTGAAATGGGGAAGAGTATGACAGAAAATCTTGAAAGTAATAAAAAGATTTTTTTAAGAAAATTAAGAGAGTAAGAGGAGGTGAATCAAGAAGAGAAGAAAAGGTAAAAGGTGCAGATGGAGAGATGGTAATGGAAGAGATGACAGTAAGAAGATTGGCAGAGTATTTTAGGGAGTTGCTAAATTTGAAGGAGGATAGGGAGGGAAAGGTAGTTGCAGTGGGAAGCACTAAGAAAATGACAGTGATGAGTGAGGAAAATGGAGGAGAAATAAGGAAAGATAAGGTGAAAGTAGTTGTTAAAATGATAAGAGCAGGTAAGACATCTGAGTTGGATGGGTGTAATGAGGAGTGTCTAAAAAAAGTGAGGTACAGTGATGGTGGACTGGCTGGTGAGGTTGTTTAATGTTTGCCTTAAAGAGGGTTGAGTGTCAGAAGACTGGAGGAGTGCCTGTATAGTTCTGCTTGACAAAGGAAAAGGGGTCAAGAGTGAGTGTAGTAGTTTCAGAGGGATCAGTTTGTCGAGTATTTTTGATTGAGAGGATTAGGAAAGGAACAGAGGGAGTAATTGGTGAGGAACAGTGTAGATTTCGGACAGGTAGGGGTTGTGTGGATCAGATTTTAGTGGTAAGACAGATATGTGAGAAAGCTTTAGGAAAAGGTAAGGATGTTTATAGGACTTTTATGGATTTGGAAAAGGCCTATGAAGGCATTGTGGGAGGTATTGCAGATATATGGGATAGGAGCCAAGTTGTTAAAACCATTCAAGAGTTTTTAAGATGACCCGTCATCCAGGAGGTGCTAAGATGGGAGGGAGGGTGGAGGGGTGTGGAGTGTTTTCGGAGATGAAATGGGTGGGAATAATTTTATGCCTTTTCCTTTTTGGCTACCTCCCTAGTAAGGGGGAAAAAGCCTTGGTATATGTATGTATGTATGTAAGAGTTTTTATGAGAGTAGTAGAGCTTGTGTTAGAATTAGAAGTGGATAGAGTAAGTGGTTTGAAGTGAAGGTGGGACTTTGCCAGGGATGTGTCATATCGCCATGGCTGTTTAATTTATACATGGATGGGGTAGTGCAAGAGGTAAATGCAAGGATAATTGGCTGGGGATAGGAAATGGTTAAAGAAAATGGAGCCAGTTGTTGTTTGCTGATGACACTGCCCCTGTAGCAGGATCAGAGGAGGGACTAAGGAAGTTAATGACAGAGTTTAGGAAGTTGTGCTAAAGAAGGAAGCTGTAGATAAATGTGGGTAAAAGGTGATGAGATATACAAGGGGATATGGTGCCAAATTGGAAGTGAGTATTAAAGAAGAGAGACTGGAGGAATTGGATAGCTTCAGATACTTGGATGCAAATGTGGCAGGAAAGGGGGAATGGAAGTGGAGTTAGAATGTAGATTGAGAGAAACAAGTAAATGCCTTGGCGAATGAAAAAGTGTAATGAGAAATAGACATTTGGGAATAGATACTAGGAGGAGATTGTATAGAGTGATTGTGCTGACAGCACTGTATGGGGCAGTAACATGGAACATAAGAGAGGATGAGTTTCAATGAGTTTGAGATGGATTGCCTGAGAAGTATGGTAAGTGTTACTAGGCAGGATAGAGTGAGAAACGAGGAGGTGAGGAGGAGAGCAGGGGTGGAAAGGGAGTTGGGAGATAGGGTTGATGAAAGAGTATTGGGATGTTTTGGACACATGGAAAGAATAAGTGAAGAAAGACCAGTAAAAGGTGTGGAAAGCAGAGGTGGAAGGAGTGAACATGAGGGGTTGACCAAGAATGAGATGGATGTATGTGGTAAAAGGGGCATTAAGAAAGAGAGGAGTGTCTGTTGAGAAAGGAAAAGAGAAGATAGAATGAGGGAGTATGTGTGAATGATATTGTGACCCAGCCCAAAGGGGGATTGCCAATTAAGTGAAGCGGCCTTGCTGTGGATGTGGTGTGTCTTGCTACATTGCTTCTGATCCAAGGCAGTAGGTGAGATGCAGAGATGAGCCATCATCAATGAGGAGCCAAGAAAAGAGGGAGGGAGGGATGATGAATGAGAGTGGAGTATGTGGAGATGAAATGGATGGGAGTGGATTTATGCCTTTGACTTTGGCTACATCCCTTGTAAGGGGGAAGATGCCATTGGTATATGCATGTATGTTTTGTGTTAGTGTTTTTTTGTAATGCATGTATGTTTTATGTTAGTGTTTTTTGGAATGCATGTAGTTGTGGGATAGGTACAGCTCCAACTCTTTTTATATTGGAATGTATTGATGAACATACCCAACATTGGTCCCCAGACAAGAAGAACATCCCTTCATTTACTAACTTTATTCTTCTTATTCTTTTTCAACCTCTCTATCCTCCCGAACAGATTTTCCTTTTATATCTAGTGTTCTCTTCATCTTGTCCATCCACATCATTCTCAGTCTTTATCACAAGTTCCCTCTATACACTTCTGCTTTCCACACTCTGTTTTTCTTTGCTAGTTTTTCTTCACTTTCTTCCACCTGAATGTTTCCTTCACCTAGGTACACATTAAACAACCTTGCTTTCCATGCCCTGATGGCATAATCAGGACCATGCTGGTCTTGTATCCACTTAGTTGTGGGTTCAAGTTCCGCGTTCTTCTCCGATTCCCAGCAGTGATTTGTTACCTGCCGAAACAGCCAAGCACATAGGGCAAAGCTTACAGCTTTGGCCACAGCTACATGCCTCCAGGTGTAGGCTCCACACCACCCGCTAGTTATTTTACTAAAACTACTCCCTTTGTCAGACACTCCATGACACCCATCTTACCCAGGTGTCATACAGTTTTCATCTCCTTTGAAACTCTTTGCATCTCCTTATGTTCTTGAGCCCTGTCATTCTCACAATCCCATCACATTTCTCTAGCATCTCTTTATGCCACAATCCAACTCTTTCTCTGCTCTTCTACATTCAAAACTGAGTACATATATACATACATATACCAATGGCTTTTTTCCCCCTAACAAGGGTGATAGCCAAAAAACAAAGGCATAAAATCCACTCCCACCCAGTCCATCCCCACATACTCCACTTCCATTCATGAAGAAATCTCATGTGCAACTCCTGGCTTGTTCCAGCATGATACCACCATTGCCAAGCTCCTCATGACCAAGGTGTACCAGGGGCTGGTGGACAATGTGGACAGCCTCCTGGGTCGGTCACAGGTACAAGAATGGAAAGAACACTTAGCAGATAGTATCCGGAGCATTTTTTCTTCCAGTTACCAGTATCACCCACAACTTATTGGAGCCCTATTGCACATTGCCATGGAGAACAACATCTATATTGATCCTGAGAATATTTGTGAAGGTTTGTATACTTAATAATTTTGTATTATTAGTTGGATACCCACACAGAAAGAGTCATCATCAATGCATGAATAAGTACAAATATTACTACACTGATGTGAGTGACAAAGGGAGGAAATGTAATAGTGGATTGGCTAGTTTCATCACAATTTTCACCACATTCTTGGATCACATGTTGGTGATTGACAGCTATTTCCCTCCTGAAAGAGAGCTCAGAGCTCATATATGACCTATCTATGGGTAATGCTGTGACCTTACCCCTCCTCCAACTCCCCTCCCACAAGAGTTGGAGTAACAACTCGCAGTGCAGCAATACTGAAATTATTTCAGCCCTGGGCGGGAGGTATAATGTATGCCTAAGGGAGGGGGATGTGTCAGAGGACTGGAAGGCTTGTATAATTCCATTTTACAAAGGAAAAGGGTTAAATATGAAGTAGTTTTAGAACATGCATATACAGACGCTCCTCAACTTATATTTTAGTTACGCTCTGAACGGCCAAATGTAACATGAAAATGAACGTAAGTTGTTACTGTACGTTCCAGTAATGTGTGACTGTTCATACTGTACTATACATCCATAAATTCTAATACTGTATCTTATAAAACACCCCTAAATCATTAATTATAAACATAACATTGTAAAATGATAACATTAATTTCAAATAAATTAAATTGAAATAGCATAAAGTGAGATGGTGGAGGAGAAGGAGGAGGGGGAGGAGGCAAGGCATGTTCAGTCTGTCGTTTGTGCCATGTAAACAATAGACGCAGCGTCATGCGTAAGTATTGTTTGAACATCTCGTACTGCGGAGAGCGCACTAAACTCAAAAATTAACTTGAATTTTTTTTCCTACAATTTTTTTTTTACAGTCAGTTCAAACGTAAAATGAATGAACGTAAGTAGAGGAGCGTCTGTATGCATATTTGTATGTATATAATATACATTTATTTTCCCAATTTTACTTCTCTCAACCCAGGCAGTGATTTATAGAGGTTTTCAGGACCCAGGTATTACATACATACATACATATACCAAGGCTTTTTCCCCCTTCCAAGGGAGGTAGCCAAAAAGGGAAAGGCATAAAAACACTCCCACCCATTTCATCCCTAAATACACTCCACACCCCTCCCACCCTTCCTCTCATCTTAGCACCTCCTGGATGACGGGTCATCCCTGCACCTTGCCCACCGCCCTGGGTCAGAAACAGTGTCGCAAGACACAGTACATCCACAGCAAGGCCGCTTCATTTAATCGGCGACCCCCCCTCTCCGTCCCCCTTTGCATCTAAGGCGAGGACGGGGAGAAATCCCTTCGGGCTGCATCAAAAATTTACTCACACACACTACCCCACCCCCCACCCCCCCGCCCATTCCTCCTCATGCAGTCACAACATCATCCATATACAACCATTCTCCACTCACCTCTGTCTTCTGTCCTCTCCCTTCCTTCCTCAACAGACATTCCCCTCTTCCCCAAAGCCCCCTTCACCCCATCCATCCACCTCATCCTAGGACGTCCCCTCATGTTCACTCCCTCCACATCTGCCTTCCATACCTCTTTTACTAGTCTTTCTTCACTCATTCTTTCCATGTGTCCAAACCATCCTAATATTCTTTCATCAACCCTATCTCCAAGCTCCTTTTTCACCCCTGTTCTCCTCCTCACCTCCTCATTTCTCACTCTATCCAGCCTAGTAACCCCCACCATACTTCTCAGACACCTCATCTCAAACACATTCAAACTCCTTCTCTCTTCTTCTCTTATGTTCCACGTTTCTGCCCCATACAGTGCTGTTGGCACAATCACTCCTTCATACAGTCTCCTCTTCGCATCCATTCCCAAATGTCTATTCCTCATTACACTCTTTAAACCACCAAGGCATTTACTCGCTTCTCTCAATCTAAATTCTACCTCCACCTTCACTCCACCTTTTCCTGCTACATTTGCACCCAAGTATCTAAAACTATCCACTTCCTCCAGTCGCTCTCCCTTAATGTTCACTTCCAGTCTACTGCCACTTTCACCCCTTGTACATCTCATCACCTTACTTTTACCCACATTTATCTTTAGCTTTCTTCTATCACATACTCTCCCAAACTCTGCCACCAACTTCCTCAATCCCTCCTCTGACCCTGCCACAAGCGCAGTGTCGTCCGCAAACAACAGCTGGCTCACCTCCCACTTTTCTCCATTTTCTTTAACCATCTCCAATCCCTGACTCACTACCCTAGCATTCACCTCTCGCACCACCCCATCCATGTATAAGTTGAACAGCCAGGGCGACATAACGCATCCTTGACGAAGTCCCACCTTTACTTCAAACCACTCACTCTCTCCATTTCTAATCCTAACACATGCTCTACTACTCTCATAAAAACTCTTGACAGCTCCCAAAAGCTTTCCTCCTATCCCATAAATCTGCATAACCTCCCACAGTGCCTTTCTGTCTACCCTATCATAAGCCTTTTCCAGATCCATGAAAGCCCAAAAAACATCCTTCCCCTTTCCTATAGCTTTCTCACATATCTGTCTTACCACAAAGATCTGATCTACACAACCTCTACCCGTCCTAAATCCACACTGTTCCTCACCAATTACTCCTTCTGTTCCTCTCCTAATCCTCTCAATTAAGATCCTCCCATAAGCCTTCCCTACTACACTCAACAGGCTAATCCCTCTGAAACTACTACATTCACACTTGTCCCCTTTTCCCTTGTAAAGAGGAACTATACAGGCACTACTCCAGTCCTCCGGTACTCTACCCTCTCTCCAGCAAACATTAAATAACCTCACCAACCAGTCTACCATCACTGAACCTCCCTTTTTCAGACATTCTGCATGACATCCATCCAGACCAGGTGCCTTACCTGCTTTCATCATCTTTACAACTGCCTTCACCTCATCCTTCCTTATTTCTCCTCCATTCTCCTCACTCATCACTCTCATTTTCTTCGCATTTCCCACTGCAGCTATCTTTCCTTCCCTATCCTCCTTCACATTCAGCAACTCCCTAAAATATTCTGCCCATCTTCCCCTCACTGCCATCTCTTCCATTATCAACTCTCCATCTGTACCTTTTACCTTTTCTTCCCTACTTGATTCGCCTCCTCTTCCTCTCTTAATTTCTTTCCAAAACATGTTTTTATTACTTTCAAAATTTTCTGTCATACTCCTACCCCATTTCACATCTGCTCTCCTCTTTGCCTCCTTTACCTTTTGCTTTACTTCTCTTTTCTTTTCTTTGTACCTCTCATATGACTCCCCTGTCCTCTTTTGTAACCAATCTGTGAATGCTCGCTTCTTCTCTTCTACAGCCTTCTTTGTTTCCTCATCCCACCATTCACTACCCTTTCTTCTATTTCCCCCTGTCCTTCTTGTTCCACACACCATCCTTGCACACTTTAAGACTCCCTCCTTGAACCATACCCATTCCTCCTCCACACCCATCCTATATTACCTAGTTGTAATATATGGGAAGGGAGCTATGCTTGTGGTGACCCGTCTTTGTGTCTCTCCATATCAAGTTTTATTTTAAAATCTTGTATAGTGTTTGCACATACTGTTTCGTTGTCTAATTTGTTCCATGTATATTCACTTAAGTTCCACAGCAGGTTCCCAATACTTCATTTACATGAAGACCCTCCCTCCACATCCCCTCATACGAAAGTAGAGAAAATGAGGAGGGGTCCTGTTGTGGATGTGCTGTGTCTTGCTACATTGCTTCTGACCCAGGTAATGGGTGGGGGACATGGATGACCTGTCATCCTTGAGGAGCTAAAAGATAAAAGTGAAACTAATGGGAGTGGGATGGGTGGGGTGGGTGAATGCCTTGGCTGGCTACCTTTCTTATAAGGGGGAAGAAGCACTTTGGTATAGATAGATACATGAATTAGCTATGAGAAATGTTAAACTTGCTGGTGTTCCATGCAGCCTGCATTGCTAGTCAGACAGAACCGCTGGGGATACTTGCCCTTGAGCAGCAGCTTCTGCAGGATGAGGAACACTCAACGAATGTGAGAAAGAAACCAAGGTTGGACAGTTCAAGTGTTCTTCCAAGACCCACTTTGGCCTGGATCAACATGGCAGAGTAAGATTTTAAGTATTTGGCATCTTATATGTTACTGTTATGATTCTTCTTCATAATTGAATATTAGTGTTTATATATATATATATATATATATATATATATATACACACACTTTTTTTTTTTTTTTTTTTTTTTTTTTCTTCAATACAGTGTCATAGTTACTCCATTTGGTGAGGGCTGCCAGCCTATCTTTAATTACCTTTTCACTCTTACAAAAGAGACCCATCTGTGTGGTTACCTCATCTTCCCTCTGAAGGGACCCAAGCTATCCCAGCAGACCATGTCTGAAAGGAAAAGTTGCTCCTGTCATTGCTGCTGCTTGGCAACGTTGAATTAAGAAATTGGGAATGAAATAATGAATATTGTCACTTTTAAGTCACTTTGGAAAAGCACCGCCCCACAGTGGCTGGCAATGATCTTTGGGCCTTCCCATAAATCTCTGGAAAGATGTGTTGAGTCTGTGAAAAGAGAGAAGCTGTCACCATTTGTCATCTCACTTACGTGAGAAGATGAAGGAAATTAAGTCATAGTTGATAGAGATTTTGAGCACCATTTGGAGACCTTCAGATGGAGATGAGGCAACATTTGATTGATTGACTTATTGATTGATCAGGTGAAACTTGTACATAGCAGGTGGGTTGGCAGCCTCCTACTCTTGGAAGGAAATACATACATACATACCAAAGGCTTTTTTCCCCCTTATAAGGGATGTAGCCAAAAAAAAAGCCTTTGGTATATATTTGTATGTATTTCCTTCCAAGAGGAATACCAGTGCCAGAAATACACACATTTTATAACAATATTTTCCTTAAAATTGATCATTTTCTAATAAGCCTACTTTGGTCTGGTATAGACTTTACAAAAGTGTAGGTATGTGGGATGCTGTGACTGGAATTGTGAACCAGATGGTAGGTCAACATCAGGAGACCAAAAAAGCATTGCAATATGAAATCATTAATCAACATAGAGCAGCTTTTGACCTGTACAGAGAGGCACTACGAACCATTGACTGGGAAGACCCCCCATCATCTGCTGAGGTGTGTGATACTTTTGTTTTAGATAGATTATGTGGCTACATGCCCTACCCCAAGAAAATTGATTGTATGCTGAGTTTTTTTTTTTCCTGTTTTGTTATGTGATTGTATTTAGTTTAGAAATTGATTGAACTGAAAGTGTTGATTTAAGACCAATTAATCAATTAATCTATTGCCCCAGGTCTCCCTTGCATAAGATTGTGGCTTCCAAGTAACTGGCAAGAGTCTGGATGGGACCATAAGTCACTTAGGGAAGATATACTGTTTTTATCCGGGGATTGTTAGTGTAGGGCATAGTATGATGTGTTCTGTCTTCTGTGTGGTGGTACCATCTAGGGCAGTTTGAATCTGTGGCCAAGCCTATTCTGGGTTGGTGCTGTCTTAACCACTTTGGTACAGTGATGCCTACTGAGGTGTCATGAGGCACGAGTGGGTACATGAGGATGTTGGCATCTTGATTATATTTTTTTGTAGTTGTACATGAGTTACCCCTGGATTCTGTGAACTGGTTTAATCATGTTTTCTGTGTTTAGTATTACTCAGAGTAAAAGAGGACAAGTAATATAGCAGTGATTTTGTATTTTATAATGCGAGTAGTGTCATGCAGTGTACATACAGCAGCCAATGTTGTGTGTGAGAATTTGACTCGTACTGAAGTGGTGCTGGATGGTTTCCTGGTTCTTTTCTGGTGTGGGATTTTTTTTCTTTTCTTTTCTCTTCTCTTTTCTTCTCTCTTTCTCTTTCTTTCTATGGGGCTTATGTTTTGGGGTTGTTGTTAGAGTAATGAGTTTGGAAGTCTTTATTGAAGTATTGTTTAGTAATCTGAGTGTGTTTTTCTGTTTGGATATTTTGTGTGATATGCCCTGCTGATTTGCCTTTCAGGTGGCAGGGTGTCTGTTATCAACACTCCCAAACCTTTCTCCTCTCCTGCTTTTGTAATGGATTTGCTTCCCAAAGAATAGTTCAAAGAGGGTTGTTTGCAGCTATTGTCAATATCCAATACTTTGGATATTGTGGTATTGAAATTCTTGGCTCCATGCAAATATAATGTTTAATCTTTTTGCAGTAATCTACAGTCCTCCTCATTTTCCACTCTTCTTATGATTTTTCACAATCTGTAAGCATGTTGCCATAGCTTTCTGTATCTTCCATCATGTTAATACATTATAGGTGCTAGCACTGAACCATGTGGAACTCCACTGATCGCTGTTCTCCAGCCTGATCATGACAGCTTATCCTCCTGTACCTTCCCTTCAAAAAATCTTTCATCCATTCAAGTAGTTTACTTTTTAGTCCTCCAATATGTGTGTATTTACTTAATTAATTAACCCAGGTGTAGCATGCAGGAAAGGAGTAGTGCTTGTTGGGTTTTGTCTCTGACTCTCCAATCTATCATATTGTGTGAGAGAGAGAGAGAGAGAGAGCTTGGGTTGTGTAATGGGATGAACGTGTGAAATGAGACAGCTAGGAGAGGAACAAAGGGGGAGCAATTGAAGAAAAGCCATGTGGGTTTGGAGAGGAAGAGGATGCACAGATCAAGTGTTCTGTGAAGACAAATATGTGAGAAGCATTTAGCAACATATAAGGATGTTTTTTGTTTTTTCATGGACTTGGGGAAGGTATCATCTAGCTCTTAAGACATTGCCAAGACAGAATAGGCCTGGCTATAGATTCAAAATGCCTTAGAGGGGGTTTACACGGTCTAACGGTTCGTTGAACGCAGTTCGACAGACACGTGCTTAAAGTGACGTGTGAACAGGGTATTTGGTTGTCGAACACGTTGGTTAAACCCCAAATACCCTGTTCTCACATCACTTTAAACATGTGTCTGTCGAACTATGTTCAACGAACCGTTAGACCATATAAACCCCCTCTTAGATGCAACCATCACACTGAACACCTCAATCTACACTGCCCTGTACTAACTATCCCTAAACAACTACACAATATTTCTTCTGCAAGTAACCCACTTACTTGGGAGCCATGAGTCTCTTGCAAGAGATACCTAGTGGATTGATGTAAAAGAATTAAAACAGGTAAGGAAATGAACAAATAGATTTATTTGACAGACATTACTGCATAATGTGTAAGTGTATATCCAACTGAATCTTAAAATCCTGAGTGATACCACATGGCACCATTTCATAAAAATGACAAGTTTTATTTTCTCCTACCTAGGAACGAGTATGGGTGGAGTCGTACTGCACGTGTGCAGAAACTCTGGGTCAGTGGACAGAGCTTGAAAAGTACATTGAGGACCAGTTCCTGATGGATGAATCAACAGGAAGTAAGAACCTTGATGCAGTGTGGGACCTTCCACGACCTGCACCCATATTGACATCCCTGATTCACTCCAAATTGATGAACATATTGGAAGGTTCTCCTAGCGATGGGGGTCTCTGTAGTTTTGTTGATAGTTCCATGCAATCTTCAAGGAAAGCCACACTTTTGGAGAGTAATTTTGGTGCCCAGTTAGCTGTTCTGGCTTTGTACCAGGAGAAATCTGAGTGGGCAAAGACATTGCAGGATAAGGCAGTTCAAACCTGTCTTTCCTCTCTTGGTCAATACACTTGCCTCACCCCAAAACCTTTAGTTGCTTCAATACGTTCTGTTCAGCTCTTGATGGAGCTGCAGGATTATTTGTATATGAACAAACAAAGTGGGACCAAGCAATGCAGGGGAATTTTGCAACAGTGGAAGAAACACCAACCCCACAAGGAGGACCCTTCTTTATTGGTGCAGTGCATTGCATCATACAGGACACTCTATCTGGACCTGTTGACCAAAGAGCTGAAAGATGAAGATGAGCAATTATTAGAACTGATAGACAAAGTACAGCTCCAAACTCTTATGAATGTTGTACATAATGCCTTGGGTCATGGCAATTTTCTCATGGCAGGCCGATACCTAAAGCGTATTCACAGAAAAGTTCAGCACGATTGTGAAAACAGTGCAAAGTTTTACTTCTTGATGACAAGATATAACATTGTGAAAAATCGGCAGACTCCAGGTAGTGGAATCAAATATTTGGTGGAGGCCTGGGCAAAATGTCTTGGTAATGTGAGTGACATGAAGGTGGTGAATGAACCACATGTTGAGATGGAATACTTACAATTGGAAAGCATGATATGCAAGGAAATTTGTCATGTGCTTAAGCAAGTACCAATAACTGAGATAGAAGGTAAACATCTGGATACCCTTCACAGCAGGTTTAAAGATGTGCAGAAAGAGGACTCAAACTCTTGGATGGAGAGCCTTCTTGCCTGTAGCTTATCATACCTTATTCAAGCCGTGAATCTAGAAAAGTCAAAGCAAGAGGCAGCAGCCAGTAGCATTGCACATGAAAAGCATTACAAGAACCAAGTGGCACTGGCTAATTTCTGTGAAGAGGTGTTGGCTGATAACAGTTGGAAAGAAAACATAGATGTTCTGAAATACCAGCAGCACTTAATATCATCAATTTTGTCTGCCATGGCCCAAGGTTCACAGGAAGCTCACCACAGATTTCCAAGATTACTCAACTTGCTTGATGATAACCAAGGATTGACTGAAACGTTCATGGCTGAAGCAGCCAGGATCCCTGTTTGGATGTTTGTCTTGTGGATCAGTCACATCCTCATTTATTTTGATAAGAACCCAGGGCCAGCAGTGCATAGTATTGTGATTGAACTGGCCAAAGTGTACCCACAGGCATTGGTCTATCCCTTTAATATTAGTCAGCAGCAGTTTAATTTTGCTACAGCCAATGGAAAATTGACAAGGGCTGTATGTGAGAAGGTCCGTAATATTCTTGCACAAAATCATTTAGTGCATGACTTTGCTGCTGCCATGTTTCTTGTTTCTGTGCCCTTTGTAGCTGTAAAGCAATACTGTGTAGGTCTCAGGGATCTTAAAGATAAGAAGGAACTGGTGGAGAGAGTAAAACATTTAGAAGAAGAATATGTTAAAGTGGGTATAAGCAATGGGTCTTTGATGGAGAAGGGAAGTGCGTATCAGAAAGCAGGTATAGTATTCAAGAAATCCTTGAACAAACACTTTGGTGAAGGTTTAAAGAAGATTGGTTCTATGAGTGTAAATGAAATTAAGAAGAAGTTAAAAGATTGGTTACAGGAACTAGAAAATTCCTCAGATCTTAAAAAAAACCCTGGTAACCTCAAGGAACTTTCACCATGGTTAGCAAACTTTCAGTCTGCTAATTTTGATGATGAGATGGAAATACCTGGTCAGTATAGTGGCTACACCAAACCTCTGCCAGAGTATCATGTCAGACTTACTGGATTTGGGGAGAGTGTGAGAGTCATGCATTCCCTGCGGAAACCAATGCAACTTGTCCTAAGAGGAGATGATGAGAAGGAACACAGATTTCTCGCCAAATGGGGTGAGGATCTGAGAACTGATCAGCGTTTTGAGCAGATATTTTCAATGATGAATGATTTGTTCAGGTCCTCAGTACTCTGTTCACAGGGAAGTAGTGTGAGCCCAAAGTTAGAAACTTTCAAAGTCATTCCACTATCTCTCAAGGTAGGATTACTGGAATGGGTTGAATCCACCATACCACTACGTGAGCTCATTCTCAGTACAGAAGAGAGCAAGAAAAAATATAATGAAGCACTTCGGATTTATTCCAAGGCAGAAAATTGGGAACCTAAGCACCGAACAAAGGTGAAAGTGGTCAGTGTATATGAGAGATGTGTCAGTGAAATGGAGTGGGATGCACTTAAGAAGAGCCTTCTTGCAATAGCCAGTGGGAGCGAGGGATTCTTCTACCTCAGAAGTGGATTTTTGTCAAGTTATGCAACACTCTGTGCTTCACATTGGATGTTAGGTATTGGGGATCGGCACTTGTCCAATTGTTTGGTGAGCTCCAAGACTGGACGTGCTATTGGTATTGACTTTGGTCACCATTTTGAATCTGCTACTCAGTTCCTGAGAGTTCCTGAATTGATTCCCTTCAGGCTTACTCCACAGATTGTCAACATCATGAAGCCCTTAGGCATTGCAGGAATCTTGAGAGAAACTATGGTGCGAGTGATTGGGACAATACGAGAGAGTCATTTTGCTCTTTTTGCTGCAGTTGAGGCCTTTGTAAAGGAACCTACTAAAGATTGGTTGGAGTGGGTTAAGAGAGAAGCTGGGGAAACAACAGATAAAAATATAGAATTGTTTTCACAAAAGCGACTGGAGATGTTGCAGGACAAGTTGCAGGGAGCCAATGCTTGGTACATCACAAAACAAGCTCTTTCGCTTTCACATCATGGGACATTAAAGTTCTTGCAGGAGGCTCTAGCTGGTGAAGGCGAAAACTTACGATCAGAACTTAAAAAGACCCAACTGACAGTCCATGAGCAAGTTGATGCCCTTATTGATCTTGCCATGGACCCTAATATTTTAGGACGCACTTACATTGGTTGGGATCCCTTTGTATAATAAAAGGCAGGTTATGTTCAGTTACAGGAAGGATATATAAATTTCCTGTAGATAACTCTTCAGTCATAACATTTAATGAAATTCAACTATAGTTCACATTCTTTTATTTATTTTCACTATGCACCCATTTTCTTGCAATTAAATTTATTTTCAATAATTGGATTTGGATGTAACTTGCAGTGATACATGTATTAAACATATTGCAGTAATATTTGGGATTTTTTTTGTATTATCCTTTTAACATGTCCTCTCACACCCCCTCTCATTCTCTTCCTTCCCCTTTCCCTCCCTCCCTCCCTCCTCTTCCTTATTCATTCACTCTGCTTCTTCTTTCCCCATTCATCCCTCTTATTCCCCCACTCCTTCCTTATTTTCTGTTTTACTCATTTGTTCACTATGTAATTATTGGCATTCTGCATTGCAAAACTAGTGCTTCAACTATTTGTGTAAGACATACTATTAGTGTATGGTTTCACCACAGGCCCGTAGTCAGAACATATGACTTGGGGGGGGGGAGGCGCTTCCTGCATGGTATGGGGGCTGAATGTAATATTTGGGGGATGCTAAACATAATGAAAGTGACTAGTCTTGTTTATCACTTATGGAAACAGTAACACAGCATTGTTGTGACACCACTGCTGAACCATCAGACACTGATTGTGATCATCAGTCAGAGTTAACTGTGCATTAAACATCATGTACTGGTTAAAAGTACAAGTATGTGCAGGTGGTGCCAAGTTGCATGATAATAAATTAAGGACATGTTTGCAGCAAAGATTAATCTTGAAACCCATTAGTTTCCATCGAACTGCAAACTAACTTGCAGTTTTATTCTGACAATCAGTATATATAAAAGATGACTGAAAAATACAAATATATGAGCTTGAGAGTTTGGGGGGCTACTGAAATTTTTAAAGGGGATTAACCCCCTCCATAACCCATTGTGAGTATGGGCCTGTTCCACCATTATTTGTTACTAGCAGGGTTTCCCATGCATTATTTGTACATTCACATCTAAAGCTAAATACCAGACTTGGCTTCCTGTGTCAGGAATAAATCCCGACAGAGGCATTTTTAGAGTAAGCTACTATTACAAATTAACATGAAATTTAGCCCAGTCACAGACTTCATATAAACCCGATAGTGTGAAGTGTAAATGCGATGAATCGTGTGCTAAACTAATGAGGGGATGTGTTCTCTGAGAGAACCAGTCTCCCCTCAACACATACCTTCATCCTTCCCTCCATTCCCATACTGTCACGTCCTTAGCATGAATAGAATCCTGTGGTTGTGCTGTGTCATGTCCTTGTGTGAATAAAGTCTCCTGTTTGTAATTTTAAGGAACATCTTTCATGAATTTGATGTGTAATGTATGTTTTAAACTGTATTGTGTTCCATAATGTATAAATATATTTTTCTTGAAGTGTTAAACATTGCGCAATACATGTCTGTTGGAGTGTGCCCCATTATCAGGTAATGCCAAGCACATAATCATATCATAATTTGACGGGAAAGCTCACTCTGCTTTCCCATTGGCTGAAGATCTTTAAACTACTGCTTTACGTACATTTGACCATACTTGAAATGTCGGCTCCCATCCACAGAGTATAAGAAGGCCAAGCAGAAAGCGACCCGTGCAGACCAGAGAAACCAGATAAAAGCAGAGACAGCTCGAGGACGAGAAAAGAACTGAGAAGACAAGAAAAGAAGCAGACGCCCAGGGCCCATCTGAATCTACGTAGAAATTATTCTACCTTCGTCGATTACGACAACTCCGCTAAACAAGTTTTTTGGCGCAGTGGTTAGAGTTCCCGGCTGCCATTATGGCGGTCCGGGTTCGAATCCCGCCCAGGGCTGAAATAATTTCAGTATCGCTGCGCTGCGAGTTGTTACTCCAACTCTCGTGGGCAGGGAGTTGTAAGGTCACAGCATTACCCATAGATCGATCATTTATGAGCTCTGAGCTCTCCTCCAGGAGGTAAATAGCTGTCAATCAAGAGTCCAACATGTGATCCAAGACCATGGTGAATAACAACAATTCCCCATCTCCACGCGAAGTGCACAATCTTCATATTTTCTCAAATCATTTTGGACATCTCCAGACTGCTGCTGGAGTACGAGCGACTCGACACTGTTATTTTCTCAATTACGAAGCATCAATTAATATCTTAAAGTGTTCTCGACTACCAAAAGCTTCACATACCAGAAGAACTACCAGAAACTTCCCCTACCAGAAGTTATCGCATATAATCTTTACCTCAAACTACCTATTTGTTCCCGAGACCGTTGGTGCGACATAAAACAACCGGTATCAAGAGTAGTCAACACCATAATCAAGACTTCGTTTCATCCTCCTGTTCTTACGCAATCAAAAGTACACTCAATAATTACTTGGTAATTAACATAATTTATTTCATGTCACATGTATTGATATATTTTATTATTCTATGCCCATTTATGCTGTATGTGTTATTTTTGTTCTTGTAATAATATTTAATTTTAACGAAGAGTTCAATTATCCTGCCTGAACACGCTGTCATTCGTTCGAACTGCGCACGGCCTTTTGTCCGTGTCGCGACTAGCCTGGCCCATAGGTGGGTCGTGGAACTCGTGCCTATCACCCGATGCCACGTCCAAAGTCGACACACACATCACCACCACCACCAGAACAAAGACGAAGAAAATCACCAAGTGACCCCAAGGCCACGGCAAGTTACAATACTATATTTTAATGGACCCAAACAAAGAGAAAGTGAAATTATTATATATTCACAAAGGTACATGATGCTTTGTGATGCCATTGTACTTTTCAGGGTTCGATGAGTCCCGATCACAGCTTCTGAACGTTGTACAAAATTAAATGGAATATGCCAGAATTAACTCGGTGCGGCAGTCACCTAGATTAAACTTACACCGTCAGTATTACGTATTAAAAGAGATGGGGAAACAAGTCTGAAGTCCTAATATTCTCCACATCATGAGAGGAAAAATACACATTTGACCCGACGACGTATACATGACGTAATGTTGCAGTTGAAAATAGGAAACTGGAGAAATGTGAATCTAGAAAGGAAAGCAAAGGAAAGATAAACACATGAAATTACCCTATAACCTCATTACAATTTATATTCTCGTTTGCAAGACCGGAATTTATTCCATTACAGAAGTTGAATGTAAAAATTCACCTTTGTATGGTTTTGGTTTGGAATTCAGTTATGCTCAGTCAGTATTTACATACGATTTTATTTAAGGGGAGGGACATCGACATTAAATTTATTTATGTATTTACTTTATCATTGTTAAGTTAGATGCAATCGTTTAGAAGTGGGTAAGCCTCTCCCCAACACACTACCTCCCCAGCTGCTGAAGCCCCACACACACTTTAGCTCACTTGCTCTCCTAGCTTCGACCTTGAGGTAATAGGTGTCCGAGCAATAGCAGTGTCACCCATGGTCACCACCACCTCCTCCATCTCTTCCTTTTCCTTTTCCTCATTTTGTTGCCCCGCATCTCTATCCTAATCCTTCTCATAACAAAACAGCATAGATTATTAAACCAGGCATGAGGTACAGCATTTAATAGAGATTTAACATCTTCAATGCAGTGTCGTTTTCATAAACAGTATGAATGACTGACCTGTATCTTTTTATTTTAATAATTTGTTTTATGTACATATATATATATATATATATATATATATATACATACATACAGTTATGAACCCCCGTTCAACGACTTTTTTCCTCTTTTCCGAAATAAAGCATTAGAATGGTTTTCTTAATATACCATCGCGAGATTGCCCACGATGATAGAAGTGTTGGTAAACTACTCTTCCTCCTCCTCTTCCTCTGCCTCCTTACCCTACCCCTTTTCCTCCATTTCCTTTTCACCCTCCTTGTTTTTCTCCTCTTCCCCTCCTTTTCTTCCTCTCCCTTCTCTTACCCTTCCTCGTGTTTTTCTTCCTTTTCTCCTCGTCATTTTCTTCCTCGTCTTTCGTCTCTCCCTTTTCTTCTTCCTTTTCTACATCCATTTCATAACCACAATCCCGACTCCTCCCCTTCCTTCTATTCTACCTCCATTACCTAATCACTACCTTCAATACACTCCCCACCTCCTCACCACACCTCTCCTTCCCACTCAACTGGCAACGTATTCAACACAGACGCTTTCATCCATCCCCCTTGGGTCGTATCCAACTCATCCTCCTCCTCTTACTCACCTTCATCATCCCTTTCTTTTCTTTGTTTCGTTTGTTATTATTTGTCATAATTGTAGTATTTATCTCTTAAATGTTTCATGTCTTATTTATTTAGGTATTTGATCATATTCCCTCTTTCTCCTCTTCCTCTTCTCCCTTACCTTTCCTCTTGTCCTCCATCTCCACTTGCCTCATCTCACCCTCTCTTTTCATCCCCTCCTCCTCCTTGGCCTCTTCCTCCTCTTGATCTTGCTTCACCATTATTCCTCCTCCTCATTTTCTCCTTTCACTATCTCCTGCTCCTCCGTTTCCTCTTCCTCTCCCTCCTTTCCCTGTCCTCTTTTTTTCTTCCTCTTCCTATCCCTCCACCACCTCTTGCCCTTGAGTCAACAATGTATATATATAAAAATACGTTTTGTATATCTGCTTTCTTCTTATGTCCGTTACACTTCCTTTGTCTCTCCGTGTCATTATCTATCTTGAGGCATTCCATCTAGTGTATTTTTCCATTGTGAGCTTAGTTATTAACCGCCATAATTGTCATCATCATATCGACCTGTCATTACCAACAGTACTAGATTCAACCAGGTCTTTTTCTTTTCCTGTTTTTTTCTTCTATTTTTAATGTGAACTTGTTTCAATTGTTCATTTATTCGTTCTATGATATATGTTCACTTATTTGTTTTGTGTTCTATTGTATGTGTGTCAGACTCGCCCTCTTTCACCCAAGAAAACGCATGGACAAGTATGTTTGTAGGTGCCTAAAATGATGTATATCGGTAAGGGTACGAAGAAAGTTTAACCTTATGAATTTAGTATTCAAACATTATACATACACACATACACACACACACACACACACATATATATATATATATATATATATATATATATATATATATATATATATATATATATATATATATATATATATATATGCTGAATACCACGGAAAAGAACAATTCTTGGAATCCGAGCGCTTTCGTGATATCGGTGTAGTCACGTGTGATTTGTGATACTTGTGCATATATATATATATATATATATATATATATATATAATATAATATTAATATAATATATAATATTAATATAATATTAAAATTTAATATATTAATATAATATTAATATATATATATATATATATATATATATATGTGTGTGTGTGTGTGTGTGTGTGTGCATACAATCTCAGAAATTCTCAAGGTATGTTTTGAATAGAAACTTTATCTTCGATTCAAATTCTCTGACATACGAGTATACCAACAACATCAGCAGTTATTTTCCTTGTCAACTCCGTCCGTTATTCTTTAATTGTCCTCAGGAACTTTAGTCAGCCTTGATGTTCGACGACAATTACTTAGACTCGTAGAGGAATCTTCGTCTTATGCAATGGCAGATCTGTTTGTACTAATGAAATTCTTTCCCAGTTGAATTTGAATGGTTCTCTTCTTTTTTCACAGCACTTTGGGTGACACTTTTAATTTTATTATTTTTATCTATTTTGTGACGAGGTTCCCCATACATTCGACGTGCCTGTTTTGTATTATTAATACGCCTAAGAACGTTAGGTTCGGTTATCGTTATTTCCTCGTGGTTATGGCTGAAAACAAATACAAAAACAAACGTACACATGGACTCGCTTACAGGTTATATGTAAGCATGATATCATTATTATTTCAAAACAAGCAATGATGTTAATGTGTCATGTGTTGTATTTAGAAGTACGAGTCCGTCTACCGCAGGGAACCACTGGTACTCCTCTTACTGTTTGGTGAGAATAACAAACCGTAATAGCGTTTCCACGAAGTGAAGGGTCATTATAGTAGTTCCGAAAGTGGCGGTGGGGGAAGGGTTCCCCTGAAGAAAGAATTTCTCTTCTTGTTATCAGTTGCTGGTTCAGGCTGAGCATGATAACCACTGACCCACCGCAGACCTCCCGTCTTCAATCACTTGAATTTGGTCTTGCATATTGACGTTTCCACAGTGCGACGTGGCAAAGAAAGAGACGACCGATATATTAGTGAGAGAATTTAAACTACAATGATAATTATATCATGGAGCATTCTCAGTTTGTAAGTGTCTTACGACTGACAAATTGAAATTACGAAGTCTAATTAGGTACTGGTAAGGCTGATCACCTGGTGAAAGACAGATTAACCATAACCACATAATTTGATACGGAAATTTCTGTTGATAACAAAATGTATCGTTTATACAGGTTCGGAATCTATATCGAAGATATAAGATTTGAAACGAAGATGCAGGATTGGAAACTACATTTATCAACGATGTTCGTATTGTTTATATTTTTGCTGTTATTTGAAGTATTACAATACATCATCAAGCCTCAGGGGAGTAGGGGAGTTCAAATCGACCGAATGAAGTCATTTGACATTCGATAGAATAACTATACAAGGCTACACATTCGAACGAGCTAATCCATAATTCCAGAAAGGATTAAAACTCTGGATTTTTTCTTAGTTACAAGCTCCGTCATTCATAATAAATTAATAATAAAAAAAAGACTTGATGACAGGTCAAATGGAAAGTCGTCTGCCGTTAGCTAGAATAAGCATGAAAGACGACACTCGGGAACGAGTAGAGGGAGAGCACAGTAGAAAATTGATTAAACCCACCCTATAACTGCGTTTGAAGATTTGTCATTTTATTCCTGCTGCTGCTAGATGATTCTATTCAACTGAGGAAATTAGAAGAAAAAAAAACGTCGTGGTAGAAGAACGAGTAGAGGGAGAACACAGTAGAGAATGGATTAATCCCAACACTACAACTGCGTTTGAAGACTGAGAAAAAAAAAACGCGGTAGAAAAAAAAATAAATAAAAAGTCCCAGAATGACTCTCTTGAGCAGTGCCCACATCATCATTATTTTCAAGTTGATCCTTGAAAAGGATATAAGAGGGTGGGGAAAGAAAATAGGAGAAAAAAAAAAGTGAAAAAATGACAACGGAAAAAAAGACGAAGACGAAGAGGAGAACGACGACGACTATAGAAACGTCAAAGGAAACAACAACGTGGAAGAAGAAAACAAAAAGAAGACAAGTGGTTCGACAACGTTGGTTGATGCGTGAGGTTCTACGTTCCATTTTGACGAGGAGCAAGAGGCTTGTTCGAGGAAAGAGGCCCAGGAGAGGCCTAGATCAGGTCCACTGATATTCAAATGAACAGCGACGTCATTAGGCTTTTCTGAAATAATTAGGGAATAATTATGTACTCAGGCTTTCTACAGAAGTGGCAGCAACAGGCCCGTATCCACTACTTATAACCTGGGGGGGGGGGGCTTCCTGTATATTTGGGAGGCTGGACGTAATAAAAATAAGTAATCTTGTATAGCATTTACGAAAACAGTAACACAGCAGTGTTGTGATACCACTGCTGAACCATTGGACAACTGACTATGATCATCAGTCAGTGCATTGGATATCATGTACGGGTCATGCAGTACAAGCGCGTGCAGGTGGCGCCAAGTTGCAAGATAATAAATTAAGGACATGTTTGCAACAAAGAATATTCTCGAAACCCACCGAACTGCAGACTAACTTGCATTTTTGTTCTAACAATCAATGTATATGAAAAATGGCCGAAAATACAAATATAGCTTAAGAGGTGAGGGGAGCAACTGGTTTATTCATTTTATTTTTATTTATTTGAAGGGAGGCTAAGCCCCTCCATAGCCAAGATAGGAGGGAGGAAGGGGGTGAATGGGAGTGGAGTATGTGGGGATGGAATGGGAGTGGAGTATGTGGGATGGAATGAGAGTGGAGTATGTGGGGATGGAATGGGTGGGAATGGATTTTATTTTATTTGTTTTATTTTATTTTTCATTTATTTATTTTTTTATTTATTTTTTATTTATTTATTTTTTCATGCCTCCCTTGTAAGGGAAAAATAGCCATGTAAAATAGCTATGTAAAATAATTCTGCGATAAAAATGTATATGAAAATGTAAGACAAGATATATTTGATACACAAGACGAGAAGAACTTTGTAGCAAAACTTGACGAAGGTGACAAGCTCGGAAGCACAGAGATGTACAGAATGTATTTTGTGATAAAGAAACCTTAGTAGTTGAATAAAACAGGGAAACTTGAGTCTGGGGAACAATAATGCACAAATAGAAATGAAAAATAGGTTTAGTAAAGCAACATCGTAAAAATAGTAATTTGAGGTCTAGTGTGACAATCGAATAAAATGGTAACCAGGCTGGCTTTAGAAGCGAATACTCGACTCTAGAACATTTGCACACGATGAAGCAACTAATCGAGAAAACAAAGAATACAATATACCTCTTTGCTTAGCTTTGATAGACTATGAGAAGGCCTTTGACTCGGTAGAACAAGTAGCAATACTAAAATCGATACGCAAGCATTGTAAGGGTTCTAGAAAGGTACTGTTTTTATTCGACTACATGAAGGTAAAGATCGAGAAAGGAGTAAGGCAAGGAGATGTAATTTCGCCCAACCTACAGCTTAGAAGAGATTTCCTAAAGACTAACTTGGGAACAGGAATTTTTGAAAATTGATATTGAATATTCTAATCACCTAAAATTTGTATTTGACATTATTCTTATTTCATAAAGAGCAGAAGACTTGCAAGATGTGCTGAGTGATCTGAATGAGAAAGTGTCAAAGTAGGTTTGAAGATGAATATGAGTAAAACCAAAGTAATGTTCAACATGAAAGTTCAAAGTAAACAGATTATAATTGATGATGAGCCTTGAAGAAGTTGAAAAGTATAATCATTTAGGCCAGACGGTGAAAGTGACTTAAGATCATGGTAATTAAATAAAAAGGCATATTACAATTGGATAATGTTTGGTGAGTATAAGATCATGAAAGGTTCTCTACTTCTATGAAATGCAATTTTTACAGACATTGTATAGCCTACTGCCGGCAATAATCAATAGATGTGAGACTTGGAAACTGACCAAGGCGACAAAGACAACGAAGTGCACAGGGGAGAATGGAGAGATCAATGATGGGAATAACGCTGAGAGACCGAAAGAGAGCAAGCAGGGTGAGAGAGCAGACTGGAGTGAAAGATGTTGTGGAAGCTGTAAAAGTCAGGAAGTGGAATTGGGCAGGTAGGTTAGCGCAAACGAATGATGATCGATGGAGCAAGTGCGTTACTAAGTGAACGTCGAGAGATGGGAAGCGTGCAAGATGGAGATCAGATGGAGAAGTTTGCAGGGATGACGTGGCAGAGGTGGGCGCAGTCGTGCCAGTCATGGAATAGTAGGAGAGGTCTTTGTTCAGCAGTGGACTCGAAATTGCCTATTCACTGATTAACTATTAGTACGATTATGGTGATTGGTTTGATGACGAAATATGACCACGTTGTACTAGCGGTGATACTAGATGATACTAGCATCGCGCGCGTGGGCCCCTGCTCAAGAGGAGCGGAACCCGAAAACATAATTAAATCTTGTTGGGGTAAGACTTTTCTTACCTGGAAACTAATATATGGCATGACCCCGCTGACCCTTAAATGAACAAGGCTCTATTCAGTCAGGCCCAGGTGTCCCGAGGGGGTGAATCGTAGGACTTTTAGGTCCTTATGCCATTAGTCAACATATATAACGAAAATGAACTTGGCCAATCATAGATGCTATGGACGACTGGGTCCACCCTAGAGGAGTAGTTTAACCCTTTCATAGGTTTCATTTTGAGCTAACAAGCAGAGATAAATAAGTCTAAGTTAAAGTTTAAAGTCCGCCTGAGTCCAGTAGGCAAGTTGTGCCCATCGCTCTAGGTTAAGCCTGCGTCCCGGGGATAACCATACATAAGGTCTGTATCTGAAAATCTAAGTCCAGCCTCCCACACTCCGTACACACACTACTCAAATTCATAAAGTACCAATCAAAGCAAAAACATAAATAGAAATAATATGAAAAGATACGAATATATAATTTCATTCGACACCATTCTTGATATCAACTAAAAAGACTATTTCATACACATATTCGTGACTCCCCTCTGGCCAACTACCAAATTGCCAACCTAATACATAAAGATGGGATCACGACACAGTTCTATACATAAATATTACTTATATATTAGAAACTGTGTAATGAATATCACAACAAAAAGGATAATTAGATATAGAACACAGGTGTCGTCAAATGAGCTATCACTAGTTGAGGAAGGACCCACGGGTATCAGCCCGAGTTTATTCTTTATCCACTTGCACGACTTTCCAATCCCATCGGGACATGATGACGTATTGTGTATACGATGACGCGCACACATACGCACACGCGCGCAAATATTTAGCTTGTGCGTACGATTAGAGAAAAAAAATCAGGAAGGTCTGATGTAAGGGACAATTTTCTTGCCACGTTTCCAGTTTCGATGGTTCTCTTCGTGCTTCTCATCTCCCCTACCCTGCCTCAGCCCTTTAGTCTGGAGAGGAGTCAGTGAGAGGGCATTAAAATAACCACTTAACAGTGTCCTAGACACTAGTGTTGGGGTCCCCCATAGAGTTAGGCTTCAGTGCAAGGCGTTTGTTGAGGAAATGAGATCTAAAACGAGAGGAGAGAGGGTGCGTTTCCCGCGCTCAACAGGTAAAAACGACAAGACGTCACGCAATTAGTTCCAGGGGTCTTACCTCAGTTGTGTTAATCAGCTGGGTTTCTTTGAACCCGTTTCACGGCGAAATAGAAATAATTTAGGGTGAATGGGCTGTATCTCTCCTACTACAAGGGTGTCATTATTTGTCATCAGGCTTGATTAATGCGAGAATGATTCATTTTTCCTCTCGTCAACCGAAACAATAGCTATAACTCCTTCTGATGAAAGAGATTCCGACTTTCGTTACTTTTGAGGGACCCTCTTGAAACACTTGTCAGTGCTCCGGAAATAGATATTGCCT
>NC_134817.1:5150000-5155000 GCF_046742065.1 Oratosquilla oratoria | reverse complement strand
TGAGATGTTCTTATGGAAGTCTAGAACATTGTAACCGAAGTCGTTTCTGCTCAAATGAAGTAGCAAATGCAAATAGCATGCTAGCCTAGTGTGTCGCCAACTTTAGTTGCTTATTGCTCTTTAATTTGTTTATTTTCTATTTAGAATAATTAATTTATTATTTCATTTTTTATTTTTTGATCTAGGAGGAGCGGTATTCTAAACAATTATTTTTTATTTATTTATTTATTTATTTATTTTTTATATAAACACTCTCCGACCTTTCTTCTGCAGCGAGGAAGACTTATATCATCTTCTGATTCCTTTTCTTTCAGTCATAGAAGTAATTTTGAATACAAATTATGTTGAAGTGTATAACGGTTACTGTACTGATTATTTTGATATTTGTCCCTTCTATTTTTCCTAACGAGAAAGCGATCTCTCTCATCAGATACTGAAGGATAATTCTAGGTTTCATGTCGATCTTTCTAAATATCTTTCGGTCGACAGTGAACCTAATTTTTTTTTTTAAATAATTTTCTCACTCAATTTTTCAAATGCCCCCTCACCTCTCCCCACACACACGAGTATATATATATACAAGAAGACAAACACAATAACACCAACATCACATTAAAAACACAATCATTTATAGAAGTGTGTATGTAGTCACTGCCTGAAGGTAAAAAAGACAGGACCACAAGACCACACTCAGACAGGATTTAATCCTTTTAAGCAACTCAAAATCGCCAGTCTTTAAAAAAAAAGTACTACACAATCTTGAGGGGTCTACTATAATAATAATACAATAATAGTTATACTAATAATAACAAAACAATCTATTGATAATCATAATAAAACCACACAAAATACAAAAATTGCGAGCGAGCTTCCTGACACATTCACAAAGAGCTCAACAGAATCACATAAATAAAAGTGAGGTTAAGTGTTTGTCTAATTTGTTTACGTCCAGCCAAGGCTATGTCCTCTGCTGCATTTCTCGTCTATTCGGGTTTGGAAGACGAAAATTTATGCTTTCCAGGATCAATCGTTGATTTGACTCTTCATACATTATTTCAGTCGTGTGTGTGTGTGTGTGTGTGTGTGTGTGTGTGTGTGTGTGTGTGTGTGTGTGTGTTTGTGTATCTGTGTGTGTGTTTGTTTGTTTGTGTGTGATTCACCATGGTTTTGGATCACGTGTTGGACTCGTAATTAACAGCTGCATGAGAGCTCAAGAGCTCATATATGACCTATCTATGGGTACTGTTGTGATCTTACACGCACACACACACCCAACTCCCCGCTCACGAGAGTTGGAGTAACAACTTGCAGCGCAGCGATACTGAAATTATTTCAGCCCTGGGCAGGATTCGAAGCCGGACCGCCGGCAGCCGGGAATTCTACCACTGGGACATGAGTCGTGTGTATGTTTGTGTGTGTGTGTGTGTGTGTGTGTGTGTGTGTGTGTGTGTGTGTGTGTGTGTGTGTGTGTGTGTGTGTGTGTTTGTGTGTGTGTGTGTGTGTGTGTGTGTGTGTGTGTGTGAATGTGTGTGTGTATTCACCTCGGATCTGCTGCAGTCCCTGTCGAGACAGCCAGACACCACCCTACGGCAGTGAGCTCAGAGCTCCTTATTAGCCGACCTCTGGGTAGGTCTGAGACCACTCACACACCACACACCACACACCACCGTGTGTGTGTGTGTGTGTGTGTGTGTGTGTGTGTGTGTGTGTGTGTGTGTGTGTGTGTGTGTGTGTGTGTGTGTGTGTGTGTGTGTGTGTGTGTGTGTGTGTGTGTGTGTGTGTGTGTATTATGACACCATTCGACGACGACGCTGTACATGATAACGATGGCAATATCGTCGTCTTAAAGTAAATTTGGGGAATAAAAATAAACCAAATATTGCGTTGAACAGCTGAAAAAAACGAGCAAACCCAAGTAAAAAATTATAGCTCTCCATTCATCCACTGGTATCTACATAGGATATAATGAAAAATGAAGACAAAGCAGGATTTCATCAAATGGTGGTATCCGCGTGCTGTACATACATACATATACCAAGGCTTTTTCCCCCTTACAAGGGAGGTAGTCAAAAAGGAAAAGGCATTAAATCATTCCCACCCATTCCATCCATGAATACATTCCACACACACACACCCTCCCTCTTATCTTAGCACCTCCTGGATGATGGGTCATCCCTGCACTTTGTCCACTGCCCTGGGTCAGAAGCAGTGTCGCAAGACACAGCACATCCACAGCAAGGTCGCTTCATTAAATCGGCGACCCCCCACCTCTCCGTCTCCCCATCCATAAAAGGAGAAGACAGGGAGAAATCCCTTCGGGCTGCGTCAAATTTTGCTCACACATACTACCTCACCCCCCATCCCCCCGCCCATTTCACCTCATGCATCACAACATCATCCATATACAACCATTCTCCATTCACCCCTGTCTTCTGTCCTCTCCCGTCCTTCCTCAACAGACATTCCCCTCTTCCCCAAAGCCCCCTTCACCCCATCCATCCACCTCATCCTAGGACGTCCCTTCATGTTCACTCCCTCCACATCTGCCTTCCATACCTCTTTTACTAGTCTTTCTTCACTCATTCTTTCCATGCGTCCAAACCATCCTAGTACTCTTTCATCAACCCCATCTCCCACTCCCTTTCCACCCCACGTTCTTCTCCTCACCTCCTCATTTCTCACTCTATCTAGCCTAGTAACCCCCATCATACTTCTCAGACACCTCATCTCAAACACATTCAAACCCCTCTCTTCCTCTCTTATATTTCATATTTCTGCTCCATAGTGCTGTCGGCACAATCACTCCTTTATGCAGTCTCCTCTTAGCATCCATTCCCAAATGTGTATTTGTCATTACACGTTTTAATCCACCATGGCATTTACTCGCTTCTCTCAATCTACATTCTGCCGCCACCTTCACTCCACCTTTTCCTGCCACATTTGCACCCAAGTATCTAAAACTATCCACTTCCTCCAGTCGCTCTCCCTTAATGCTCACTTCCAGTCTACTGCCACTTTCACCCCTTGTACATCTCATCACCTTACTTTTGCCCACATTTATCTTCAGCTTTCTTCTATCACACACTCTCCCAAACTCTGTCAACAACTTCCTGAATCCCTCCTCCGATCCTGCCACAAGCGCAGTGTCGTCCGCAAACAACAGCTGGCTCACCTCCCACTTTCTCCATTTTCTTTAACCATCTCCAATCCCTGACCCACTACCCTTGCATTTACCTCTCGCACTACCCCATCCATGTATAAGTTGAAAAGCCAGGGTGACATAACGCATCCTTGACGAAGTCCCAACTTTACCTCGAGCCACTCACTCTCTCCATTTCCAATCCTGACACAAGCTCTACTACCCTCATAAAAACTCTTGACAGCTCCTAGAAGCTTTCCTCCTATCCCATATATCCGCAAAACCTCCCACAGTGCCTTTCTGTCTACCCTATCGTAAGCCTTTTCCAGATCCATAAAAGCCCAAAAAACATCCTTCCCCTTTCCTATAGCTTTCTCACATATCTGTCTTACCACAAAGATCTGATCTACATAACCTCTACCTGTCCTAAATCCACACTGTTCCTCACCAATTACTCCCTCTGTTCCTCTCCTAATCCTCTCAATCAAGATCCTCCCATAAGCCTTCCCAACTACACTTAACAAGCTAATCCCTCTGAAACTACTACATTCACACTTGTCCCCTTTTCCCTTGTAAAGTGGAACTATACAGGCACTCCTCCAGTCCTCCGGCACTCTACCCTCTCTCCAGCAAACATTAAATAACCTCACCAGCCAGTCCACCATCACTGTACCTCCTTCTCTTTTTTTTTTTTTTTTTTAGAAATTCTGCATGGCATCCATCCAGACCAGGTGCCTTACCTGCTTTCATCATCTTAACAACTGCCTTCACTTCATCCTTCCTTATTTCTCCTCCATTTTCCTCACTCATCACTGTCATTTTCTTAGCATTTCCCACTGCAGCTATCTTTCCGTCCCTATCCTCCTTCACCACCAAAGCATTATAAAAGCAATTTCCATTCGGAGGGGATTGCTTGCTTGTCGATGTACCAATTATTATCTTCGGATTTTCGTCGCTAAACATAAACAGGTCACTCTTCATACGTGCCTGATACTTCGTTAATGTAAATATTACATAATGTGTCACCAACACGGAGTAAGGGGACCTTTTCTATGCATTTCAACACCAGAACCGAAAGATTCTCAATGATCTTCGACACCTTGCCTCTGATCTTCACCTTTCTTGAGACGAACATGTCCCCATGCATTAACAGTGCCATAAACAGGTCAATATTGGAATCACCTCATTTTGTCCTCTTTGGCTCGAACAAAAGACTCCCATATGACCTTGTAGTTTCATAACTACCTCCCATTTACAATTTCAATTATCATGTTAAGGTCAAAGTATATATATATATATATATATATATATATATATATATATATATATATATATATATATATATGGTCTGGATGGATGCCATGCAGAATGTCTAAAAAAAAAAAAAAAAAAAAAAAAAAAAAGAAGGTACAGTGATGGTGGACTGGCTGGTGAGGTTATTTAATGTTTGCTGGAGAGAGGGTAGAGTGCCGGAGGACTGGAGGAGTGCCTGTATAGTTCCACTTTACAAGGGAAAAGGGGACAAGTGTGAATGTAGTAGTTTTAGAGGGATTAGCTTGTTAAGTGTAGTTGGGAAGGCTTATGGGAGGATCTTGATTGAGAGGATTAGGAGAGGAACAGAGGGAGTAATTGGTGAGGAACAGTGTGGATTTAGGACGGGTAGAGGTTGTGTAGATCAGATCTTTGTGGTAAGACAGATATGTGAGAAAGCTATAGGAAAGGGGAAGGATGTTTTTTGGGCTTTTATGGATCTGGAAAAGGCTTACGATAGGGTAGACAGAAAAGCACTGTGGGAGGTTATGCAGATATATGGGATAGGAGGAAAGCTTCTAGGAGCTGTCAAGAGTTTTTATGAGAGTAG
>NC_134817.1:5137500-5145000 GCF_046742065.1 Oratosquilla oratoria | reverse complement strand
CTCTTCAAAGATTCTCCCAAGAGCCAAATTCTACATCATCTCTGGTAAGTAGATACATTTTCCGTTCTAAATATCATAAAAGGGTCTGGGAGTTTTGCAACCAGTACCCTAAGGTTTGGGTCTTTTAATGTGCGTGGATGTGGTACAGATAAGAGTAAAAGGGAAGAGATAGGCAGTAGGTTTGTGAAAAGAAAGATGGATGTGATGGGTTTGAGTGAAACTAAAATGAAAGGGAAGGGCGAGTGTGAGTTTGGGAGTGTAGATGGGAGGTACTCAGGAGTGAAGAGTGGACGAGGGAGAGAAGGGGTGGCTATACTAGTAAGTGAAGAGATAAGTAAGTGTGTAGTGGAGTGGAAGGAGGTTTCATCAAAGTTGATGTGGATGAAGGTGAAGCTGGGAAAGGTGATGTGGGTTTTTATAAGTGCATATGGACCTGGTAGTGAGAAGAGCGTAGAGGAAAGGGAGTCTTTTTGGGTAGATATGAATGAGTGCATAGAGGGATTAGGAAGCAATGTCAATTTAGTTGTATTGGGAGACCTTAGTGCTAGTGTGGGAAATGAACCAATAGACGGAGTGATTGGGAAGTATGGAGTTCCAGGTGAAAATCGTAGTGGAGAGTTGATGGTGGAGATGTGTCTTGAAAGAGAGTTGATGATAACAAATTCAGTGTTTAGGAAGAAAGTCAAGCATAAGTACACATGGGAGATGGTGGTGGATGGACTATATAGTGGTGACCAGTGGTGACCAGGAGTGTGGTAGGAAGAGTTAAGGATGCACATGTGCTAAGGGGAGAGAGTGGGAGAATATCAGATCATTTTCTGGTGGAAGGTAAATTGAGAGTTGAGAATAGGTGGAGAAAGAGGAAAAGGGCAGAAGGTAAGGAGGTACTTAGAGTGAACTGCTTAAATGAAAAAAAGGAGAATGAGTATAAAAAGATGCTGAGAGAGGAGTGGGAGGAAGTAAAGGATAGAGTAGAACTAGGAGTGGAGGAGGAATGGGGATGGTTCAAGGAGGGAGTCATAAGGTGTGCAAAGATGGTGTGTGGAACAGGGAGGGCAGTAGGAAATAGAAGGAAGGGTAGTGAGTGGTGGGATGAGGAAGCAAAGACGGGTGTAGAAGAGAAGAAGCAGGCATTCATGGATTGGCTACAAATTAGGACGAGGGAATCATATGAGAGATACACAGTAAAGAGAAGGGAAGTTAAGCATAAGATAAAGGAAGCAAAGAAGAGAGCAGATGTGAAATGGGGTAAGAGTATGACAGAAAATCTTGAAAGTAATAAAAAGATGTTTTGGAAGGAAACTAAAAGAGGAAGAGGAGGCGAATCAAGTAGAGAAGAAAAGGTAAAGGGTGCAGATGGAGAGATAATAATGGAAGAGAAGGCAGTGAGAGGAAGGTGGGCAGAGTGTTTTAGGGAGTTGCTAAATGTGAAGGGGGATAGGGAGGGAAAGGTAGTTGCAGTAGGAAGCGCTAAGAAAATGAGAGTGATGAGTGAGGAAAATGAAGGAGAAATAGGGAAGGATGAAGTGAAAGCAGCTGTTAAGATGATGATGAGCAGGTAAGGCACCTAGGTTGGATGGATGCCATGCAGAATGTCTGAAGAAAGGAGGTACAGTTATGGTGGACTGGCTGGTGAGGTTATTTAATGTTTGTTTTAGAGAGAGTAGAGTGCCGGAGGACTGAAGGAGTGACTGTATAGTTCCGCTTTACAAGGGAAAAGGGGACAAGTGTGAATGTAGTAGTTTCAGAGGGATTAGCTTGTTAAGTGTAGTTGGGAAGGCTTATGGGAGGGTCTTGATTGAGAGGATTAGGAGAGGAACAGAGGGAGTAATTGGTGAAGAACAGTGTGGGTTTAGGACAGGTAAGGGTTGTGTAGATCAGATTTTTGTGGTAAGACAGATATGTGAGAAAGCTATAGGAAAAGGTAAGGATGTTTTTTGGGCTTTTATGGATCTGGAAAAGGCTTACGACAGGGTAGACAGGAAGGCACTGTGGGAGATACTGCAGATATATGGGATAGGAGGAAAGCTTCTAGGAGCTGTCAAGAGTTTTTACGAGAGTAGTAGAGCTTGCGTTAGGATTAGAAATGGAGAGAGTGAATGGTTTGAGGTAAAGGTGGGACTTCGTCAGGGATGTGTTATGTCATCCTGGCTGTTCAATCTTTACATGGATGGGGTGGTGCGAGAGGTGAATGCAAGGGTAGTGGGTTAGGGGTTGGACATTTATTTCGTACAAATAAGACTAAAGATGCATGGACTGGGCTTAAACACCTTTGTGGCTATCAAACTAAAAACTCTATGCCTGACCCAGATAACATAGTTGAGTACGTAAATGAACTAAATCGTTTTTATGCTAGATTTGACGACAAAAAAATTCAAATGAAAGTTTTGAAGTGTTAAGAAATATAAATAGTGTACATGATCCACCTATCATGATCTCACAAGATGACGTATTTTTATAATTAAAAAGAGTGAAGACTGGTAAATCTGGTGGTCCGGATGACGTTGGTGCAAATGTGTTGAAATTGTGTTGTCAACAATTGCTTAAGCCTTTACATGTTCTATTTCAAGCCTCACTCAATCAGTGTAAAGTTCCATCATTGTGGAAAACCTCAGAAATAATACCAGTCCCTAAGATAAAGCAACCTGTTGTAATGAATGACCTGTTGCTCTCACATCATTAGTGATGAAATGTTTTGAAGATATTGTTTAAAAATGTCTATGTAAATATGTTGATCCACTCAGGGATAGTATGCAGTTTGCTTATTGTAAGGGAAGATGTGCAGAAGATGCCATTACATTTTTATTACACCAAGTGACACAACACCTTGACACGACAAGATCAAATACTTATGCAAGAATCTTATTTGTTGATTTTAGTAGTGCGTTTAATACCATACAACCACACATCTTGTTTAATAAACTCCTCTCTATGAATGTTAACAGTAGACTAATCTACTGGATTTATAGCTACCTAACAGAAAGACCTCAATTTGTTAAACTAAAAAATGTTAGGTCAGATATTATTGTCACAAACACTGGTGCCCCGCAGGGTTGTGTTCTTTCGCCCCTTTTATTTTCTCTTTATACCAATGATTGCTCTAGTGAATATGAAAGGTGTTCAGTGATTAAATACGCTGACGAACCTGTGATCATTGGGAAAATAACACATGATAATGACAGTGAATACCGTTCACAAGTAAATAATTTTGTTAAATGGTGTGATGATAATTTTTTTAATTTAAATGTAAAAAAGACAAAAGAAATGTTAATAGATTTTCATAAGAGGGAGAGGTGTACTCAAAATCTTGTAATTAAAGAGGAACAGGTAGAAATTGTACATTATTATAAATATTTAGGGGTGCAAATTGATGATCAAATAACTGGCGATGTAAAAACCAAAAAGGTGTATAGCAAATGTATGCAGAGAATTCATTTTCTGAGAATTTTAAGAAATCTAAAAATTGAAAATACTATTCTTACTATGTTCTATTAGTCTGTTATTGAGTCAACTCTATGTCTTGGTTTAACAACGCTGTATGGGTGCTTAACTGTAAAAAACAAGAGGAAATTAAAAAAGGTTGTGTGAATTCCTGGTAAATTGGGTATAAAGGTAATATCACTAGATGACCTATATTCTAGAAATGTATTGTGTACAACTAGGAAAATAATGAACGACAATATCCATCCTCTCAATGATAAATATGTGTTCTTAAGATCTGGAAAAAGATTGGGTTTGCCTTCACAGAAAACATCCAGATATAAAAATTCATTTGTACCAGTTAGCATTAAATTGTATAATTCTGTCCATGCAAAAAGGTAAAGTTATTGCTTCCATTGTGTTTTCGATTCTGATGCATGATAAATCTACACCATGGTGTTTTTAAAATAGTGTGGTGTGTGTAGTTTTAATCTTGGACCTTACCCTGTCACAGATATTTACATTGTGGGTTGTACTGTATGTGTGTTGTAACTGTAACTTTGAATGATCTGGATTCACAAAGAGTTTCAATTTGTATGTATCATTACAAATTAACTAAATAAAGTATTTATTATTATTATTATTATTATTATTATTATTATTATTATTATCATTATTATTATTATTATTATTATTATTATTATTATTATTATTATTATCATTATTATTATTAGATGATTAAAGAAAATGGAGAAAAGTGGGAGGTGATCCAATTGTTGTTTCCTGACGACACTGCGCTTGTAGCAGGATCAGATGAGTGATTGAGAAAGTTAGTGACAGAGTTTGAGAAGGTGTGTGAGAGAAGGAAGCTGAAGATAAATGTGGGTAAAAGTAAGGTGATGAGATGTACAAGGGGAGAGAGTAACAGCAGGCTGAAGTGGATAGTTTTAGATACTTGGGTGCGAATGTGGCAGGAAAGGGAGGAGTGGGGGTGGAGGTAGAATGTAGATTGAGAGAAGCGAGCAAATGCCTTGGTGGATTAAAAAGTGTAATGAGAAAAAGACAGCTGGGAGTGGATGCTAAGAGGAGGTTATATGAAGGAGTGATTGTGCCAACAGCACTGTACGGGGCAGAAACATGGAACATAAAAGAGGAAGGGAGAAGGAGTTTGAATGTGTTTGAGACGAAATGTCTGAGAAGTATGATAGGGGTTACTAGGCTAGATAGAGTGAGAAATCAGGAGATGGGGAGGAGAAGAGGGGTGGAAAGGGAGCTGGAAGATAGGGTTGATGAAAAAGTATTGGGATGGTTTGGACACATGGAAAGAATGAGTGAAGAAAGATTAGTAAAAAAGTGTGGAAGGCAGAGGTGGAAGGAGTGAATATGAGGGGGCAACCAAGGATGAGATGGATGGATGGGGTGAAAGGGGCATTACAAAAGAGAGGAATGTCTGTGGAGGAAGGACGGGAGAGGGCAGAAGATAGGGGTGAATGGAGAAGGGTTGTGTATGGATGATACTGTGATGCATGAGGGGGAGTGGGTGGGGGATGGGGTGTGAGGAAGTATGTATGAGAAACATTTGACGCAGCCCAAAGGGATTTCTCCCCGTCTTCTCCTTTTCTGCATGAAGGAACGGAGGGGGGGGGGTCGCCGAATTTATGAAGCGGCCTTGCTGTGGATGTAGTCTGTCTTGCAACGCTGCTTCTGACCCAGGGCAGTGGACAAGATGTAGGGATGACCCGTCATCCAGGAGGTGCCAAGATAAGAGGAAAGAGGTGGGTGGAGGGGAGTGGAATATATAGGAAATGGAATGGGTGGGAGTGGTTTCTATGCCTTTTTCTTTTTGGCAACCCCCCGTGTAAGGGGGAAAAAGCCTTTGGTATATGTATGTATGTATGTATATATGTAAATATCACCTAGGAGGCAATTACTGTGTGTGTGTGTGTGTGTGTGTGTGTGTGTGTGTGTGTGTGTGTGTGTGTGTGTGTGTGTGTGTGTGTGTGTGTGTTTTGGTGAAGTTGTCCAAACCTCTTTCTGACACGACATACGGACATTGTACACGCAGCCACTCTGCTCTGAATTGCAAAACACCAGACATGCCAGCCTCCCCTTCTGCTAGCAACTCTTCGGATAACTCACCTGCCACACAAAACACCATGACAACACAGAATCTTATCACCGTTGTCAAGGAGGAAACAACATTAACTAGATTTAACGGGAAGAACATTCCTGTACACAATTTCCCATCTGAGGTTGAGATATAACACGTAGAAACATCACAGACGACAAAGGTATTTATCCATTCTAACACCCAGAATAGACAAAAATAACACATTAGCTGGTGATATAATTTAGTCTGATCTTTTTGAGGAAACTAAGTCTTGTAATGATTTCGCAGAGCACTTTAAGAAGTCATTTGCTTCCTTTGAGCCCTTTGGATCACTTTCCCCCCTATACTCATTGGCTATGACATACAACCATGGTCCACACCACACCAAAGAGAAAACTGTCAAAATTGCTTCAACATTTAAAAAAGAACTGAGAGTCTCAAATGCTCTGACTGGGTCTCAGACGACAAAGTATCACTAGAACACGTAGTCACTCATAACGTATTTTCGACTCCTATCCCAATTACGCCTAGACACACTCCAGAAAGCTGGTACTATCCCATTCACATCAGGTATCACACAAAGCGAATTCTTGAGCAGTCACCCAGATCCAGAGCCAGTCAGTACCCATCGCACCCACCCACACAATAGCCCAAGTCCTACTCAATAAATCCATTGTCACACACCCTGGCAAGGAGAAATGCGTTACGCAAGCCAGATTACACTACTTCTGGTTAACCATGAGTAAGGATATACACTCCCACATATATGCTTGTCATTCTTGTGCGTCACACAAAGACATATCACGAATATCATCATAGCCCTTGAAAACCATTCGATACGGTAGCTATTGACCTTGAGTTACCACTTACACCCAGCGAAAATCAATACCTCTTTGTCTGTATCGACCATTTTTCCCGATTTTGTATTATTTCCCCTCTACCAGTCAAAACAGCACAACACGTGGCAAGGATCCTCATTGACAAACTCATATGACCCTTCCCTGCACTCAAAACTCTGATTTCTGACACCGGGACTGAGTTCAACAATGAGATTCCTTCAAATATTTGTAAATACTTTTAAATCACAAAATATAATACTACTGCTTACCACCCTAGTTCAAATGGATTTGTTGAACGCCAGAACCGAAAGATTCTCAATGTTCTTCGACACCTTGCCTCTGATCTTCACCTTTCTTGAGACGAACATATCCCCATGCATTAACAGTGCCATAAACAGGTCAATATTGGAATCACCTTATTTTGTTCTATTTGGCTCGAACAAAAGACTTCCATATGACTTTGTTGTTTCAGAACTACCTCCCATTTGTAATTTCAATTGTCTTGTTAAGGTCAAAGTAGCGAATTTCAATAGTCTTTTCAAAAGAACCCATAATAATCTTAATCTGGCTAAGGACGATATAGCCCGTTTGCATAACAAATCAGCCAGAGATTGTATCTTTGAATTTGGAGATATTGTTTACACCCTCAATCACACCTCCACCTCAAATCTCTCTCCTAAATTCACTGAACCTTTTCGTATTTTTGGACAGGAGTCAAACGATAAAGTTAAAACACTCAAGTTACACGATCTTACAGAGACCGTATTGTACAAAAATCATATCAAAAGAGTTCCCCGTGGCCTCGACATAGAGAAGGTTCCATCATCGGTTGGTGCAACCCCTACTATAGAGGACCCTCACCAACCCTCTCAACTTCTTCCTCCTACTCCTCTTCCCCGTCACAACCTTCACAGTCGAGCCACCCCTTATAATTTTATCTTCTTTGACCACTAACCTCGCTGCGGTCAGCGAGTGGTAGCAATGCCGAGCATCTGTTGCAAGAAATGCCTGTATATTGAGTGTCACTAGAATGCACATGCCCACGCGCATGCATTGGATACACGACGTCAGATCTGGTGGTATCAGGAAACTTCAACGAACATCCATTGTCTGATTTGACCAGCGGTCAAG
>NC_134817.1:5060000-5132500 GCF_046742065.1 Oratosquilla oratoria | reverse complement strand
TTTACAAATGAGACTGGGCCGAGCGAGAGGTACGGCGTGTGTTCGTGTGTGCAACAATGTGGACCGTTTATTTTCGTCCGTTTTCAGAACTTTTAGTATGTCCCTGGTAGCCTCGCGTTTTCAGAGCACCTGTATACACGTGTACATACACACGCACGCACACACAGAAACACGACACACTTGTGAGATTTGATCAGATCGAATGTATCTTTAGCAGCCGTATGTTTCGTAAAATTCCGATATGTACACGTGCATGATATCGTAAATAGTTCGACCAAATCGCAAATCTATGATGCATATCCATCCACGTCAATAAATGTAGTAGTTAGAAGTGAACGCAGCTTTACAAAGAAAACCTTACCATCACTGGTATGCTATATAAGAGCACAGTGTTTACAAACCAGTACTATTATGTAATACAAATCAACACTACATGATATTAAAGTCTGCATAACAACGCATCATGCATACAGCAAGTTTTTGTATTTTTTAATCCATTGAACTAAACAGCCATTATATTCTGAACATGGTGAGAATGCACACACACACATACATACATACATATATACTTACATATATACATAAATACATACATACAAACATACATTCACACATATACATATAGAAAGACTGAAAAGGCACCACAATGATTAATGATATTGTCTAACTGATTTGAACACTCATTGCATCGATATATGAATAAAATCGCGTGGCGGAAGGCATAACATAATTAAAAGTAATGTCCAGTACGCAAGAGTTGAGACGGTTTGATGACCCCATTGCTGAAGGTGAAGACGTCGAAGTGAAATTGCCGACTAGTGAGGCGCATAAAAAACAAAAGAATAACGGTCACTTGGAGGCACAAGATGCAACGTTTTAGACATTCCTAAGACTCGATTCCGCGTTAATAGCACTTGTTCCAGCGAGTACAAATCTATTTAGTGTCCCTCACTCTCTCTCGCTCTGTTTCTCCGTATGTATGTTTCTTGCTGCCTGTTTATTATTGTTACTGATAGCATTATTATCATCATGATTATTGTTATTACAATTGTTATTATTTTTACAATTATTATCATTATTATTATTATTATTATTATTATTATTATTATCATTATTATTATTATAATTATTTTCTTTTTTATCATTCTTCTTCTTCTTCTTACTATTATTATTATTATTGTTATTATTATTATAATTATCATTATTACTATTGTTATTATTATTACTATTAGTATTACAATCATTACATTCCAACGTTCCATATTTTGTATTATGAGTTTATTGTCAGTGTTGTATATCAAGTGACTAGTGATTCATATTTGAGGAATTATACATTTTGTCTTTAAATATTTGAGTCGTCTTTCTTTTTTCTTTTGTTTTTGTTTATTCTCTTATCATCTTCAAACAATGTTTGCTTCAAAAAAAAAAAAAAAAAAAAAAAAAAAAATTGGTAGGCACCTTCTCTGCTGTGGAACGAGTGCACCAGCCCACATAGATGCTTTAGTGAATGACAGCTTTTCAAGGTTGGTATCCCTGATTGCCATCCTTTTGAACACGACGACAGTCAAACTTGAACATTTCCGGCAACAGATCCAAGGAAATCAATGATACATGTTCTCAGACTCAACTTATCGCCTGAAGCCGCCTGAATATATATATATATATATATATATATATGTATATATATATATATATATATATATAATATATATATATATATATATATATATATATATATATATATATATATATATATATATATATAATGTGTGTGTACATATAGATATATATGTACACACACCCACACACCCACACACACACACACACACACACACATATATATATATATATATATATATATATATATATATATCTGTATGTATATACATATATATACATATGCATACATATATAAATATATATATATTTATATATATATATATACATATATTTATATATATATATATATATATTCATGCATATATGTATTTGTATTTATATGTGTATGATATTGCAATGTGGTTTTACTTCACGTGAGGAACAATGATTTTAGTTTGCATGGGAAGATCAAATGGGATGAGCGTTGGATAGGATTACCTTCCCACCAGCCGTCTCCAAAGTTTATTCCAAGCCCTCCAACCCCCCCCCCCCCCACTTCCATGGGAAGGCTCAGCCCGAATGTGTTTGTTATTCATTCACAAACTTGGGTTCAAGATCTGTTTCAGGTTCTACTCTTTTTCCTCCATTTAGTATAACCGGAGACTCCCTTCTTTCTCCTCCTTCATGTTACGCAAATAACAGCCTCACATTTCCGGTTGTCATACAGCTATCATGTTTGAAAAGATTGATTAGTGAGTGGTTAGTGTATAGGTAGTGTGTAAGATAACAAATATTGGAGATTGAATGGTTAAAATATAGTTTCCAATGGAATATGTATATTTTTCTTTAATAGAAATTACCACCCAGAAACAAAAAGTACACTTCTTGTTGTGGATACAAATAGAAAATGGAAATGACATAAATGATTGGGTAATGGACTGCAGCGTTTTTACTGATAGTGGACCATTAATGACAAGAACGCATGCGAACACTGTGGAAACGTGATCGCAGAGCCACTGCAACCGACACGAACAGGGCGGGCGAGCTGTGAAGGTGTTGGCGGTACGCGGGTTGCACGTTACATATATTTTCACATAATCTGGGGATATTCACCTACACGTATGGAGACTGTTAGAAGCTCCTCGCCGTTGGTAGCCCTGAGTGTGATCATTTCACTCTGCCATGGAGGAAAGAATGGAGAATTTTATATCTAATCACATTTCGAAATCACGAACTGGATTAAATATTGTTATTGTAGAGTACAATACCGACCATGTTTAGGAATGACGATTGACGTCATAGAAACATCAATGTAAATTTAACATGTCACATAAACATCTTAGTTTTGAATATCATAGCACTTGTTGCAACGCGTTAGGGCATAGAAGTTGTTATCAACATAATTTTATTTGTTCTCTATGTCTGGTGAATGAAATGAGTTACCGCAGTTTTTTTTTTATCTTCTCCGTTCTCTTCCTTTATCTGCTTTTCCTCCACTCCATTCTTCGCTTCCTACTTATCCTTTGCCCTTCTTATTTCTACTCTTCCTCCTAATCCATGTTACCTTTCCTCCTCTCTCTACTTGTGGTCCTCTCTCCTCTTCATACCCCGCGGCTCCATGAAGTTCTCGCTGTGGGAGACGAGAGTGTGCTTGGCTCACTCACCATTTGTACGAATGTTGTGAAACGTCAGGTGTTTTCCTTTGTAAACACTTGTGCACATTGCTGACTACTCATTTGTACGTTTCTCATTGAGGTATTCATTAACATATACATTAGAGCAACGCTAGCCATTGTCACCACCACCATATTTCTCACCATACACCAGGTAGGGTTTCCCCTGTCAGTCATGGTGCCCCGTGAGTGCTCTCCACTCTTTTCTGTCTGCAAACAACTCCGTCTCCACAACGTGGCCTAGCGTCTCGCCTCGTGCAGCCACTGCTTCACGTATTCCATCGCTTCCTTGGCCTTCCGACGGGTCTCTTACCAGCTGGATTCCATTTGCAGTATTTCAACGGTCCTCTACTTTCCTCCATTCGCATGACATGTTCATACCATCTTAGCCATTGCCACATAGGATAAAAAAAAAGCATACAAGCTTTCGGACTGATCCACCGACAATTGTACTTTATGTGCCTGGCCTCACCTGCATTTAGCCCCAGTCACACCAAGCTCACGACCTATTTCCGACCACCTTCGACGGTGGCACTTTTGTTTCTCTCGTGGTTAGCGCCAGGCTGTTATTTCATATTCATCTTCATAAGGGGGAGATTCATTCCAATTACATTGTCTTGAATTATTTTTATAAACAGAGGAACAGCACAAATCAGCCTGGTCGCCGATGGTCGGAAACAGGTCGTAAGCTTGATGTGACTGGGCCCATAACGACGATAATTCGTCAAGACTGATGTTTTGAACCTTTGCTATTGTCTGATTGTGGTGATAGCAAGCCCATTATCAGGTGTGTGTGTATGTGACAACTAGCCATCACTTTAAATAAAAATTTAACAATTCTTGTCGGTGCATATATAATTACTTTCAATCTTGTCACATATTCACGGATTAAATGCTTCTTTTACACCACGTATCTTAACGAGGGAAAAAAAGTAGTGCGCAAATATGTCATGACTACCAGCTGTACAGGAACATCGATTCTGTTGCTTCACTCGTCTTCCACCAACACCTAAAACCACCAACCGATACTTTTTTGAGTGACTGTATCTGCTTTGGTCAAAGATCCACGCGACTTGTATCGTCTTTAGATTTTGCATAAACTGTTGTAATACCGGCGTGTGAACTCTTTCATTTTACCACCTGAACAATATTCTTACTACTACTGAAGAAGGGTCTTGTATCGGAAATCGCGATCTAGCTATAATGACTACCTATATTGAAGTCATAAACCTTCCAAAGGAGAAAACGTCCAAGGTAAAACATATGGAAAATAATAAGTGGACAACTAGCCATCACTTTCAATGAAGTTTGCATAAGAGAAAATCTGCCCATATATACCACACACACACACACATATATAATATATATATATACATATGTTGAGACATTCTGACAGGTTGATGTATCAAGACTAAGACTCCTGTGTTTCCTATTCCGCTTACATCATATATATATATATATATATATATATATATATATATATATGCACAAATTTCACAAGTCACACGTGAATCACAAATATGCAGAGTCCACTAGGAAGAGGAAAAACACACGGATTCCGAGCCCTTTCGTGATATATTCATATTATCAAAGAGTACTCCTTGATGATGTGAATATATCACGAAAACGCTCGGAGTTCATGTTTTTTTCCTCTTCCTTGTGGACTCTGCATATATATATATATATATATATATATATATATATATATATATAAATATAAATATATGTGTGTGTGTGTGTACACGGGTATATATATATATAAATATATATATATATATACATATATATATATATATATATATATATACACTGTATATATACTGTATATCGTATATAGCAAGAGAGTTATGGATATATCACGTGTGCTAATGTGTATGTGCATGTATATATATATATATATATATATATATATATATATATATATATATGTGTGTGTGTGTGTGTGTGTGTGTGTGTGTGTGTGTGTGTAATGTGTATGCATGTCCAGAAGTGTGTAAAACCATCAGAATTCGACACAGTAACCAAAGCAGATAGGTGAAAATAAATATACCATATAGATAGATTAGAAACAAATAAATAAACAAATGAATAAATAAATAGATAAGTGAATAAAATTGAATAAGATAAAGAAACAAATAAATGAATGAATAAGTAAATAAACACATAAATCAATAAATATGTAATAAACAAATTAATAAATAAAAATAAATCCTATTTTACATCGACACTGAAAATGATATCACATTAGGATCTTTCTACTGCCACTCGCCGAAATCACATAAAACACAAACAGTCCTCCCGAACTCTTGCCAGATCGCGAGCCTATAAATACGTGTTTGATCGTGAGATATGCTAAAGTGGGCACGTAATCTACTACTTCCATGAATGCCATGAATACGTAGTATCTATGGAAGAGTCTGATACGTAAATTAGCCCACACTTGTGGCATAACTCCCTCCACACACATGTGATAGTGAAGGGAATTCTGCGTGGTTAATGGAAACACAAGTACTATAGTACTGACGAAATATTCTAAGTTTTATTTCGACGAACCAACCATAACCGACCGCTAAAAGAGGTTAATACCCACTGCCCTAGGCGTAGACCTGGGCATATGGACATTAGGGTATGGCACACATTCTGACAAACTGTTGCAGGGTGGGGTTTGTAGGTAGAACAATAAAGACAGGTATATATATATATATATATATATATATATGTATATATATATATAAATATATGTATATATATATATATATATATATATATATATGTTAAAAGAAATCTAACATAAGGGAAACACTTATATATAAATGAGGAACCTCCATGCAAAATTATTAGATGTAACGTTATACAAAATACATGAATGCTTATGGAATACAAATATGGCATCAGCGCGAGGCGGAATGCGTATATGGGAACTGCGTAGGTCTAACGACGTACGTAAACTACCATATAGAACAATTACGTAATGACTACGCAGACTACATACATAAAACAATTACTATATAGGGATTAAGTACTACATATACTATATAGGGAATAATTACTACTTATACTATAAAGAGAAGAATGACTATATTATAAAGAGAAGAATTACTACATACGCACATGCAAACCAACCCTACCCCATATCCAAAGCGATCTAGTAAATGTACTTAGTAAGTTTGTTTTTCCTCATAGGTAGTTTAATTCATTTTGGGTACTGTCAGACGATTTAATTTGGCAGGAAGTGCGGTCTCTGGTTTGGAGGAGTGGACAGTGATGGGGTTTACTTCTGCTGAACAAAATCGTCTTGCGGCAGCCACATTAATTAAAAATCTCCGAGTTAGTTTCTTTTAACTGAGTAAGATTTTTTGGCATTAGCCAAAACAAAATATTTCAATGCAAACACACTCTAGAACACGTAGGGACGCCGTTGCTCTCTACTGAATAAAATAGTCTCCTGACAGTAGGCAGAATGGGAACAGAAAATGCTTCCATTCAAGAACAGTAAGGGTTAAAATTGTTTGCTCGTATTATTTGTCTTCCTTTGATATCTGACGGCTCCAGTCTATTTCGTTCCTTTTTTTTCTATTCATTCTCTTTTTCTTTCTATTATTTTTTAATTGCACCACAATTTTAAAGATGCGTCTATTTCAAGAGGTCGTATTGCGTCAAACACTGAAAAGAGCACAAAACTAGTCCATGGAAGTTTTCTCGTAACGTCATCACGGGTGGTGCCATAAGTAGAGCATTGAGAATCGCATCGTTGTTCTGGCTGTCTTGTGCTATGGTTCCCCAAGGCTTATTTTTCGTTAGTTTTCATATTCACCTAAGATAACGACGATAAGATTAAAACATGACAGGAGACCTGATCCTTGGGGGGAGGGGAATCCTCACAAAAAAGGATGCCACAGTGGAGATGCAATATCTTTGTGGTAGCCTTGGCAATGCACACGAAAAGGATAGAGGTTATCGAAACCGGTATTCGAGTAAAATCGTCTGATGTCTCTTAAACAAAGTAAAAATTTGTATTAATTAATAATCTTATTTCTCTCCTCTTAATGCTTTCAAGCAGGTGTAGTGGATGGAGCTTAATTAAATCGACTGTTATTGATCCAAACAAAAATATGAAAAGTACGCAGTTGTAATCGCTTGCAATGTTGATGAAAAATATGTTGTCGAAAGCTACATTGGAAAGTTGGAAACATCTAAAAGTAATCATATATTCCACTATTTGCATAGTCGTTGTTTTAGGGATGCTGTGTAATATTCACATCGCTAGAAAATGTTACATGTGTACGACCTTCAGCTTTAATTGGGTAATTAATCGCCTTATAATTTCCATACACTAATTGATCATGATCATGATGATGCTTTAGGTAAATGAACAGCAGGAGAAGCGTACTGGCTAATTTCACTGGTAACAAAACACCTTTCATGTACGACTTAGAAGCTCTGTTGTAAATAACATGCGCATGTATACTGTAAGGCAGTTGATCCCTTCTTGTATGAAGTGGTATCAGTTGTAAATAACATGCTCGCGCACACTGAGCTAGACACCTTCTTGCATGAAGTAGGAGCTCTGTTGTAAACAACATTCGCGCGCAAACTGTTAAGCAATAGACGACGCCAGGCTACGAGAAGAAACACTGCACGAAAATGTGTTTTACCACTAGCACTCGAAGATGCTGATAAACAGCATTATACATCTAAATTTACTTTCGGTAATGGAGAGACACTTCCTGACCACTTCTCTTTATGTGACGATGAGTGGGTAAACGATATTTCAAAACTACCGGGCCTAATATGGAGATATGTCACCTAATACCTTGTAGACACACCAAGCGTTTTCACAAAGGAGTCCATGAAACCGTACAAGTCTTTAAAAGCTTATGATCACTTTATTTCTGGTCAAGTACAGGATTACTAATATCATTCAATTACCAACAGCAGCCAATTTTGTTTGTTCAAATCAGAAATGAGTTATCCGTTAAAGTTATCTGTCATTAGGACATGTTTCTATTTACATGTTTAAGAACATTTTGTAGATAAGTCATGTTCAAATTAAGATATGAATATTCACATTCTCAAATTATTATTTCATTAATTTTGAATCTTGAATAACAATAATATGACTGATGAGATTCTGATCATTGATGTAGTTTATAGGCTGATTGATTCAAAGGCGCAAACTTTAGATTTTCTTTTCATTCTGCAGGTACTACGTAGTCAACGCCAAGGTAAACCTTACAGTATATAACTTGGGCATGTCTTAACAAGGCTGATGGTTGGGTTCTCACTAGAAACTGCACAAGCATTGCAGACTTAGCCTCATGCTGTATTCATGTGGCAGCACGTCTCTTCAAGTTAGAGACAGCTGTACATTCTTAATTAAACGAGCCAGTCGCATGTACCAGTCAACTTTATTCCTGGAAAGCATCTAGGAAAATGTCAATCCAGCTCCAATCATTGCTATTCACACAGCTTGGCTTTTGATATCTGGCCACAGGACCAAGTCTTCAAAGTTCTCTTCGGATTGTGTGTATCCAAGCTTTCCTTATCAGATTTTCGATCGGATTTTTCCCTTTTGGCATACCATAAAAAGGCAACAAGGATTTTTTTTTGTACAACCAGCAGCACAACTACTGTGTGGCATTTCTTGCACTAAAAATGTAACGGAAATCGCAAAAGTTCCGTATAGTAGAATCACTATCACAACAACAAACCACGGCACCATGCACGCGCAGGTTTCTACATGTAAACATTGCAAGGGTCTATAATATCAACGTTACCGTAATCAACTTGTCATATTCATAATGGACATCTGATAACACTGAGTCAGGTGCAGATCTACTCTTCCTATACATTGGCTGGACACCTGGTTTTAACTTGAGTGTTGTCCTAATTTCTATAATAACAGTGTTTACAGAGCAAAAAAATAATAATACTTGTGTAGTACTAGAGGGTTGTTTAATTCTGTTGGGTATGCAATTAAATATATTAATTTCTTAATTTACATATTCATTTTTTTATTTGCCTGTATGTTTTTGTCTATATTTATATGTTTGTTCTTATTATTTTTTATCGGTTGAACAAGCGGCCAATTGCAGGACCTTTCATCCATTGTTTTCGCCTCTGCACCCATCCAGTAATCATCCTAAATTCATCCACTCTTGCAACGCTCATAGCAAATTTATTTTCCGACTTCACTTCTCAGCATCCCTAAAGCCAATTTTTGTGACGGACGGCCTTAGCAACTTCTCTGTCGTAGGATTGCAACCCTCCCCCCCTCGTGCGCACCTTAGCAACTAGCTACACTTCTCCCTCCCACACCCTCACCGGTCCTCTCCTGTGACCCCTTCCTCACCCACACCTCTCCTCTATTGCGGTTCTTTCAACCGCGCAGCCTTTGCAGTCCTCATTTTTTCTTTGTTTTGTTATCACAAAAATGTTAGTACATATTTACCTTTTATTTCTCATTATCAATGTTATAATTTCACAAAACCAACTTCGGTAATCATAAAATCTCTTTAACAGAAATGTTCTTTTAAGGCTTATTTTGATCGAACGGTAGCTAGTATGATACAACGTCGGAAGCACTTCGTGCGAAAGACGTCTAGACATCTCTCCTATATCGGCATTCTGTGCCCATGTCTCACGTTGAACAAAAGTGAATATAAGATTCGGATTTTGTTCTTTTTGCACGAAGATTGACAACGGTATTAAGCAAATTTATAACACTATGGGTCAGGCCAGTCGTATTCTCTCTTTGCAGTTACGGTACTTTGGCCGGTTTCCTCTTCTACCCTTCCTGTGTGATGACGTCATGTCGGTTCTGGAGAAGCCGCAATCTAAACCAGGTCAAGAAGACAAAACTAAACTATTGACAACAAGTAGTTGTGTTCACTGCAGTAACCATATCAAATAATCAATCAGTGACGGTTACTCCTGTTGCTACTATTTTAATTACACAAAGGGTGAACTAGTAACTAATATGATAAAAAAAAATCACAGCGAAGGATATGTTAACTGCTTCCTTTCACGATAGAAGACAATATATGTAGAATTTTATTTGCTGAAAATAGGCGACTTGAAAATTCGTATACGTCGCTTATTGTCGAAAATAATCGCGTAAAGTATCTAGGTTGGACATGTGAATGCTATCGTTGAGACCATTTATTCAGCTAACTTTGGGTTTACTGGCTTAAGACAAGAAAATTATACTCACAAAAAATATTAGATTATGTAGAGACGTTCAGGAGGTATCGTTTGACACACACACACGCACACACATACACACATGCACACACAGACACACGCACACATACTCACGCACACACACAGCTGCGCTGTGAAACGTTACTCTAACTCTCGTGGGCAGGGAATTGGATGTGTGTGTACGTGTAAGATCACTGCATTACCCATAGATCGGTCATATGAGCTCTGAGCTTTCTTCCGGGAGGGTAGTAGCTGTCGATCACGAGTCCAATACGTGATCCAAGACCATGGTGAATCATGGTGAATCACACACACACACACACACACACACACACACACACACACACACACACACACACACACACACAAAGGGAGAGATACAATTTTGTCGCATGATAAAAACCCCTACTAACAGGTGTGAGTGCGAATACGATTAGATGGCCAAGAGAATACGCGACATTAATGATACTGAATAGCACCTGACGCCTGTAATTCACCTGATTCCGTTGTGTATGTGTGAGTGTGTATTTATTCAGCTAAGTAAAGCAATTAGATAATCACACACGCACGCACGTACACACACACACACACACACACACACACGCACACACAGTCTTACTACATGTTCACTGAAAGAAAACATTGTGCCACTTGATTAGAAAAGGGTAAATGTGATGTCAGTTCACAAGGTAGAAATAATGAGACACCAAAGTATTATAGACCGGTATCACTGACTAGCATCATAGTGAAAATATGTGAAAAGATTGTGAAAGATCAGTGGATTAAATATCTTGAAAATACGAACATTCTGACAGACATTCAGTTTAGCTTCAGATCTGGACGGTGTGTATCGAACCTTTTAAGCTTTTAGTTGAGAGTGATTAATGCACTGTAAGAGAAGGGTGGATGGACTGCGTGTACCTCGCCTGGTAGAAAAAAAAGGACGGCAATCAATGAGACTTTCTAATACATCAGTAGAAGCAAATGGTGTCCTTCAAGGCTCATTCTTAAGACCCCTATTATTTCTGATAATGACTGGGGACATAAATATCAAAGCGAAAAACGCCAGTCTCATATTTTGCAGGAGATAATGGAATAACTCTCCATTACGACACACAACGATATGCAACTTTTACAGGATGATCTGAACAACGTCTACACCTGTACTAGAGACAACCTCTTTCAATAAAAGCAAATCCATCATGTAAAGGTATGGTAGACAAAAAGAACTCCAGGATAACTACCACTTAACCACAGAGGGACCCATACCATAGATGCTGGAGATAACACTAGGGACCTTGGCATTACTCTGAGTGCTGATGCAATATTCACATGTCACATAAAATCAATGATCGAGGCTGCCAAACGACTATGTGGATGGATTTTGAGAACATTTCGCACCAGGGAATAGAGATCCATGATAATATTCTGGAAATGCCTTGTAGTATCTGAGCTGGAATATTGCTGCCAGTTGTGGAACCCTACACATGTTCGGGAAATAGAAGTGGGGATAATACAGAAGAGCTTCACTTACAAAATCTGTACAACGAGTGGCAAAAACTACTGGTAACGACTGGAAGTAACTTACTCTGTATTCACTACGTCATATTATGTCTGGAGGGTCCCCTAAAGGCCATGTCCCCAAAACAGGAATAATAACTCTAGGTTAAGGGTGCCCATGCCTAAATATGTCACCTTTTCGATACAAAACAGTGTCTGACATACCAACCGAAATTGCTGGAAACATATTGTTATCTACCATCTTTCAAATACTGGGGGCACATTTTAAAATACATAAAAGGTCACACTGGGGAGGTAAAATCAAAGAATATTATGAGTGCTATTTTTAAGCCATGTCAGATTGAATGTATGTAAAGTTCATGGAAATATATTTTACTTAAAGGTCGTTTTTGCCTAAATATGCAATTCTAGCTGTCATACAAAGTTACACAATATGAAATTAACACATATAGTTACACAACAAAAACTGAGTCTTTAAGAATAATTTTTAACACAAAAAAGTAGACTATAATTCATTTCACATATTCTTAACAGAATCTTACGTTTATAGCAAATATGCTGAACGGCAGTTTTCTTTTTTTAGTGGTCACTGAAAACGATAATCACTTAGGATACTCAGAACCTTTTGTGGTATCATGGTATGACATTTGCATTTTGCCTAAATTTAAGTTTGAACAGGCATGTAGCTGAACGTAGATCGTATATTTTGTATACCGATGATCTATAATTTACGAAATATTGAATAATGTATAGAATCAAAGTAATGACGGCACCTAGCAAAGGATGCAACAGCTAAACGAGAACCTGTATGTGTATAACTATATAACTATATATATATATATAACTATATATATATATATATCTATATATGTATATGTATTTATTTATATATATATATATATATATATATATATATATATATATATAATATATATATATATATATATATATATATATATATATATATATATATATATATATATATATATATATACACGAGATTCACAAATCGTATTCTGTTGCGGTGACATACAAAACTTAACAAAGGAGGTGACGGTTTATCTATTTCATTATTTTCTTAGGTGAGCCCGGGTGGATTTGAGTGCCGGAGAAAAGTCGTTGGCGTTCCATATTGGTACACGTTCCACTGGTTGTCCAGTCTTGTCCAAGAACGTGCAGGAGGTAGTACCAAAAGATACAGACCAAGTAACTGCTAGATCAAGTCGATACAGTACGGAACCTTCATAAAATTGGGACGCAGAATACTTAATATTCCCCCAACACAAATAACCAAACTGTGTGTAGCATGACCAACTTCTAGAAAATATTAGATGCACCTCCAGCCACTTCCCGGCTGCCACAAACTGCCCCATTACGACGAAAGAGAATAGACTCGCTGTTCAGAGATAGCGTGTAGTTGAGGTCGTTCAAGGTATATATCAAACTAAGATCTTATTCTAAACTAATCGTACATGAATCAGGCTATGAGCATCGAATCAGCAGGTGTACTTGATGATTGATAAGGCTACCACACATAGCTTTCTTACAAGCTAGAAAATAGAATCGTCATGTTCATTAGAGATTGTGGCAGTCGTAGCGGCATAACGTGTAGCCGAGGTCGACCGACCAAAATTCCTATAGGTATGTCAAGGTAAGATCTCATTCTAATCGTACACGAATCAGGCTATACCAGCAGGTGTAGGTTATAATTGTTACAATAAGGCTCTCACGTAAACTTGGAGTGGTAGCTTTCATTGGTTTTCAGATAATGAAACTTATGACTCGATGCTAAATTATCATGTCTAAAGTTAACAAAAAATAAAAAATCAGAAAAGTGAAAAGAAATTTACCAGGACAAATATAGTCATGATTTCAAGATTTGACATGCTTTCTCTCAAAAACCTAGGTAATTTTACTTTCTTCAAATAATGGCAATGATAAGAGCATCCTGATTGAATTTTTGGGTGAAATTTAAAAATACCGCCCACCAAAATGTGTGAGGCAGCGCCATCTCCCGTTGCAGTTTTACACCCAGCTGACAAGTACAGTACAACATCGACTGTTGTTGATATTGCGGTGCAGGGCCCACGGTCCGGGTGAACTTTCTCCTAAGTAGGTAGGGTATTTCGTAGATTTTGCCTGGTCACGTTCAGAAAGGTAGTTAGGATTACACATGAAGTTATGCGTATTATTCCCTGGTGTTTTGAAAGGTAATACAAGTAAATATTGAATCGAGATAAGGTTGTGATTTTGTAGTGATGGTTACAGGAAATTTTTACCTCCGAGCTATTGCACGAGTTCATACATCTCGATTGGAACATTCCTGGAAGTAGTTTTTTGTACAGCCCGGAAGCTTCATATATTAACAGTGATAGTAATCGTGGTTTCTTTTTTTGTAAGGTTGTACAAAATTCTATCGCGTTTTAATTAGTTACGAAATAGATAGCAATACTTTCCAAACTCAACATCGTCAGTGATTCCATATGAGCAGTAATTTATGCAATTTATACACGAGTTATATGGTGCCATTCGTAATTTTGGTAATTAATACGGTGTTTTGATTTGATAATGGGTACTCCCCTCGAATGCGTTATTCAATATTTTCTCTGAGGAATTCCACTTCTGGCTCATTGAAATTTATTTGATGTTGCAATTCATAAGAGGTTATATGAAAAGGAATTGGAAGATTTTTTTTATGAAACAAAAAAATATGTAATTAAAAATTCATCACTGCAGCTTCAGTGAGGGTAAGTAGCTTATTATTTTGACAATTCAGTGAGAAAAAAAAAATCACTGAAGATTACTTATTCATCCCCTTGCATTTTCAACAAGTCAATTGGCATACTAATATTTTACTTAAAGTGGCATTTATATTTGACACTGAAAATGTAATGGAACACAGACATAGTACTGGAAAAGGCCTGTGAATCCAGCTCTGGTTCTTCTTGACTGTCAATATCTTGTAGTCAGTTTAAAGTTTTGATTACTACAAATATTATCAAGTTTGTTTTCAAGTGATCTCACAGTTCTGGCTTCATGCAGATTTGGATAACATTTTCCAGTTGTTCAATACTGTACCCTAACACAGTTTTTATTTAACTGTGTTCTGTTCTAATAAATCTTCGTGGCATGCCCCCTGGTTAGTTGATCCTGTCTCAACACAAAACTATCCTTACACACTTCTTGATCATAGACAATCACACAAGTTCTTAAATGTCTCAATCTCCACTTGATCTCCTGGCAGTTGGCAGCCTGAGTTTCTGTAGCCTTTCTTCATAACATGAGTTTTTTAATGTAGGCACCACTCTGCTTGAATGTCTGAATATTTTCATTTGGCTCCACCTTTGAGACACTTAAAAAATTGAACAATTTAAGAATAAAGAACAGAAACTTGTGAATGATAAATGTAAACTGTAAAACAAGATAAGGAAACAAGGCCTGTTTGAGAAGGATACATGGTTATATGCTTGAAAGACAGCAACAAAAATTAAAGAAAGTAAGGTATCTCCAGGAGTTTTACCTGGTACATATGCCCTATCAATGCTGTTAACAGGAAATGTTTACGTGTCATGAAGTTTGGAATTTAATTTTTTTTTTCAATTTGAGCAGACTACCAGTTCCATAAAAAAATGAAACCTGATCAGAAGGATTGCCTTCTTAGATAAAATATTTTGATACAAATTACATATGCAATATTGTTCACAGTTGTAATTAAGATTTTGTGATAATATTGTAGTGCCATGAGCACATACAAAGAATAATTCATTTATATGATAACGACAGAATTATACATTTATCGTGACACACTCCAGATTATGCAAGTGGGTAAATGTTTCATAATTTATATAATATTGAAAAGTAATAAAGAAAATTGAAAAGGACTTATGTACACTTGTCTGCAATAATATTTTTATATGCTGTCTGTTGTATTGTTCCATGAACAGTTGTTTGTAGTGCAACAATATAATTAAGAAAATTATTATTGTTACTTAAAATCTTAATAATTGGCATTGGTTCTTCAGCCCTGCCATAGATCTATATTTTTGAAATATATAATAAAGCACTGTGAAAAGAGATCCCTTATGAGGACATATTTATCTAATTTTTATATATAGAAGAGACCCACATTGGGTACCTACAAGGGATGGTCTCGTATAATCAAATAGAATGGTCTTACCACTCTGTTTCTGAACCCACAGCAGTCTCTCTTCACTTGGGAGGTGTGACATCAAGGTGCTGACCTCAAGTCTCTGGAATAAGCCCAAGATCTCGTAACAGCTTTGACCGTTTGTCCTCCATCTTTGCCTGTATGTATGGCTGCCAGCTGGAGCCTGCTCACTTCTTCCTACTCATCAGTGACACAAACAATCTTGCTTTTGTGCAGCTTGACATTAGTCTAATATTTCTTCCCAGATATGGAAGTCCAATGTCTGTTGCCACCTGCTGTGGGCTTGAAGTCAGAAATTTAAGGCAGCAAATGTTATTATGGGTAGACAGGAAATGGGGACCTGTCTTTTTCTCCATCAGTCATACTTAGCTTTATATATGGTTTTAGCTTGGCCTATATCATCATTTTGGTTATTCTAGTTGGCAGACACCTGTACAGAAAACAGTTTCTCAACATACTTTCGGCTTCTGGTTTGTTTCGATTTGTGCCCATGGCCTTGTGACAAGCTTCCTTTACAATCAAGATGTTGTCTTTTCAGTCTTATCCTCTTCATTAATGTGAAGATGAAATTGTCACCTTTTACTCTTCATTCTTTCAATGATGGTAGACATTCTTTGTCAGATTATAACCTCCAGTGGACCCAAACTGTATACAAATAAACAAAGCCCTATGAATCAATACTTGTTCCAGTAACAGATCCATTGATGGTGCAGTGTGACAAGTCAATAGTACAGATAAATTGAGAGCACATTCTCACCTTTTCATCACTATGGCATGCAGCATTAATTTTGTTCAGACCTTGATTGGATGGTTTTATTCTACTGGAGTATGGATCCCATCTTAGTAAAGTTGTTGTGAAATAAACCTGTCAATTTTTTATATATGCCAAAGAAGAGCTATGGGAATGGCAGGTTTATAGGCAGGCAAGGGTGCAGAAAGGGAGGGGGTGGGGCATTTGCCTTCCATTTAATCAATAATTTGGCAAGATTAATGTCTGTTACAAAAATACTATTTCATGTTCTGATTCCATCTCACAAATGAAACTTGTATTTGTACCAATCTTCCTAGCCAATTTTGGGGGAGTTGGTAGATAAATATATGGTACCAATGGCTTTTATTCCCTTACAAAGGAAGTAGCCAGGGTCAAAGGCATAAATCCACTCCCACCTATTTCATCCCCACATACTCCACTCCCATTCACCACTCCTCTCTCCCTCTTCTTGGCTCCTAGATGATGGGTCATCCCTGCATCTCGCCTACTGCCTTGGGTCAGAAGCAGTGCAGGAAGACACAGCACATCCATGGCAAGGTGCTTCATTTAATTGGCGACCCCCCCCACCATCTCCCCACCCTCATGCAGAAAAAGATGATTGGGAGAAATCCCCTTGGGCTGTGTCAAAGCATCATTCACTCGTACTCCCTCACCCCCCCCTCCATCCCACCCACTCCTTTCTATGCATCACAGCATCACCTACACATGACCACCCTCCACCCACCCCTACCCCATGTCCCCCCCCTCTACAACGCCTCCTCCATCCCATCCATCCATTTCATCCTTGGTCGCCCTCATGTTCACTCCCTCCACCCCCACCTTACACACTTCCTCCCAATCTTACCTCACTCAACCTCCCCATGTGTCCAGACCATCCCAACACTCCTTCATCCACCCTATCCCCTAACTCCTCCACCCCAGCTCTCCTCCTCACCTCCCCATTTCTGATTCCCTCCAGCCCACCAACCCCCACAACACCTCTCAGGCATTTCATCTCAAACACATTCAAACTCCTCCTCTCCTTTTGGTAGCTTCCTGAATATTCTTATGACGTGCTCCTTCACAGACTGAAGAGCTGTGCTGTGCTGCACTGGTTTTTGCCAAAGCATTGTGGTGGGAGACAGGGCAACCCTTCATCAATGAAGTGCTTTGATGGGAGAGGTAGTTCAATGGATTTTGGTTCAAGAATAATATTAGATCATTGTGGGAGTTTGTGTCATTGGCTCAAAGTAATGTTGGAGGGGACAGTTGGTGTTTGTTAGCTCTCATGATATGAAAAGGTGGAGAAACTACCTTTGAAGCTCATAGAATAGGATCCTGGGCCAAGTCTAGAGACTGAAGTGACAGTCACATGGTTTTGAAGTAGGGCTGCACAGGGTTCTCTCAAACACCCAGCCATTGTTCAAGACCATCATGGCTCCTGTCATGTGCCCTTAGTATATAAAAAAAATATTCATTATAGCAATCTAAGAAATATAAATGCATGTACAAATATTTTGAATTTTTTGTACTTCTCTGGTGAATTTGAATGTCACTACACAAGACATGTGATCCATTGCCTCTTTAGGAAAGTAATTAAAGTATACTAATTTTATTTTATATATGCATGTACATGTGTATCATAGATACATAGTACATAGATCTGTAAACTTTTATTCATTATCATACTCCAGGCTGTAACCAAGCAAATCAATAATTGTATGGTAAATTTACATGAATCCAAAAGGTTCAAGAAACAGATTTTTGCCCCAGTTGCAATATCTGGAGTTACTAGTACCACTCCAGTACTTGTATGTATGACATGTGAATGAATTATTCTTCATGTGCTTATATTGATACATTGCATTGTGAATTAAGATTAATAAAATGACCAAAGATATTTGGTGTTATTTCCACTCATTGCCTGTGTGAAATAGAAAATGGACTATCGTAAATGGATCCTTCACTCAAAATACTAGAACAGTTTATTTTTTTATGAACAGAACTCGTAAAATTTAATAAGTATTGTATGTGAAAACTAAACAACCTAATATCATCCTAGTGAGTGGTTAGGTGGCCTTGGAGAAGTTTTGATAAAATTTGTAATGCAAAACTTGTTCTGTATTATTGGAATTCTTTGGATATACATTTGAAGTGCAGTACATCAGTATAAATGACTCGTAAAATGTGCTGAAGGGTCATTTGCTTTGTTATGACATATCTAAGGGATGAAAGACGAGTACCGGTACTTGCGACTATTGGTCATGCAAGATGGTCGTTAGAAGGAACAGATACTTTCTTTGGTCCAACTTCTAAACTACCCTCTGAAATTATAAACGTACCAGCAATTTTCGCGGTACAGTAACTACAGTGCGACATTTTTTCGGTGGCGTGTCAAGAACAATTTTTATTTCGTGGACTGTATTATAAGTTCCGTTCGATTACTGGATAATTAAGATTAAGACGAATTTGTTACTATGTAAACAGTGCGCTGTGTTCGATCTGTATCGCCGTAGTTTTTGGTAGTTTGTAGAAATATCACTAGTTTTTTATTTGTATTTTCCCCTCAGACCATACTGTTTGAACATGACGTTTTTAGGTTTTGTATGTTATTAATTAAATATGAATATTTAAACATAACCACCAGTGATTTTACATCTCACATGCATTCATATGCATTGTAAAAAAAGTATTGATGATGGATCGATGTAGTGAAACTGGGCATAGTTGCAGAAAATTGCTCCCTATTTCAGACGTCAGTACAGTATATTTCTCAATTTATTTTTTATTTAATATCTTCTTGTATATACAGAGAATTTCAAGTAAATTTGGTAACAACTTGTTATTCTGTTAACCAGAAAAAAAAATCGGTGGGTGGAAACTGAAATAGACAAACGTTATCATTCAACATTCCTCGCATCTGCAATAATAATGATAATTTTATTTGGCATTGAATCAATAAACATGAAAAGCAGATAATGAAAAGAACACAGAAATAACAATTGCCGAGGATAACACAAAAAAACATGTAAGCTTATTTGTGTACCTGTAGACACCGTTCATATTTACATGAATTACTAAGCAAAATCGGAGTACTGAATCAGGATAATGCGATGTACCGAATATTCTCATTAGAAAAAAAATCCGTAGTAACCCGTTACCAGTAATGAACTACCTAGAAAAAAACACCCGCTCTGTTTTCGTGGGAGGGAAGAAAAGTCTGTTGGAAAACGAAATGATAGTTATGTATAAAAAGAAGTTATTCCCACTGAGGTGGAATGGGGGGTGAGGTAGTATGTGTGAGCAAAATTTGACGCAGCCCAAAGGGATTTCTCCCGTCTTCTCCTTTTATGCATGGGGGGACGGAGAGGGGGGGGGGTCGCCGATTTAATGAAGCGGCCTTGCTGTGGATGTGCTGTGTCTTGCGACACTGCTTCTGACCCAGGGCAGTGGACAAGGTGGAGGGATGACCCGTCATCCAGGAGGTGCTAAGATGAGAGGGAGGGGTGTGGAGTGTATTCATGGATGGAATGGGTGGGAATGATTTTATGTATTTTCCTTTTTGGCTACCTCCCTTGTAAGGGGGAAAAAGCCCTGGTATATGTATGTATGTATGTATTCCCACTGAACACTTTTGGGATATTTGTTGGGACTTGTATCGTGGCTCAGGACCACGGATGAGAATTGGATTCACCACTTACAGCCTGAGTCGAAAGAACAATAAAAACAATGGAAGCATCATGGATCTCCACCTCCAAAGGAGGCCAAGTTGATCTCTGCAGGGAAAGTGATGGCTTCCATTTTTTGGGGGATTCTAAGTGGGTGCTACTGGGGGATTATCTGACAAAGGGTCAGTCCATTACTGGACCATACTATGCCAACTTAATAAGGCAGTTGTGAGAGAAAATTAAGAAAAAAAAAACTGTGTGGAAATTTGTCATTAGGGATGGTTTTCCATCAAGACAATGCACCAGCACACAAATCAGCCATGGCTCTTGCAATCATACATGACTGCAGCTTTCAGCTAGTTGAACATCCACTCTGTTCACATGATTTGGCTCCTTCAGACTACTATTTCCCAAGATGAAAAAAGAGTGTAGATGTATATTTGGAGGACCAAGACTCAAACTTCTATGAAGAGGGATCCGTAAACTCCATGTCTGTTGGAATAAGAGTGTAAACTTGCAAAGGGGTTATGTTGAAAAATAAATGTATCAATTTATCATGAAATGAATTTTTATACCTTAAGCACAACATTTTTAATCACCCCTCATACAACACCTACAGACCATCTACACCATGATACAAAAGCCCTCTTAAGTCAAGGATCACTTTGACATGAGAAGCACACAAACACAGCCCACCCACTACACTGCATAGCGGAACACACATACCAAGAAACATCAAAACACCAAACTTATATCACACACAATATTTTCTTCTCTTACTCCTTAATTGCTAGACACCAGCCTCCAGAAGCATATCCATAATCATATTGGTCACTGCTCCATAAACAAACTGAAAGACAACACATTGTGTGTGCCAGACCCCTTAATATCCTTCCCTCTAAATCCACTCTCCCTGGAGAGGACAGAGGCCCCCTGGTCAAGCAGTGTCATATGACATAGATGTTGCAGCACCATAAACAACAAATTAATTGATCAAATCCAGTTGGCTAGACTGTGGTGCAGTCATCATCCAACTCCAAGTTACCAGAAGAGGCTGGATGACTGCATCATGGATAAATGCCCAGGATCACTTCACCCTATACAACACATTATGGAGGACTGCATTGTACACAATCATGCTCACTAACAACACAATATATACCCTATAAGGGATTTGTGGGAAAACTCCATTCCAACCATGGTGTTCCTCAGGGAGATGGGACTGCTTGGCCAGACAGTTTAGGGAATGACAACAACAATGACCACCATTAATCACCATATGCTCAAAACACTTTCCATAGTATTACTGTGTATTTGTTAGTATAAAAGTCATCTTGCACAGTGTGACAGACATGTTTGGAGCTTCCTCAGTGTCCTGGTAATAATCCCAGGTTATACATCCAATGTCATCACAATGTACTAAATGTCCATAACTTCTTCGTAAATATAGTTTGATTGAAAGGACATACTTATCTTGAGGTAATGGAACATGTGAAAGATTATGTTCCCAAGTACTCAGGAATATAAAGGATTAATTCTTCTAAAATTAATTTTTGTACTGCAAAACTATTATTATGGCACTACTATGATTATGTTCTTAGAACTTTTGATATCGATTTGATTTTGGAAGTAATTTAGTATGCATTTATTATATCATGGAATGAAGTGACATTTTACATTGTAGATTTGATTTTGGAAGTAATTTAGTATGCATTTATTATATCATGGAATGAAGTGACATTTTACATTGTAGATGTTATTATTTTCTAGGGCCCCAAATGATGTAAATAAGTGGGTAGCCAATTTCTGATGACCATTTCTCAAGGATCCTTTGACTGCGTTTCATGGAATATGTTTAAGGACAACATACACCGAATGCTGAAAGGTAAGTATGGAGGATTTTAAGTCAATAGAGTAGAACAGGTGCCTGTGTTGGGGAAATACTGTAATTTTTTTCTTCTTCTTTTCTCTCCGATATATACGTACCACCCTTCACCAAAATTGGTTAATAAATTTGTGAAATAATCCATAATAATGGAAGTATGTCACCTTTTGCTGGCTAATATGGTTAGAAGATTTGGTAAGCTTTGGTGTCACTGAAGGTTCTTATATCTGTAAATTAGATGTGAATATTGATAATAATTGTATCAAGTCTCACTAAATGGTAACCCACTACCCCAACAGTGACAGGTATTCCTCAGCCCCACCTATAGGCCTCTTGGAAGAAATTTTGGGCTGTATCTGTGTTGCATTAATGTGGAACAGTTTGTATCATCAACTTGTAGTAGTAAAATCACTTAGATAAAATGTTGTAGCACATTTGTAAATAATAATCACGAAGAACCCACAGTCAGAATAAAAGTAAACTTTAGAAGAAAATGTAACTTCTATATTTTGGCTAATAGCAATAGCCCTATTTAGGAAAGTATTTTCCTGAAGAGGGCTATAGCTATTAGCCGAAATATAGAAGTTACTTTCTTCTAAAGTTTCCTTTTATTCCGACTGTAGGTTCTTCGTGATTATTGTAGTAGTAAAAAGAGGGGAACAGTTACTGGTTGTCAGCCTTCCTTATCTGAAAAGATGGAGGAAATATATTGGAAGAAGAGTATTGATGATATCTTTTTCCTTTGTGGGACACAATAGCACAGCTGTTAAGGCTTAATAGGAGTTAGTTCTGAGACAAAAAGCTTTTGTTAGAATGAGGTTTAGAAAATATTTCACTATATTGAAGGTTCAAGTAAATTGGAAATTGTAGTTGCATATTAATGCATGAGTTTATTGAATAATTTTACTTTGTTGATAGGGATGTGACAGCACAGCAAGATGCGTCATAGGGAACTAGTGCTGCTGTGTGTTGCGGCTATCTCCACATGGCTCCTGGTCACCTATGCACTAATTGCCCAACAACCTGCCAGCTTGGTACATAGTCAGGTAGGTTTCTCCAACTCTCAAAATGGGGCGTTTTGTTGTTTGTTTACCTTAGTGCAATCCTTAATATGTGTAACATGTCTCCAATGAATTGAATATTTACAATGAAGTGATGAAAGGTACAGTAGAAGCCTGATTTAATGAATCCCTATTTAGCAGAAGCCCAGATTAAAGGAAGTTTAAAATCAATAGCAGAATATATCAGTCTATTGGAAACAAGATCGCTAAATTGTGTTTTTCTGTTATCTGGCAGTTTCACCCACTTTTCGCCCTCTGTCACTTCGTCACTTCTCTTTGCCCTTTTCATCACTTTCTTCACTTTCTCCCCCTTGTTTTCTCTTTTGTTATCACTGTCTTTGTTTCCCACTGTTTCCTCACTTATGGATATAGCCACTCACATATTTTAGTTGGTTGGCCATGTTGCCTCCAATCATCCAACTTTGTCAAGTACCATGTAGTTATAATCTTCTGACCAGGAGAATTAAATATAAAGTTATTCCATTTGTATCTCTCTTCAGTTAATTCTTGTACAGCATGCTCCAAAGAAAGCCCCTGAAAGTACATATGCAAGATCCTGTGTGAGCTTTGCAGTGACAGTGATTTCTTTAGTCCAATGAACTTTAACTTCATATTTAAGATCCTCCCCAAAGGGCGTGATCTTACTGTCATGAACCAGTTGACTTTTCTCCACCCTTTCACCTATCAGATTCATTGTTACAAATCTAAATGGCAATATTGTTTACTTAAACAATCTTAAATCTCTGCATATCTCACTTAGGTTACAAAGAATACCATGTCAGCAATTCATTTGAGCCCCTGGCTATTGTTTACATGTGAAAATTTTATTACCTACACAAGACGGAAAGCAAGTGCAACTTAGGCAACTCGCTTGCTATATTGTTTTTATAAACACCTAACCCATAAAATGTAACACTGGCCTTCTACCCCTCTTTCTACCAGCCTCTTACAGGCAGTTCATGTGGTGTCTTGAATTAGGAAACATATTTCTGTTTTACAGAGCATTTTCCATTAGTTAGTGGCAAAACCTGTAATGGAATAGCCCAGTCAAGTGGAAATATGTTTGCAGCATATTCTGCTATCACACTTTCTGGTGTCCCTCAACCTACTTGCATAGCATTGCTCACCGCATACACACTTGAACTGCTCCACTGCATTTCACTTCACTGCAAGCCCATGTAGTGTGTGTTATGTTGTGAAGTGTTGCAATGATGCCCAAGACTACTGAGAAAGATTAAGAGAGTGAGGCTGTCTCTAGCAACAAAGCTGGAGGTCATTGGCATATTGGAAAAAGGAGAAAACTATGTACAGCTTACATAATACTGTACAGCACTGTAGATTTTTACATACATTAATGTAATTGTGTACACTGCTGCTATGGTATGTTTTTCTTCTAATGGCCAATGGTGTTTAGTGGAAATACTTGATATAATGGAAAATTCTGTTAAACAGGGCATCAATAATGAACACCTGATTTAGGGGAAAATAAATTTGGCATACCCTCCCTTGGCTGAATTAGTTTGCTAAATCAGACTTCTACCAGATATATGGAACAGTAGTTATACAAACTGTTATGGAAGCAAGACCTGTGTGATGGACAACAAAATAAGGAATGATAAAGTTTACCAAAAGTACTTTGGTATAGATGGGATTGGAAACAAGGAGTGAATGTAAAAGGTAGATAAAGGAAACTAAGAGGAGTGGAGTGGATGAAGTCATAAATGCTTGTGGTCAGGTTGTTAGGCAAGTGAAAATGTTCACAAGTGACAGTTGGAGAAAAATGTAGTGATTATTGAGGCTTACCTATTCCATGAGAGAGTGCACTAGGGATGAATTTGTAACAAGGCTTGGAAAATGATAAGCAATCTTAACATAGTTCAAGTGAGGAGTGAATGGGAAACACGTCATGGGAGGGAAAAGGCGAGGATGCTTTCTCATGCTTATCCATCCTACTGTATGGATAATGGTTGATTGGATGGGGGGAGGGAATGGATAAAATAAATAAATAAATATATAATAATTACATAAGTATACCAATGGCCTTTTCCCCCTTGTAAGGGGTTGGCTGAGTCAAAGCATGTCTTAACTTGCAGAAAAAAGAGAGAATTGTATATGATAATCCATATTGTATGTGATGTCCATATATGTATTCTTTCCAGACCTCAAGAAATTTGGCAGAGCAACTGGATAAATTAGAGGAGGAGGTAAAGGACCAATCAAACTATTATCGCACTTTGTTGTCCAAGCTACAGGCATTAAAGCTCCACAGAGAAAAACAAACTAAAAAAGTTGAGGATGAAGACAAAACGGAGCCAAAGCAAGAAAAGGTGAGTTTCTTTATCCCTTTGCTACATTTTAACTTTTACGATTATATTCTAGTCCTATTTCAAATACTGAGCGGGTTAGGGCTTTATTACTTGTGGCGAAGGACGAGATGATAACAATTTGAATCTTGCTTGGGGCGAGTTGAACTAAAGGCATGGTTCATTAAATTCCATGCTACAAAGTCCACTGTAAGGGGCACCATCCTAGCCTCCCAATAGGGAGGAATTTGTGATGTTAAACCAAAACATCATTACCATCATCATTGTTTAAAATACCATTATTTATATGAAGGAACAGTCCCTATTGACAAAGAGTACATCTGACTCGGATAACCCGTTTACTACATTTTACTATCTATGTATGTACCAAAAGACTTCTTCCACCTCATAAGGGAGGCATGCACCCACCCACTTATCCCACTTCCATCCATCACCCATTTGTATCTAATTCTGTTTACTTCTACTATATTTTACATCTTGTAAAATTATTTTAGTCACATTTGATAAATGTATTTGGCCTGGTCTGGAAATCTGATGTCAGTCCATCAGGTCTGCATTTCCATATAGAGGTGAGGATGTTAATGGGTTTTGAAAGTGGATGGTAGGTGGATTCTTGTAGATGTCTCTCTCATGGGTAATGAATATCCAGTACTCTAGTGAGTTTGTTTACTCGCAGGTCTACAGTAGTAAGCTTACAGAAGGCGAGGTACTTCCAGTTCTCCTTATAGCTTGCAACCGTGAAAGTGCTGTAAGAAGGTCTTTGGACCTCCTCCTCAAGTATCGCCCAAGCCAGGAGAGATTCCCCATCATTGTGTCCCAGGACTGTGGCCACAGACCAACTAAACAAGCTATCCAGTCTTATGGGAATCAGGTGACTTTGATTCAGGTAAGGATTGCTACTTTAACTTTAGAGGTATCTGGGAGGTGAATGAAGTCACAAGACAAAAAGTACTGCATTGGCACACTAACATTCAGCTTGTCTACCTCTGTTTAGCAAAAAGCATCTTCACTCCCCCCCTTATAAGGGAGGTAGTTAGCTAAGGCATGGGCCCTTGGAAGGCTACATTCCTTATAAGGGGGAAGAAGCCTTAGGTTATAGATATTTCAGTTTGTCACTCTCCACTAAAACTATTAGCACAGAATCAGCCTGACACCAGGTACCAGTGACATTTCACCCCATACTATACAACACATTATGGAAGACTGTATTGTACACAATTACACATGCCAACAACACAATATACACTATAAAGGATTTGTAGTTGTAGGGGACATGGGCCTGGTTGAAGGCAGACCCTGGAAAGTTTTGTTAGATTATTTATAGTTGGGCACCTATGAATCAGATAAATAAGCTTGCTTCTGGCTGCAGGAAAAGCAGGGGGGAGGAGGAGACAGTGGCTGTCTATAGCAGTGAAGTCTCTGTGCTAGAGGTGGCTGAAGATAGGTTTCTCAGTCCCGAAGCCCTGTCCTTGGTGAACTCCCAATGACCCCTTATATTCACTGGGATCAGGTCATGACCATGGCATTAACTGTCCCTTGGGATACGCTCAGCACAGCTGGGGGCTGCAGGTGTTCCAGGAGACTCGTTTTATCTGACCCACTGTTGCGGGTTGGACTTCAAGGGCCCATTTGTACGGCCCAATGCAGCCAGGTCATGACCTGAGGGCAGCCAATGACTGCCAGGTGTTCGGTCCCTGGGGACCTCCTGAGGCACCAATGCTACTTATGTGTCGCCAGCAAGGCAACTGTGCCAAAAGGCCATCCTTAACTATTTCTTGGGAAGTGAACACATTACAAAAGCAAAAGAGGAGAAAGACTTGGAGTGTTGATAAAAGACAGCCTGTCACCTGACAGACATACATACATATACCAAGGCTTTTTCCCCCATACAAGGGAGGTAGCCAAAAAGGAAAAGGCATAAAATCATTCCCACCCATTCCATCCCTGAATACACTCCACACCCCTCCACCCTCCCTCTCATCCTAGCACCTCCCAGATGACGGGCCATCCCCACACTCTGTCCACCGCCCCGGGCCAGAAGCAGCGTCGCAAGACACAGCACATCCACAGCAAGGCTGCCTCACCAAATTGGCGACCCCCCCTCTCTGTCCCCCCATGCATAAAGGAGAAGACGGGGAGAAATCCCTCCGGGCTGCATCAAAATTTGCTCACACACACCACCCCACCCCCATCCCCCCACCCACTCCACCTCATGCATAACATCATCATCCATATACAACCATTCTCCATTCACCCCCATCTTCTGCCCTCTCCCGTCCCCCCTCAACAGACACTCCCCTCTTCCCCAAAGCCCCCTTCACCCCATCCATGCACCTCACCCCAGGACGCCCCCTCATGTTCACTCCCTCCACATCTGCCTTCCACACCTCCCCCACCAGTCCCTCCTCACTCACTCTTTCCATGTGTCCAAACCATCCCAACACTCTCATCAACCCCACCTCCCAACCCCCCCACCCCTGCTCTCCCCCTCACCTCCTCATTTCTCACTCTATCCAGCCCAGCAACCCCCATCACACCCCCCAGACACCTCATCTCAAACACACTCAAACTCCTCTCCCCCCCCCTCCCATGCTCCATGCTTCCACCCCATACAGTGCTGTTGGCACAATCACTCCTTCATATAGTCTCCTTTCAGCATCCACTCCTGACAGACATATCAGTAGGATTGTGGGAGAGACGTATGGACTACTGCTGAAGATTAAAGTGGTGTTCCATTATGTGGATGAAGAGATGATAAATAACTCATTTAAACCCTGATATGTATAAAACTGGAATGTGCGTCAGTAGTATGGTCCCACACAGTGAAGGATATAACCAAGATTGAGAGAATACAAAGGATAGCAACCAAACTGGTCCCCAGCCTGGCAGATAAACCATACTAGGAAAGACTAAAGGTACTGGGTCTGCCAACGTTGAAAGATTGAAGAGAAAGAGGTGACATGATTACAGTGTTCAGTTCACTAAAGGGGATAGATTGCATATATAGAAGAGATCTGAATAAAAATGTGAGGGCTTTATGAGATCATGGAAGTAAATTAAGAAAGACCACATGGTTAACGGATGTGAAGAAATACAGTTTTCCATGTAGATGTATATGTGGAATAGCTTAGAAGGTGATATAGCCCAAGCTCAAACAATACATGAGTTTGAATCTACATACATACATACATACATATACCAAGGCTTTTTCCCCCTTACAAGGGAGGTAGCCAAAAAGAAAAAGGCATAAAATCATTCCCACCCATTCCTAGATATGATAATTGGAAATCCGAGATATACAAGTAGTTTAAGTTGGATCTGTACATGAATTTGAGTCTAGGTGTGTTAGAAAATTAGAGAATAGGAGACAGGACCCAATAAGCATTTCTCCTTTCTGTATTCTACAGTTAGGTAAATACACACCCCTATGGAAGTCAATGCTGGCAGTGAAATTGTGTGGAACCTTGACAAGAACTTGGCCAGGCAGTTGTCATCGTCTTTGTTGGCATTGAGGGAGTTGACCATCTCCTGAAAGTAATACATACATACATTTACCAAAGACTTTTCCCCCCCTTATAAGGGAGGTAGCCAAAACAAAGGCATAAAAACCACTCCCACCCATTCCAATTGTATACTACAAATACTGAAAGTACATGCATACATATACCAAGGCTTTTTTCCCCTTAAAACATTCTGGTTAGTGGATGGGACATCAGGCCACCCTGGTGGGCAGCTGAACAGCATGCTAACAGGCCAGTAAGCAGGCAGGCAGACAATCTGATGAGCGGGAAAGCTGACTGGTAGGTAGGCTGGCAGCCAGCTGGAATGCTGGCTGGCAGGCAGACAGGCTATCTGGCAGGGTAGTAGGCAGGCAAGCTGACTGGCAAGTAGGCTGGCATGCAGGCAGGCAAGCTGGTGAACTGGAAAGCTGGCTGGCAGCCACTGATGCTACTTATGTGTTGCCATTGAGGCAACTGCCTCACAGTTGTAAAACCCTGTTCCAGCCATGGTGTTCTTCAGGGAGATGGGACTGGCCAGATAGTCTAGGAAATGACAACAATAACAACATTCACACTTGTTTTTGGATGGCAACACAAAATTTGGCAGAGGAAACATCATATGAAGATGAAGCTGTTATTAGTAGTGTAATGTATCGAGTGAAATTTTCTTCTACTAATAAAGGCTTCATCCTCTTGTTGTTTCTGATGCCATATTTGTTGGCAATTGTTATTTTCACACAACACCAAATATCTTCCTAAGTAACTTATGGACTGAACTGGTGGCTGTGGCCACTGTGGGCTGTGGATCTTCTGCAAAAGATAGATTGATTGATATTATTATATACCCATTTTCCTGTTTTTATTCATCAAACTTCTCTGTTCTCACTTCAGCAACCAGATCTGACTGATATTGAGGTGCCATTGAAGGAGAGAAAATTCAAGGGCTACTTCCTCATTGCCCGGCACTACAAGTGGGCCCTTGATCAAGTTTTCAAAAACTTTAGACACAATACTGTAATTATTGTAGAAGGTTAGTAAAGCCAGTACAACAAAGATGTGTAGTTTTTATTTGTAATATGTTTTTACAGCTTTGAGTAGTAATACAAAAGTGATAGTATATTTCTTCCTTGTATATTAAGAAATATAGATAGAACTCTCCATTTCCACTTTTCCTACAATAGTGGAATAGACATTTGGGAATGGATGCTAAGATGAGACTATATGAAGGAGTGATTGTGCCAACAGCACTGTATGGGGCAGAAACATGGAACATGAGAGAGGAAGAGAGAAGGAGTTTGAATGTGTTTGAGATGAGGTGTCTGAGAAGTATGATGGGGGTTACTAGTCTGGATAGAGTGAGGAGGTGAGGAGGAGAACGGGTGGAAAGGGGGTTGGGAGATAGGGTTGATGAAAGAGTATTAGGATGGTTTGGACACATGGAAAGAATGAGTGAAGAAAGAATAGTAAAAAAGGTATGGAAGGCAGATGTGTAGGGAGTGAACATGAAGGGACGTCCTAGGATGAGGTGGATGGATGGGGTGAAAGGGGCTTTGGGGAAGAGGGGAATGTCTGTTGAGGAAGGACAGGAGAGGACAGAAGACAGAGGTGAATGGAGAATGGTTGTATATGGATGATGATGTGATGTATGAGGTGGAATGGGCGGGGGATGGGGGGTGAGGTAGTATGTGTGAGCAAATTTGACGCAGCCCGAAGGGATTTCTCCCCGTCTTCTCCTTTATGCATGGGGGGACGGAGAGGGGGGATTGCTGATTTAATGAAGCAGCCTTGCTGTGGATGTGCTGTGTCTTGTGACACTGCTTCTGACCCATGGCAGTGGACAAGGTGTAGGGATGACCCATCATCCAGGAGGTGCTAAGGTGAGAGGGAGGGTGGAGGGGTGTGGAGTGTATTCAGGGATGGAATGGGTGGGAATGATTTTATGCCTTTCCTTTTTGGCTACCTCCCATGTAAGGGGGAAAAAGCCTTGGTATATTTATGTATGTATATGTAGTTAACAGAGGCTATGTAATTAAAGCAAATGAATAATTGTTTATTCATGAAGTCAAGTTCCTTAGTGAATGAGAACAGATGGTACATACATATACCAAGGCTTTTTCCCCCTTACAAGGGAGGTAGCCAAAAAGGAAAAGGCATAAAATCACTCCCACCCATTCCATCCCTGAATACACTCCACACCCCTCTACCCTCCCTCTCATCTTAGCACCTCCCAGATGACGGGTCATCCCTGCACCTTGTCCACTGCTATGGGTCAGAAGCAGTGTCACAAGACACAGCACATCCACAGCAAGGCTGCTTCATTAAATCGGCGACCCCCCCCCTCTCCGTCCCCCTATGCATAAAGGAGAAGATGGGGAGAAATCCCTTCGGGCTGTGTCAAAAATTTGCTCACGCATACTACCTCACCCCCCCATTCCCCTGCCCTTTCCACCTCATGCATCACATCATCATCCATATACAACCATTCTCCATTCACCTCTGTCTTCTGTCCTCTCCCGTCCTTCCTCAACAGACATTCCCCTCTTCCCTAAAGCCCCCTTCACCCCATCCTAGGACGTCCCTTCATGTTCACTCCCTCCACATCTGTCTTCCATACCTCTTTTACTAGTCTTTCCTCACTCATTCTTTCCATGTGTCCAAACCATCCTAATACTCTTTCATCAACCCTATCTCCCAACCCCCTTTCCACCCCTGTTCTCCTCCTCACCTCCTCATTTCTCACTCTATCCAGACTAGTAACCCCCATCATACTTCTCAGACACCTCATCTCAAACACATTCAAACTCCTTCTCTCTTCCTCTCTTATGTTCCATGTTTCTGCCCCATACAGTGCTGTTGGCACAATCACTCCTTCATATAGTTGCCTCTTAGCATCCATTCCCAAATGTTTATTCCTCATTACACTTTTTAATCCACCCAGGCATTTACTCACTTCTCTCAATCTACATTCTACTTCCACCTTCACTCCACCTTTTCCTGCCACATTTGCACCCAAGTATCTAAAACTATCCACTTCCTCCAGTCGCTCTCCCTTAATGCTCACTTCCAGACTACTTCCACTTTCACCCCTTGTACATCTCATCACCTTACTTTTACCCACATTTATCTTCAGCTTTCTTCTATCACACACTCTCCCAAACTGTCACCAACTTAGAAAATATAAAAAAAAAAATTGATGAATTGGTGATGGGAATGAAAGTAAGGGAAAGAAGGGTGGGTGGGGTGAGTGAAGCAGTAAAAGCAGGCAGGATGTCAAACAACAGAAAATGTGCATAGATTACAGACTAGGTTGGAGAAGAAGGTATAGACCAAGGTGACAATTTTTTCCATGCACCGGGAATGAACTGGAAGTAATACTGAAGAAAAAATGAGGCTCAATTTTCACATGGCCTAAGGAGAGAAGAATGAAAGGAATAGATGTGATGAGAGTGAAGGCATGTTTAGAAAAAAAATACTAGGTTGGTTTAAAAGCAGTAGCCTTTTCATCATATGTATCTTAATTACAGATGACTTGGATATTTCACCAGACTTCTACGAGTACTTTGCTGCTACGTTACCAATTTTAAGGAAAGATTCCTCCCTGTGGTGTGTGTCTGCATGGAATGATAATGGTGAGTCTTTTGTTAGCTTTCTCTGTAGAATACACGGGACTTAGGCATTTTATACGTACAAACAACATAGAGGAACTTTTCCCCTTAAAAGTGGATGGGCAAATCAAAGCATACATCCACCCTACACCTATCCAAAGTCCATTCATCACATCACTTATATTGGCTCTTCATGCATGAAGTGTCATCCTTGTTCCCTGCCACATTACTTAGGTCAAAGGCAGTGTAGTGAAATACAGCACTTCCAGAGGTGGGCCAGGCATCTTTAGTTGGTTTACCCCCACTGCTTCATTATTTAACAATTTACTACATTGATGTTCTTGGGACTGCCTGCTTGTGGTGATCCTGCAAGGTGGATGGAAGAGAGTCTTCTGTCTAATGACCATTTTCAAAATCTATCTGCTTTCTCATCTCCATCAGGAGGTCTATCCTTAACCACTTTGGTACAAGTAAAATTCTCACACAGCATCAGCTACTATATGAACCATGCATCACACTACTCACATTATAAAACATAATAAAGTCACTGCTATAACTTGTTCTCTCTTACTCTGAGTAATAATACATACATATACCAAAGGCTTTTTCCCCCTTACATAGGGGATAGCCAAAAAGAAAAAGGCATGGAAATCCCTCCCACCCATTTCATTTCCCATATATTCCACTCCCCTCCATCCTCCTCCCTCCCTCCTATCTTGGCACCTCCTGGATGACGGGTCATCCCTGCATCCTGTTCACTGCCCTGAGTAATAATAAACATAGATAACATGATCAAATCAGTTCACAGAATCGGGGGCTAACTTGTGTACAACTACAAAATAATATATAATCAAGACAGAGATGCCAGCACCTTTGTGTACCCACTTGTGCCTCGTGACACTTACATAGGCATCATTGTACTGAAGGGGTTAAAGGTCATTTAGTCTCCAGATGAGGCCCAAGAACTTTATCCAGTGACTGTATTTCCATCTTTTCACATAGGGAGAGTTGAGAAACAGCAGCTGGTTCCCCTCTTACTTTCAGCCAGTGACAGAAATAGTTCTACACAGAAGACATACATATACCAAAGGCTCTTTTCCACCTTATAAGGTAGATAGCCAAAAAACAAAGGCATAAAAACCACTCCCACCCAATCCATCCCCATCACACTCCACTTCCCTCCAACCTCTTTCCTCCCTCTTATCTTGGTATCTCCTGGATGATGGATCATCCCTGCATCTTGTCCACTGCCCTGGGTCAGAAGCAGTTAAAAATCTACGAGAGAACCAGAAGATTATTGCCAGCCACAATGGAAATAAAGGTTTCCAGTTGATGGTACCTGCCTGTGGTGGTGGGGGAAAAGAATGCCACCACTTTGTCCTTATGTCATAGGTGACTAAATGGTATAGAGTGAGGGGACTAAGGATATGGGAGAACTCCATTCAGAACACTAGTAACTGGGTTGTTAAATGCGCAGAGATGTGATATGCATGAGAAAAAAGGAAGAGAAAGGTACTATGAAAAGGTGGATGTGTTACTATTGAGTGAAACAAAACTGAAAGGGAAGGGTGAGTAGAGTTTGGGAGCATGGTGAGTAGGGTGGTGTGAGGGAAAGGGGGAAGGAGTGGCTTTGTTGGTAAATAATGAGGGAGTTAAATGAGTGGAGTGTAGAGAAGTATTATTGAGGATAATGTAGGCAAATGTGAGACTGGGATGGTAGATATGGGCATTTGTGAGTGCATATAACCATGGTAGTGAGAAAACTGATAAGGAGAGAAGTTTCATGGATTAATTTAAGAATGGGGGTTTGGGTCTTTTAACATACCTAGGTGTGGTACAGATGAGAGTAAAAGGGAATAGATAGGCAGTATGATTGTGAGAAGAAAGATTGATGTGATGGCATTGAGTGAAACTAAGTTGAAAGGGAGGAGCGAGTTTGAGTTTGGGAGTGTAGCTGGGAGGGTGTCAGGAGTGAAGAGAGGACAAGGGATAGAAGGGTGGCTTAACTAGTAAGTGAAGAGATTGGTAAGCGTGTGGTGGAGTGGAAGGAGGTTTCTTCAAGGTTAATGTGGATGAAGGTGAAACTGGGAAGGGAGGTGTGAATCTTTAAGTGCATATGGTAGTGAGAAGAGTGTAGAGGAAAGGGAGGCCTTTTGGATAGGTTTAAATGAGTGTATTGACAATTTAGGGAGAAATGTCAATGTACTGGTATTGGGTAGGAGATGAACCAATAGATGGAGTAATTGGGAAGTGTGGAGTACCAGAAAAAAATTGTAATGTAAAGTTGATAGTGGAGAATCATAGTGGAGAGTTGATGGTGGAGATGTGTCTAGAAAGAGAGTTGATGATAGCAAACAGTATTTCGGAAGAAATCAAATACAAATACACAAGGGTGGTGGATGGAAGGGTGGTAGATAGGGCTTTAATGGACTGTATAGTGGTAATCAGGAGAAGAATTTTGGATGTACATGTTCTAAGTGGGGAGTACCAGATAATGTTTTGTTGTAATATAAGTTGAGAGTGGAGGATAGATGGAGAAAGAAGACAAGGACAGAAGGTAGGGAGGTGCTTAGAGTAAACTGCTTAAATGAGAAAGAAAAAGAAGTACAAGAAGAAGCTGAGAGAAGAGTGGGAGGGAATGAAGGATAGAGTAGAATGAGGAGTGGAGGAGGAATGGGGATATTTCAAGGAGGGAGTCACAAGGTGTGCAAACATTATGTGTGGAACAGGGAGGGCAGGAGGGAATAGAAGGAAGGGTAGTGAGTGGTCGGATGAGGAAGCAAAGGGGTTGTAGAAGAGAAGAAATGAGCATTCACAGATTGGTTGCAAAATAGGACAAGAGAATCATTAGAGGTACAAAGAAAAGAAAAGGAAAGTGTAAGATACAGGAGGCAAAGAGGAGAGCAGATCTGAAATGGGTAAGAGTATGATGGAAAATTTTGAAAGTAATAAAAAGATGTTTTGTAAGGAAATTAAGAGAGGAAGAGGGGGCAAATCAAATAGAGAAGAAAAGGTAAAAGATGCTGATGGAGAGGTGATAATGGAAGAGACTGTATAAGAGGAAGATGGACAGAGTATTTTAGGGAATTGTTAAATGTGAAGGAGGATAGGGAGGGAAAGGTAGTTGGAGTGGGAAGCAGTAAGAAAACAAATGATGAAGTGGAAGAGAAATAAGAAATGAGGTGAAAATAGCTATTAAACTGTTGAGAGCTGGTAAGGCACCTGGATTAGATGGGTGTCATGAAGAGTGTCTACAAAAAGGGATGTACATTGATGATGGACTGGCTAGTGAGGTTGTTTAATGTTTGTCTTTTAAAAGAGGGCAGAGTGCCGGAGGACTGGAGGATTGCCTGTGTAGTTCCGCTTTACAAGGGAAAGGGGGACAAGTGTGAGTGTAGTAGTTTCAGAGGGATCAGTTTGAGTGTAATTGGGAAGGCTTATGTGGGGTTTTGATTGAGAGGATTAGGAGAGGAACAGAGGGAGTAATTGGTGAGGAACAGTGTGGGTTTAGGACAGGTAGGGGTTGCATGGATCAGATTTCTGTGGTAAGGCAGATATGTAAGAGCTTTAGGAAAATGTAAGGATTTTTTTTATTTATTTATTTATTTATTTATTTATTTATTTATTTATTTTTTTTTTTTTAAGGCTTATGACAGGGTAGATAGGAAAGCACTGTGGGAGGTATTGCAGATAGGAGGAAAGTTGTTAAGAGCAGTCAAGACGTTTTACAAGAGTAGTAGAGCCTGTGTTAGGATTGGAAATGGAGAGAACGAGTGGTTCAAGGTAAAGGTACTCTGCCAGGGATGTTTCATGTCACCATAGCTGTTCAATTTATACATGGATGGGGTGGCATGATAGGTAAATGCAAGGGTAATGGGTCGGGAATTGGAGATAGCTAAAGAAAATGGGATATAAACCAGTTGTTGTTTGCTGACAACACTGATTGTAGCAGGATCAGAGTAGGAAATAAGGAAGTTAGTGACAGAGTATAGAAAGGTGTGTGGAAAAAGGAAGTTAAAGATAAATGTGGGTAAAAGTAAAGTGATGAGATGTACAAGGGAAGAGTATGGCAGCAAATTGGGAGTGAGTATTAAGGGAGAAAGACTGGAGGAAGTGGATAGCTTGAAATACTTGGGGAGTGAATGTGGTAGGAAAGGGAGGAGTGGAGGTGGAGATAGAATATAGATTGAGAGAAGCTAGTAAATGCCTTGGGAGATTAAGATGTGTAATAAGAAATAGACATTTGGGAATGAATGCTAAGAGGAAATTTTATGATGAGGCGATTGTGCCAACAGCACTATGGGGCAGAAACATGGAATTTAAGAGAGGAAGATGTGTGAGATGAATCACCTGAGAAGTATGATAGGGGTTACCAGGTGGGATAGAGTAAGAAATGAGGAGGTGAGTAGGAGAATGGGGGTGGAAAGGGAGTTGGGAGATAAGGCAACGCGGGATTCAATATCAACTTTTGATGCTCCCACACTTCTGCTTGCACCAGATATCTTCCTCGTTCTTTAGTCTACTTTGCAAAACATGTGGCAAAAATGTTTGGAGAAATCCCCAGTAAGCCAACTAAAGAATATCGAACATGCTTACCCAAGACCCTCTTCCCTTCAGCATATCCAGTGCTTTCGGATTGCATTGATGTGCTAAGAATAGGGCATTCTTAACTCATCCATGGCTTTCTTGTGTCTGATGACATGTATTTATTTTACTCTAACCCACATTCATCTTGAATGCCCTACCCATTTAGCCCCTTGCAAAAGCCTCATCCATTCTTGCTGTCTTCCTCAACCAATCATCATTACTTCCTAGTTTGGTACTTGCCAAACCGACCGAAGCCCCTCCTGGGGATAGGTTGCCACCTACATAGCACCGATGGCTAGGGATATTTGCTGCTGTTTGGCCCCCAACTATTCAACACATTATGGAAGACTGCACACAATCACACACTTAAACAACACAACATGCACTCCATAAAGGATTTGTGGGAAAACCCCGTTTCGGCCTTGGCATTCCTTGGGGGAGATGGGACTGCTCGGACAGACAGTCTAGAGAACAACAACAACAACAACTTCCTATTTTAGGAGAATCAACACCAGTGCCCTTGTATTCTGTCCTCATAACCTCCTTTTATCATATGTGCTTTTATATGTGGCACATCAACACTATTGTAGTTTGAATACATCACACTCCCATAATTATCCCACACTACAAAATAACCTGTAGCCACCATCCATTGTGATCTTTGATGTCTGTGCAATAGTGTCCTTAAAGATGGTAACCCTGGTGAATTGCAGGTGAGGAAATACAGCAAACTGACCCCTTTCCTCTCACCCAAAGGATCTGTGAGATTAATGAGGATACCTCTATGGTGAAAATACAACAAAGTATTATTTGAAAAGAAAGAAATCTTGATTGCCTTCCTGTACTTTCTTCAGGTAAAAGTAACCTGGTAGATGTAAACAATGCCACGCTGCTGTACCGTACTGACTTCTTCCCTGGTCTTGGCTGGATGATGACCAAGGACCTATGGGAGGAACTTGGGCCAAAGTGGCCTCGGTCCTACTGGGATGATTGGATGCGCATGGAGGAACAGCGTAAAGGCAGGGCCTGCATTCGTCCTGAGTTGTCAAGGACGAGGACATTTGGAAAGAAGGGTGTTAGCAAGTAAGTCGTCTGGATATGGTTATTATTGCTTGTGTTTTTGTGTATCATACTTTGAGAATGTATGTTATATATTACATATGCAGGTGTATGTTGAGTGGCTATCCTCACCACTTATGCTTGTAAACATGTTTCTGTGATCTGATATACTCAGATGAATGAGCCTTTTTGTTCAATTTCAGACAATATGCTATTCCATGTATTGTCAGTGTGTTTATTAACCTCTTCAGTACGGGCCTTAAATCTCGCGGGCAGCAGCTGCTGCCAGCCGTACGATGTGTCGTAATAATACTAGCATCATAAAATATAGTCACCGCTTATATCGATCGTTCTCTCTTTCACCCGTGAATTTTGATAACCATAGAAAATGTGATTAAAGACAGTTTAGAGAGTATGTAAAAACACAGGGGCAACTACAATAAATATAATCAGGACGCTGATATGGCAGCCTCGCGTATCCACTTGCTCCTCATGCCGCCTACGTATGCGGCACCGTATGGAAGGGGTTAACCTCTTCACTCCGGGGCACATTGCATGTCTGGCAGCATTTGCCCAACGTGCAATGTAGCGTCATAATACTCGCATTATAAAAAATAAAGTCAGTGCTCAATCGTTCGTTCTCTTTCACCCGTGTATTTTGATAACCATAGAAAATTGATGAAGCCAGTTTAGAGAGAATGGAGATTATGTAGGTATGACTACAATAAATATAATCAAGATGCCGACATTGGCATCATCGAGTACCCACTTGCTCCTCATGCCGCCTACGTAGGCGTCACCGTATGGACGCGGTTAAACCTAGCATATCACAGTGAAACTATCTAACTTGTTTCTAACAACTTTATCTCGTTAGGGCAGTGGGACCTCCTCACATTGAAATGAAGACACCAATTATCAATTTGAATTAACTATCTAAGGTGTTTCATGGCCTTTTTAACATTGAAAATTGCACCTATTAGCCCAGGGTTGAAGACAAGTAGTTTTATTCCAGCTAATGGCAGATGGTTATTCACTTGAGCTAAGTCAAAATATGCCTCGAGTCCTCACAAGAGAAAAATACAGAGTACAGGAGCCGGAGTTTTCTCATTACATTCCATATAGTTTACCTTTTATAACTCAAATAGGGAATGTTTTGGCGATATTCTTATCCGAAATTGGTAGTTGACAAGTCTATCAGAATACACACCATGTGAGCATGGAGCCTTTATCAGTATGTTTTACTTGTTACAGTCTTATAAAGTGCATGTACTTAATAAAACCGGAACAGGGAAATTGTTGCACTAACAAGGGCTTGGTCTCCTCGTAGTATTTATTATTATAATTTTATCACCCACCATAAGAGCATAAGAATAGAGAATTGTAAGAGGGAAAATTAGGTACTTAAGAACAACAGCAGAAATGAGGGAAAATAAAAGTTGGTAAGTGACTCAATATTCCTCTGTGAGTAGGGATTTGTATTCACCTTGGTCTTTGGATCACATGTTGGACTCGTGATCGACAGCTATTTCCCTCCCGGAAGAGAGCTCAGAGCTCGTATGACCGATCTATGGGTAATGCTATGACCTTACACACACACCCCCAACTCCCCACCCACGAGAGTCAGAGTAGCGACCTGAAGCACAGCGATACCGAAATAATTTCGGCCCTGGGCAGGATTCGAACCAAGTACTACGAGCACCACCATGCTGGTAGTCCAGCGTTCTACCCGCGCCACCGAGATATTTCAGAACACAAAAAAATATGTTATTCTATTCTTTAAGCAACTTGGGTCCAAAAATGAATGACTGCAGGTAACCATGCACTTCATACTTCAATGCATGAGAAAGAAATTCATCATTTAAATTCACAAGGAGTTTATCAGAAGAGAAACAAATGAAAATACAGTGGGCAGGGCTGGGTAGCATGCCTTAGCTGGCAATCTCTCTTGTGAGGGAGAAGTCATCTTTGGTATGGAAGTAGAAATTCATAGATATGCTAATTACATTTCTGTTTTTGTTTTTATTTTTACAGTGGACTCTTCTATGAAAAGTACCTGAAATACATTCACCTGAACACAGTGTATGTTCCTTTTACTGAAAAAGATTTGACATATCTAATTAAGGTGAGTGGAAGTATTTGATAGCTGTATCCAAATATGAAGTAGTATCAATTGTATTTCTTGGAAGAATTTACGTATCATCTTGATTGGGAAAGCATGTTAAAAAAAAGTATTGTTAGTCACATTTTATTTTTGTCTTTCCAGCTTTAAGATGTTTTGATATGTTTATGGGTTTGGCTGGTGAGGGTTAAGTTGGACAGGGGATGTAATTTTATGACAAATTATTTATTCCATGACAAAATAGCATTCTTACATAGCAAAACAGTCCCTTACCCTTAAAAAGTTTGTGGCCAAATAAAATCACACGCACACACATACCCTGCACCCAATTCATCACCCATCCAATCTTAACACTTTCTTGATAAGGGTCATATTTGTCTATGGCCACACTATGGATGTGCTGTGTCTTGCGACAGTGCTTCTGACCCAGGGCAGTGGGCGAGATGCAGGGAGCAGGGATGACCCATCATCCAGGAGGAGCCAAGATAAGAGGGAGGGAAGGGGGTGGATGGTAGTGGAGTATGTGGGTATGGAATGAGCGGGAGTGGATTTTATGCCCCCCCCCCCCCCATGTTTTTTTTTTTTTCTCTCCTCTCTCCATGAAAAAGCCATTGGTATATGTATGTATGTACAACCATTCTCCATTCATTTCTGTCTTTTTCAATTTCTTTCTGAACACACAGTAAGTTGGAACTGTATATGAATTTGAGGCTAGGTATTATAAATTGGAGAGTAGGAGATGGGACCCAACAAGAGTTGCCCCTTTCCTGTACAGATTGACCTCTCATTAATGGACGTTAATTAGTTGTGTTTGTGGTGTTTTCGCTGTGTTTTCGCTATTTTTGGTGCTGTTGTTTAGTGCTGTGCAATCACTGCCACCCAAAAACCACTCCAAATCAACGGATTATTCACATCAACGGGCACCGTTATCCCCCTTTTAGTCCGTTAATGAGAAGTCAATCTGTATATTACAATTAGGTAAATACACACGTGCCAGTATACTGAAACTAGTTCAAACAAAATAAACGTTTCTGTTGCAGGACAAATACGACCCAGAGTTTGAGCGAATGGTTCAAGAAAGCCAAATGGTAACAATCAATGAAGTCAAATCTGGGCGCTTACCTGAGGGCTCAAACTATCGCCTTGTATATCACACTAAGGACATCTACAAGAGATTGACAAAAAGTCTTTCGCTTATGGATGATCTAAAGGTACTACGAGAGCATTATCATCTTTATCTTTCTTCACTCTTCTCTTCTCACTTTCTTGTCCCTCTCTCGCTCAATTAGTTATATATAAAGAGATGCAGGGTCACTAAGAATTAAATTCAGGTCCCAAGCCACAGTAAAGGAGCTAATCCATAAGACTCAGAACCTAGCATGTAAGGAATAAACCAAGAGAGATGTGACTGAGGAAGAGAGAACAAAATCAAAAGAGCTACTTATAAATGAAGCCTGGAAGAAAAAACTGAGAATATATCATGACAAGCTACATTTTTTCTGGAGTGTGTTGGTATCAAAGGGAAGAGGTAATGAGAGGGCAGGGAAGAATGAAAGGAAATAAAATATGATGGTTTAATATTGCCCATGTTAGAAATTGGCAATTACCAAAAGTCAAATGAATCGGCTATTATTATTATTATTATTACAAGTTGAAGGAAAAATGAAGAACTGAAATCTAATAATAAATGGATAATGTGCAGCTACTCCATGGGGGTGTCTATGAAGTCCTTGTAGTATTTACTACATTAAGCTTGTTTAGTCAGTACTCCATATGAGAGAGGGGCCAATAAGTTAGTCAGTATATTGCCCCAGATCACTGGATCACTCTTCCAAGAGATGTGCAACCCCTAGGAAACTAGCCACAGCCATCAATTAAATATAGATTTTCTGGAGTAGTAAGGAGAGAGTAGGACTAGTATAATGTGCTGTGTGTCTTCTGTTGAATGATACAAATGAATGAATAATATATAATTTCTCCTTACAGGCAGGAGTACCAAGAACTGGTTACAAAGGTGTTGTCAGTTTCTTCTTCAATAAACGACGAGTCTTTCTTGCCCCAAATAACAACTGGAAAGGTTATGATCCCAGCTGGAGCTAACACATCCTCACTTAATGTCAATCTTGAAAATCTTAATTTTGTTACATATAATTCTATGAAGATGTTAATTTTGAAGTGAAAGTGATTTGAAAGGCCTTAGACAGATGTTAATTTTTGTGCACTGTTGAGGCGGGAATATACGAGAGAAAGGTTCAGTTAATTATTGCACCATGTTATATTAATCTATACTTTCTGTACATTTGTTCATAGGGGACTGAAAAAGGGATATTTGACATATTTCTCATATTAGGGTGATTATACATAGATGCCTCTCATTTTATTTTTTTCCATCTACAGTTTCATTGATTTCCACCTGCTTAGGAGTCTTTCCTCTATATTTTACCTTTGAGTAAATACATGACTTCCTTTTTAAGGAACTTGTAAATAATGCAAAAGCTTTCATAGCAGAGCTGAAGTAACTTGTTCAGTGCCTTTTTTTTCTCGCATATACATATATGTATGTCTGTCTCACTTTCTCCTATCTCACTTTCTCTCTCCTCTCTCACTTTCTATCTCTCTCACTTTCTCTCTCTCTCTCAGTTGCCAACACTCGAATGCCTATTTAATATTTGGATCTGAAGTGTACAAGTTGTTGAGATTATCAGTTCATGTTGAATTCACTAACCTCGTTAAATGCATCTCGACCATTACATCTCTCATTCTAGAATTAACACTTTAGGGTGTTCGGAAGGCCATTGTTTTGGGACTTGATACTTTTATTTTATACCCAATTGTTGTTGCCTCCCTACAAGACAGTTTCTTTGATTAGGCAAGAAAATATTAATCCCTTAGTTCTTGTGTGCTTGGATATTATTCTGGATAATGGCAGCCTATTCTTTACCAGCATAAAGGCAGATATTGGATAGAAGGAATTCCTGGTGAATAAGATCTTTTAGTCAGTTCATTCATCCTCTGTGAGAAGTTATCAAATTTTGAAATGAAATATATAAAGTATGACACTGATGAAGGAGTAAAGAACCAGGATTTGGATGAATTTGCAGTTTTTGATTAATAGGTATTTTGAACATAGGGAAGAAATGTAAAAATAGGAAAGTGACAGCTGTAGTCTCGCCACCAATATAAGGGTATAATTAGTAGTGGAAAAGTGACAGTAAGCTTAGAAATTGTGCCAACTGGAGAGAAAAATGGAAGGGACCAATTTTGTATAGGATAGGAAGCTCACACAAGCAACGAATTAAAGTGACATGTTATCCCTACAGAACTGTGGGCACCTTGACTAGAGACTAAATTAGAATTAGGATATTGTAAGAATTTCAACCTATACATCATTACCTGCAAAGCAAAGTGGCTAGGCATGGGAAAACAATACCCTAGCCCCATTCACTCCCATCACACTTGTTTCCTTCTCAGCAATACTGCCAGTTCATCTCTGTTGCACCCCTCTCACAAAACAGGTTCCAAGTGTATACATTTTCTTCCAAGTCACTGCCATTTACACACCCTTTCACATGTTCAACATTATAACCATGACCTTTTGTGGCTTACTTCATCTTATCCACCCACCTTTCCCTTGTTCTTAATGGTTCATGTATCCTCTGGGGATGTCTACTCTCAACCATTCTTATAGTATGACATGTTCCCTTCTCACCTATTCCTGTTCATACATAACTCATAAAACCTCTCATTTCCATTTGCTATTATGTCTAGGTCCAGAGGACATTCTGGAAGGCTCTCTTTATTGGCAATACATATAAAATATAATTCATCTGTAATGTATTACAAGATATGAAGTGGTGATTGTTTTCTGTATGATATTCATAGTTCTCTTTGCATGGTTGGGTGCATCTGATGAGAAAGGACAGATTAGATGCATTAGATTTTTTGTAAGTAACTTGTGATGACATCACAAGTTGCATGAGAGTTGTTTGTCTCAAGCTTCAGATCTTGTTTGGTGCAAGTAGAGTGAGAAGAAATATGCTTTGGTTCAAAGCAAAAGGGGTTTCAAGATGCGTAAAGATGGCTTACTCATTGATGGTGAGACTATAGATTTCACATGTATTTATACTAAAGACCATTCCCAAATAAAGAAGAGGGTGGCCGAGTCAAAGTACACACACCCTCGTCATACACATTGAAACCTATTTAATGCTCCTCATATTTCAGCATTTTCTAGATGAAAAGTCATCCCTGACCCATCAACACTGCTTGGGTCAAAGGCAGTACAGCATAATGCAGCACTTAATACTGTTTAGTATAATTTTTAGTGGTGCATTGTATTGTGTAATTTTGAATACATGTGCATGCTTGTGTTCGCATGTAGCTTTGTGCAAATATGTGTATATATGCATGTATTTATGTGCATGTATATACAGCTAAAAGAATAATGTATGCATACACATGTATATGCATATATTTGTATACAAAGTGTCCATATGTTGAAACAACTTGTTGCATCACAAGTTTGATAAGATCTGATAACCATTTATATAGTTGTATAGTCAAGCCTCAATTTTTTTTTTTTTTTTTTTTTTTTTTTATAACTAATATGGATGCCAATATTATTATATATTTGTGTGTATATATATATTTTTTTCTAAATAACATTTTGACTAGGTTACCTCTCTTCTAAGGGAAAAAATCCCTTGGTATGTACATATATAAACCAATGTCTTTATCCCCCTTACAAGGGAGGTAGCCAAAATCAAAGACATAAATCCACTCCCATTTCATCCCCACATACTCCACTCCCATTCACCACCCCTCCCTCCCTTGTATCTTAGCTACTCCTGGATGACAGGTCCTGCATTTCGCCCACTGCCCTGGGTCAGACGCAATGTAACAAGACGCAGCACATCCGCAGCAAGGCTGCTTTGTTAATCAGTGACCCCCCCACCCTCCATCCCTTCATGCAGAAAAAGAGAAGATGGGAAGAAATCCCTTTGGGCTGCATCAAAATATTGTTCACATGTACTCCCTCATCCCCCCATCCCCCACCCACTCCCTTCTATGCATCCCAGCATCATCCATGTACCATACTTCGCGGTCATATATGTATAGAAATATATTTATTATTATTATTATTTATTTTATTTTATTATTATTATTTTTTCATTTATTTTACTTGTTTATTCATTTATTTATTTATTTATTCATTATTCTTTTTTTTTAATGATTCTTGCGTGCCCATGTTAGGGACAACCATCAAAAGTCCTTCAGGCTTACTGTTTTTACTGGGGTAGCTGCAATGTGCATGTTAGGGACCAATTATGGGTACTTGCAAGTGGTGGTCCAACAAGACACTTGTCAGATAGTCATCTCCATGCTGCCTGTCTTGAAAACCCATTGGCAACCTGACCTACATCTTTAGTATTGGCCCCAGTTGGACCATTGTGCACAAAGAACTTGGACTCCATTTCTTTTACCTTTTCATCTAAGGTGACCCAACAACTGGCAACTACTCCATTTCCCCTTACAACATGCCAGTAACATTTAAAAGCCCCCTCACTAATACAGTAGTGATGATAGATCAGCATTTCTTCGCAGAGAAATCTGTAGAAAGGCCCAAGGACCACTACCAGTTGCTGTGTGGCTGTGGGTTTCCAGTCCATGAAACACAAGACAACAGTTATTGTCACTGACGTGTGCCAGCACTGTCACTCTATTGTTTACACTCCATTGCCTGGGCAAGCTCATGTGCATGCTTCCTTATGTTCTTGACCATGTCACATGTTATCACAGTACCCGACACAAGGTACATGTACTTATGGCTGGTGTGGAAACTTTGTCTTGCTGTATCCTTGTCAACCTGAGTAGGGATGACACTGCATCCAAAAGATGCTGAGATGGGAGGGGCATTAGATTGGTTTTAATGTGTATGTTGTGGGTGCGTGCTTTGACTTGGCTATTCCCCTTGCAGATGGGAAAGGAATTTGTATGTGTTATTAAATTTCCAAGTGCTGTTGATGGTAAAATTTGCTCTTAATGTCATTTTTGGATCTTCATTTGGTATATGTTATCAGTCTTCCCAGTAAATTTAGACCAATGCACTTGGTCTTTTCCCCCAAATTAGTCTGAAAAATTGAGACCTGACTGTTGTACCACTAGAGGTGTAATGGTTGAATAGTAGTTTATATGTGTGTATATATTGGTGAGATTATTTCAGAAGTTTCTTGGCTACATTCACTTGTTACCTTTGCCATATGAGCTTGGGCATCTAGGGGTAGAGTCAGTCACCAGTGACCAAATAGACTCAGTCTTTGGACTCAGCTCATGAAGCAATACTGAAACTCCATAAGCATTTTATAAATGTATACATGCAGTGCATATAAACATACTGTACAGGTTTTACTGGGTAGCTGCATTGTTGTACATGACATTGCATAGAGAAATTATATGAAAAGGACACAATTCCATTATTAATATAATGGAGATGTAGTATTATTCATAATGCTATATGTTGAATTCAACGAATTTACATATATACAAAACATTTAAGAAATTTGTAAAACAAACCCCTATGTAATGAAAGTTTCATTTACTGAATCAAGAATTCAGACTGCAGAAGGTTCTTGTAACAGGCAGACAATAGAGAAATAAGTACAACAAATTTATATGAATAAAATTTCTCTAAAGAAAAAAAAAGTTTGAATTGGTCATGTACTTGGTAAAGTGGTTAGATTTTCTTGCAATTTGACCCTATGCCCACCAATTCTGCTGTCAATATTTAGTCTTCATACAACCAAAATATTAATGGTTTTATACGGCTTTATATTATTTCTGACACAAGTATGTGCTTGTATGTTTTCACAAATCCAGTGATCATACTTGTAAGCAGTAATAAAAAACATTAGTATTAAACTGTAATAGAAAATATACTCATTGGTAAATGTAGTTTATTGGTAATCAGTATAAATTTCAAACTGGACAAAAATGGTGACAAGTCCGTATGGAAACTGAATAAAGAAAACCACTTGGCATTTGTGAATCACCATGATCTTAGAACATGTACTGGACTTGTGGTTAATAGCTATTACCTTAATGGATTAGAGCTAAGAGCTCATATATAGACCAACCTATTGGCAGTGATATGACTTTGCGCATTCGCATACACACCTCATCCCCTAACTCGATGGGGATAGTTATCACTCAATCCTGGTGAAGCTTTTAAGCCCTGAGCAAGGCATGATCTCTGGCCTGTCATCAAGAGCCTTGAATGCCATCAATGAGCTGTGTGTGTGTGTATTACTCGAGTGTAGTTTACAGGAAAGTAACTATGCTCACGGGGTCTCGTCTTTTTCTCCATTGATCAAACTTTTTTTGAAGTTTGTTTACATTTTTCATTTGAACTATTAGGGCTTATCTGGTGCTCACTGCTGGTTAGAATTGTGGGGTTCCTATAAGAGAGACCAGGGAGAATGGCTGAAACATCTCTGGAAAATGCTCATGATACTTCTCGAGCATGATTTTGTTTTATTTATTTATTTATTTATTTTTTGTTCCCACTGGCTGAGCGGATTAGGGCGTAGTTACTTGCGGCAAAGGTCGAGGTGAGGGCGGTTCGAATCCTGCCACCAGTGAAGTTGAACCAAGGGCATGGTTCATTAAATTCCATGCTACAAAGCCCTCTGTGAGGGGGCACCGTCCTAGCCTCTGGGGAGAGTGTGTGACGTTAAACCATATCATGACCTCATGATGCCCTCCTATCTCAAACAAATATCTTCTGTGTGTATTCATCTGAATGAATTTACGTGTGTCTAGTATATAGGATAATAGCTGTGCTCATGGGGTCACATCTGAGCTTCCTTTGCTGCCATATCCCTTTTCTCTCATAATGTTGGCAATTCCAGTTTATTTAGTCTTTCATGTTTGTCAGCAAATTATAAGTCTTCTGTACTCCTTTTGGTTCGGTTTTCAAATGACAAGTTTTCTGCAATTCCCATGGGCTTTTCCTCCTTTGCTTCTGTATTTATTTTCTCCTATTTTACGGTTTAATGATAGCCTTTTGTTACTTTCATACCTCTCCAACATTTTGCATTCTTTGTGCTTTCATTTTCCATTTCAAGCTCCATTGGTATATCTCAATATTTCAGTGACAACTGTAATCATCTTTGTATTATTCATCTCGTAATCTTGACATCAGCAAATAAAGTGACCATTTGTTACATCCATAATATCTTTAACATGAATCAAAAACATTACCAGTGCTAACACTGACTCCTGTGGGACTCAACTAGTTACTCCCCACCAATGTGATATCCTGTCCTTCAAAACTTTTCTTGTTAATCTTTTCCTCAGGAGGCCCTTCATCCATGCTAGTAAACTCCATATAAGTATCAATTTCCATGCTAATATTTTGTGAAATACTTTGTCAAATGGTTTATCCTGGTAGAAGTACATAATCCATCACCCACCCATCTCTCCTGCAGCATATCAGTAACTTCAGGATAAAGTCAACATGTATAAAATACAATATTTTCCTTTTCTGAATCCAAATTATCAACCAGATTTTTCCTCTGCTCCAAATATTTTGTCTTTCATAAGTGTCACATATTTTAGGTGGTCAAAGGGACTGGTTTGTAATTCCAGGGTTTCTCCTTTTTCCACTATAAACTGGGGCCACAATAGTATTTTTCAAAAATTTTGATACTTTCCTTTCATCTAGTGAAATTACAGTTACATATACCAAGAGCATTTTCCCCCTTATAAGAGAGGTAGCCAAAATCAAAAGGCATAATTCCACTCCCACCTATTTTATCCCACCCACTTCACTCCCATTCACCACACCTCCCTATTTTCTTGGCTCCTGGATGACAGGTCATCCCTGCATATCTCACACTGCCCTGGGTCAGAAGCAATGTAGCAAGACACAGCATGCCCATAGCAAGTGCCACTTCCCATCTCTTATTTTTTGTATGGAGTAATCCAACTTGAATTTCCATTTTTTTAATTGAGAAAATGTTTCAAGGATTCAATAATGTGGAACGGGGGGTAGAGGGTGCTTATATGTGAATGATATTTTGACACAGCCTGGAGGGATTTCTCCCTATCTTCTCATTTTCTGCATGAGGGGGTGGGTCACTGATTAAGTGAATTGGCCTTCCTGAAGATGTACTGTGTCTTGCTATATTGCTTTAGACCCAGGGCAGACCCATCATCCATGGGGAGCTAAGATGAGGAAAGGGTGGTGGAGGGGAGTGGAGTGGGTGGGAATAGGCATGTGCCTTTGACTTTGCTACCTCCCTTGTAAGGGGGGGTGGAAAGCTTTTGGTATGTATATATATATATATATAAATGTATGTATATATATATATAGCAGATCCAACCTGGCTGGTGTGTCTTCTCCCCTCATTATTGTCATTTCCTTAACTCCCTATATCATTATTATGTTTACTGCTATATTTATAAGTGTTTTCTCCTTATTTTTCACTTCCTCCAGCTTCCCACTCCCACCAATTTGCCTTACAGTTGAAGTCACCCCCTCCTCTCCCCAAGGGCCACATTATATCATGCTCCTATATTTACCCCATACTTCACTATCTAACCCGCACCTACCACTTTGCTCCATGGTCCTATTATGAATGTCAATCTCTACACAATATTGTCTCTAATGATAGAAATATTGGCGAGTTATCGACATCAAAATACAATATTTCAAAATGAGGTCCTGCTGTAGAATAAATTGGTCCACTAACCAGAACAAAATCTGAAAAGTGCATCATCGTAACAAAGGGGTTAAAAACATTGAATTGGTATATCTAGGTAGACCAGTCTACTTAGTAAAATTTTGTTTTTTCTGGATAAAATTTGTCATTGTGGTCAATTAGGCAAACCACATGTCAGTGGTTGACAAACTTGATTTTGGAAGTTTATACCGTGCATTGTTGATGTAAGAAATCAATTATATCTATATGGAATATTATATACAGGGAAAAACTATATACAAAGTACTCAACATAGTGTTTACCATAAATATTAATCCTGACATTACAAAGGAATATATGGAGAGGAAAGAAATTACCTTGGAGGAGGCAAATTGTGTGCTTCATGAAAGAAGCTGCAGGCATGGTAGAAAAAGAAAAAGAGATAGAGCAATGATGGGGGAAGGGAGGGAAGAAACTTTGACTTTTATAAGATGCAGAAGGACATAGCAAGCTGGTGCAAAGAAAAACCATACATGTATAAGATTAGATTTTCTTCTCGTATTCTTTTAGGAAGTGAAGAGAATGGTCCCATCCTCGACTTTTTCTCAGGGGCTGAGTAGCCTGTTTTTGGAGGGTTAGGCAATCCATTGGAAATTATGGTAAGTTAGGAAAGAACAATAGTTACAATAGATCTTATACAGATATTATGCATTTCCTTATGTTTATGTGTGTACATATATACTCGTATGTATGTAAATACTTGTATACACTTGCATACACGTCTGTCCACAAACATGTTATATCATTCTTTTGGATATTTTTAAACCATAACATATGTTATTATTATTATTATAATTATTTATTATTTTTTTTTATTGTTATTTTTTTAATATCTTGTAAAAAAGATGTGATCTTCAATGCATATTTGTATAAATTTCAAATTTGGTAGGAACGTATTTTCCTCTTAACCCTGTGCTTTAATTTTTTGTAGTTCTCACTCTTCCCCCATCAGTCCAATTTTTAATGTCTGGTGTGCCTAGCTGTGATATAAGCTTAAATGCACAATAGTTGTGGGCTTGTACATTATCCTATTTATGTACAGTTGTGTATATGGTACAATAAATATATGGTGTATGGTAGGAATGTGAGGTTTGGTGGTCTCTTGGAGGTATGGTAAGGATGTAATGGGTAGAGTTTGTATTATACTTTGGGAACTTAGCGTTACAAATGACAGGAGAATTTGCAGTGTACAGGATGACTGGTAAGAGTGCAGACAAGAGTACAGAATTTGATAATGTTGCAATTACAACATGGATCAGCCAAAATACAATAAAAGCTTTTTCTAAACTTTTGCTTTTCTTAAGTGAAAGCTATACTGTGCTCAACTGACGCTGACTTTTCTTTCTACTGTTGTTTTCATCTGTCCAGTGAAATTTGTAAGCATACTGTTAGCTCAAAGAAGATATATGGTATTTATATAAAGTGAAACTAAAAGTGCTGTATTTATCATCATTTATGCTGTGATAGTTCATTGTTTTCCAATAAAAACAAGTTAAGAAATCTGATGATTGGTACTAGGGAGGCAAGGTGGAGAAAGTAAGTCAAGTATTATATAGTTCTTGAAATTTAACTTCTGCATGCTTTTCCCATGAAGGGATTATAATGCTTTAGCCAATTGTGACTATGTTGGAGCAGTTTGGATATTCTGAATCTTTTATAAAAGAGGTAGACTCCAATGATTATGTGGTTAGAAAATGGATGTGGTGAGCTTGTTAATATCCTGTGCCTAATTCATACTCCACTCACATGCTGCATGTGGTAAGAAATTGGTTCATTTCGTCACAGGATCTGTTCACAAGATGAAGTGCTATGGTTCCATTAACACCCGTCTAGGTTCTCTCACATGGCCAGGAAAAAAAAAAATGTTTTTAGTTTCATTGGAAATCAGAAAATATCTTCAATTGATCTGTTATCTTGTTGAAATGTGTACCTCATCTTACCATTTACCTCATATATGATCCGTCACCATCCCAGCTGGTTCTGTTGGTTGAAACCAACAGTTGCACAAGGCAAAGGAACTAAATATGATTAAATTAGTGGGGGGGGTGTTGTATTCTTATGCAATTCCATTCCAGCCATTTCTCACTCATTTTTCTTTTTTCTTTCATGTACACATACGTTTACACACTCACACACACACACACACACACACAAGATCTACTATGGCATATCAGAAACTATGTTTTATAGTTTTGAGATTGAATTGTTGTGTATAAAGTGTAACAGGGCAGAACTTACTGGTAGTGAATACATTGTATCTATTAATATGTTAAAATGTGTACTGTACTTTTTTGTGACTGATATCTGCATAGTCTCTATTTTACATTTTAAGTGTATAAGTATATTTTAATCTTAAATGTTGCATTTGTCACCTTGGTACTGTGGCCTATTAATTCTTTGTAACACAAGTTTGGTAATTCATAATTATTTTATTATATCACAGTTGGATCATTCTTTGAAAATGCTAACTGAACAATAAGGGTAAATTGGATTGCATAATCCACTGATGTTACAGAACCCATGGAGTTATGCAGTGTTGGATGGAATTTGCTTGCAATGGTTGATCCAAGATGGGCTAAAGTACACAAAAATTCATTGGTATAAGCTTTGCCAACATTCTTAGATCCTGAGTACACTTAGAATTAAATATAAAATGACTGTACATTACTGGGAGAGAATAGTTTATTCCACTAATCAGTTGAGATCATTTGAAGCTAAATAAAATCACATGGTGGTTTTTGAGTTCTAATAAATGGTAAAATCCTGACAACAACTGAAGGGGGGGTTGATCCTTTTTACGTACATATACAGTATATGTGATGTGATATGGTTTAACATCAAACTCTCCCCTATTGGAAGGCTAGGAAGATGCCCCTCATAGAGGACTTTGTAGCATAGAATTTAATGAACCATGCCCTTGGTTCAACAGTGCCAGTGGCAGGGTTCTAATCGCCATCCCCTCCACCATCGCCACAGGTAACGACACCCTAACCCACTCAGCCAGAGAGCTTCCCAATATACAATATATATATTTACCAAAAGAACTTTTCCTCTTTATAAGAAAAATGGCCAAGTTAAAGCACACACCTGCTTCATACACATTCAAACCCATTTAGTACATCTGAACACTGTATAAAGGGTCATACCTGTTCCCACCACAACATTTGGGTCAAGGGTAATGCAGTGAGGCACAGCACTTCCACAGTTTGGCCCAACAGCTGAAACTGATTACCCACACTTCATCATATTTATAACTTGCATATACATATACCAAAGGGTCTTTTCCTCCTTACAAGAGGGGTGGCAACTCAAAGCATACACCCACCCTACATCCATTACATCCATCTAAAAACTCGTCTGTTGGCCCTCCCATCTCGGCTCTTGTGGATGAAAGGTCATCCCTGTTCCTTGCCACACTGATCAGGTTAGAATCTGTGCAATAATACGGTATTTCCACAACAGGGGCCAACAGCTCGAGCTGGTTTACTTATACTGCTTGATATGTTGGTCCTCCCACTCCCCATCTAAAAGAAATTTGCACAGAAAAGAATAACATCCTTCAGATTGCATCATTTCCTTGTTCATTTATAGCCACTCTCCATTCATATCTTTTGCACTCGCTTCTTAGATAGACATACCTCTTGCATCCAATACCTATCACCCAATACATCCACTTCATTCTTGGTCTTCCCCTCACGTTCCTCAATTCACTTCTGCTTTGCACAGAAGGTGCAGCCATAAGGGTCTGGCACTAGGTCTGAACTGGGCCCAAGATTTCTATCAACTTAAACTGTTTCTAACATTTCACATGTGAAAATATGATGATCAGCAACTGCTGTCCTCTCTCCAAATTTTCTTCCCAGAGAAATCTGTATGAGGTTCCAAGAACCATTGCCAGCCACTGTGGGACTGCTGGTTTTCAACTTAGTGAAGCTTGATACAATGACTGATTGATGTGAGAGGGATTTTTTAAGATGGATCTTTGAGATATGGTAGATTTCATCAAATATGTGGAATGATGTTTCTTGAATGAATTTCCGAGTATCAAAGTGAAATCCTTAGTGATTCTTGAGCCAATCCTAGATGGTCAACAGCATATGGAGACATGAAAGGAGGGTTTTTTCTAATTTAATTTCACAGTCAATAATAACAGAGCCATAATAATATGAAGTGAATTGGCATACATAGATATTTCATTTTCTAGGCATCCCAAGTTCCAATGTAATATTTTCAGGGTCATCCATGGCCTGCCTTTCCTATTGCTTGGCATTTTTCTACATTCCTAGATATTTTCTATTTCTCCTACTGATGTTTGGTGGACTGTGGCAGTGTGGGTCATCTCCACAGATAATTTGTTTCATGTGTATTGTGCATGCAAGATATTGGTCATGTAGGTAGACATTGGCATTAGTATACATCAAGGTTAGGAAGAGTGTTGGGTGTAACTTGCTACATAAATATCCACAACTGTTTTCTGGGTAACTGTATACGTTAGATACTCTTCATATGATACACACATTTCAGAATGTTTCATATAATTTGTATAATTCAACATGCTTGAATATTCCAAATTTCATTCACATACTGGTTACCAACTATAGATATTTTTGAAAATGGTTGTATGATTCCTGGGTTTTACTGTGGTCACACCCTTATTAGTGAGAAATGGTCTTTTGGTATGTGTATATAGATATTGTTGTGGAACAAACAATGAGTACTTGCAAGTGATGGTCCACCAAACTGGATGTCAGAGGGAATCTCCTCCCTGCTGCCTGTCTTCAAATCCTGTTACAACCTTTGCCTCCATCTAGAGATCCCTGAGGGTTTGATGCTCAGGTCTCTAGATTAACCCCAAGATATCTTTATCAGCTTTGACTGTACTTCCTCCACCTTTTCACATACATAGTCAGCAAGTGGCAATTGCTTCCTTCTTACAACTTCCATATGCTAATGATGTATGAACAGTCCCACACGGATGCAATCTAGGAGAGTCCAATACTTTTTCACAGTGAGATGTATGGCAAAGCCTGAGGACCATTGCCAACCAAGGCAGCAACTATTATTATTATCATTTGCATTGGGTTAGAAGAATAACAACTTTACTCACCGGAAATCAATATTGTAAACAAATTAAAACTCGTAACTCATCTCCAATTTCCCTCAACAATGTTACTTTTATTGTAGCGAGGGAGCTTCTCATAACTACATTTTCCTACTAGTGGCTAGAATAAATTAATAAGGTGATGTCATTCTTATGAGGTTGTAACAAGTTTTAAACCTGATCAGTTGTGAGGGAGTTTCCTTCAGAATAGTATTGTCTGGTGATAGCCAGAACAGAATTTTAGATGATGTTAGTGAGTGATCAATTACTTTCAGTTTGGCAAGAGTATATAAATATGAAACTTCAGCAGAGCTAATGAATTGAAGGACTTGAAAAGTGGGATTTCTGTGTAGCAAAGCTTAGGACCTTGAAATTTTTGTGTTTATATATGCCCAGAGAAACATTCTTGTTCAGATTGTAATTACAGGTATTTTGTATTTTGCAACATATAGTCCTTTGTTTTTGTGAAGTCAAATGTACCAGCTCCTTGAGGTTTATATATATAATTTAGGGATGATTCAAATCAGGCCATTTGATAAATGTATTTGACTTTTGGGGAAGAATTAAGTTACAAATGAGCATGTTTGTAATATGTATTTTTAATTTTTTCTTCATTGTATTTTTCCTCTTTTTATTTTCTATATATCTTTCTTGTTCATCTTTTTATTTCACATAATATGTGGGTAACAAATGCAATGTGAGGATTATTATAAATATAATTATTTTTGTTATTTCTTTATCTTTTTTAAAGATATATGCATTGTCTATCTTAAATTACTTCTTTTTATTCACTTGACTGAATCAAAGCAATAACTAGAGTAGGGGCTCAAATTTACTTTAGTTAATCTTTCACTCTACTGGAAGGTGTGAAAAGAGACATGGGTCTAGTTCTGAGTTTATTCCTGATCAGTTTTGCTTTGAGCTTCTTCGGAGGAATGAAGAAGCTCAAAGCAAAACCAGTCAGGAATAAACTTGGAACTAGACTCGTGTCTTCTTGCACCTTCCTCAATCTGTCACAATGTCTCGACGTTTTACTTTCTCTTCCACATTCCATGTACAGTATTTACGTTCTCACGTCCCCTCTGGCTGTTTGCATTACATGAATATATCTAATGATAAAAGAGGCCAGGTGATAGTGGTTAGGAACAAATGGTCTTTAGAAAATATGATATTGAATCTCTAGTTACATTTCTCTTTTCTAGAGCTCTTGTGGAATCAACAAGGCATGTAAGTTTATCATTGGTCTTGAATGTGCTTGCCATATATGAAGATTCCAACCAGGCTGTAGGACTTTGAGGTAGAGGGCCATTCTGAGTACTTACATTTATCTGGGCTTTGAATTCCAGTATTACCTAGTTTTGTCCAAGGCTTAAACATAATATTTTCATAATTTCTTGAGTTCAATTAGTCATAGATTGAGAAAGCTGATATTTCTCAGTCTTGACTGCTTAATTTGCTTTGTATGAAGAAAACAAATACTGGGACTAAAGATGGGCACCTGCTTGTGGTCTTGCAAGATAGAGAGAATTTCTCCTCTGTTTATCTTCAAATCCCCTCAACACACATCCATCCAGAGGTGCAAGGCTGGCACTTAAACCTCCAGACTGACCCCAAGATCTCTTCCTATTATTAACTTTGACTATCTTTCCTCCGTTTTTTCATGTAAGGAGAGCTGACAACCAGTAATTGCCCACTACTTGACCTGCTAGCAGGTTGCATAAAAACGAACCCACACTAATACAACACAAACAACAGTCCAGCGTTTCTTCACAGATAGATTAATGGCCTGGCCTGAGGGTTGCTTTCTACTGTGGGACTGGGTTTCCAGTCAATGAAACGCAGGGCAACAGTTAATAAAACAAACTTTTTTCATTTAACATTATCTTGAATTTTCTCCACCTGCTTGATAAGCTATAATTCTTTGCTTCCTTTTAACAAAAAGATCAAAGTACAATGGAAGTACTGTATGCCCATTAGACATATAGCATGTGGTTTGCACATATGCTAGTTTAAGCTCACACACAAGCAAATCTTGAGTTTGCAGTCAATATATTTCATTTTTTCTTTAATTTTTTTTTTATCTCTACCTTGTTCCTCTCTCCTGTATAAACTTTCCTCAAATTTATGTAACTCTTATAGGGTTCTTGGGACCAGTAGCTTTGTTGCACTTGTTGATTTATGATATTTGCAATCAATGATGCACTGAATCTTAAGCTTTGGATTTGAGTCTGTTGGCTTCATGACTGGTATGTCATTTCTCATTAAAATATTCATTATCTGTCTGTCTTTTTTAACCTTTCCTCCGCTCTATAACTCGAACCATGCAGTATTGTAATTCTGTATGGTAGCAGAGAATATTTTGTAGAATTGTGTGTTAGCATTTAACCAATGCTTCAAATGAACTTGGGTCACTATTGGCTCTCCTACTGTACTTCTGTCTATCTATCTATCTATCTTCCTATTTAATTCACGTTAAATTCTTTGCAAGCCGATATTACTACCCACCGAGAAAGTACATCAGAAATTGAATTGGACAGGGAAGGTAAATAGAAGATGACGAAATGTGACCGCACACTTTGCTACTTCGTTTGAGTAGAAATGACTTCGGTAACAATATTCTAGACTTCCTTAAGAACATTCTCAACAATGTGTCCAACATTCGTACTTCTCTCATTCAGCTTCTCACTACATGAAGCAAGAGTACTTTGACATTTGAAAAAATTAAAAACAAAAGATCGTTACAGAAGTCGTTTCTATTTAAAGTAGCAGAAGTACCATCCTAGCGAGAAATGCTTGGCGTGCCGCCACATTAACAAAACGTATGTGTTACTGGCTTGACGCTGCGTGATTGTAGGTGCTGAAGACAAAGGCGAATAGAAGTTTTCAGATATGACGTGGAAGAGGAGACAGTCGTGCGACTAAGGAAAAGTAAGGAGGGGCCTTTCCACTACAGACTCCAGGTATCTGACTAAATAATCGAGATGAAAAAGGTTCAATTGACTTCGCTTGTAGAGTAATTTAACACCAATACTGCTTAGGAACTACCAAGAATAATTTATATTTTTATCTGAGAAGGCTGCACGATTTTTACTCACCCGATGTCGCATGCAGAAAGTTCGCGCGTACAACAGACGATTCTTCATGAAATTGCCCATTCACGATGTAATTTTCTAGTGTAGGTGACATCTTGGCTTGCTGACTACTTAGACGATGTTGTGCAGGGTATACAAACCTGTGAACATTTCACATTTATTTATTTGTCTGTAGAGATATGGTAGCAATAATCCAAAACCCTGCATTCGCTCTCCCGCGTTCATTGACCCACCATGTCCATATTTCTATTTAAATTACAAGCAGCGGCTTCGCCGCACCTGGCTACGCCGGGTTGCTTGGCCTGCGGTGCTTGCTCGCTTCGCTCGCATGTTTGACTAACATGTTTGACGACCATTCACACGGTCAAACGTCAATTCAAACACGTTTGTTGAACGTCTTTGACAAACCGTTCGACTAAACGTGTTTAAACGTATCGATGTGAAATGTTTGTGTACAAATCGACATGTCCAAGAACCATTCACACGCTCAAACTGTTTGTCAAACACGTTCGACAAACACGTTCAACAAACGTGTTGGAAATGACGTTTGACCGTGTGAATGCTTGTCAAACGTCTTTGAAGTGACGTTTGACCGTGAGAATGGTTGTCAAACGTGTTTGAAATGATGTTTGACTTTGACAAACGGTTTGTCAAACATGTTTGATGTGATGTTTGACCGTGGGATTGGTTGCAAAACATGTTTGTTAAACGTCTTTGAAGTGATATTTGACCGTGGGAATGTTTGACAAACGGTTTATCAAACATGTTTGATGCGATCTTTGACCATGGGAATGTTTGACAAACCATTTGTCAAACGTGTTTAAGTGATGAGAATATTTGACAAACTGAAGTGACGTTTGACCGTATGAATGGTTGTCAAACGGTTTATCAAACGTGTTTGAAGTGATGCTTGACCGTGTGAATGGTTGTCAAACATGTTTAAAGTGATGTTTAACCGTGGAAATGTTTGACAAACCGTTTGTCAAACATGTTTCTCAAACTTGTTTGAAGTGATGTTTGACCGTAGGAATGTTTGACATATAAACGTGTCGACTAAACGTGTCGACGTGAAATGTTTGTCGAAGGGATGTTAGAAAAATGCCTTAACGACTGATGAGATTTTTTCGGGAAAATAGACGGAAACGTTTTATAGAAATATATATTTTTTTTTCAGGAAAATATACGGAAACGTTTTATATATTTTTTTATGTTGATTTTTCACACGTGCAACATTTTCCAATCTCCCTTTAAATTATTTTTCCGTGTGTTTAACACTAAAAAGTGGGGCAATACAATAATTAAATGGTGAAATGCTAAATTTCATTACGCATCTCTTCGCAATACCGTATACCACAGAATCATATATTGCCGATTGACAAGTCTTATTTCATGTTCTGTCAAGCTTGATGTACAATTAGCTCCCTTTGGACGCTTCTAATTCGTCTTTGTTTTACATTTTTCCATGAATAGTGGTGGCATCATCTATGACGATCCTTATTGAAAATAATGTTCTTGAAATATCTTAAGGTAAAATAAATAAATAGAATCCGTACGTGCAAGAAATGCAAAAATATATATATATATTTCTTTACAAATTTAGTAATTGTTTAAGACACTATATAGAGAAAACCTAACAGTAAAATATATACTGTACTTTAAAATGTAATCTGGGGGACTTTTATATGCATTTATGGACTCCATCGTTATTGGGTACCAAACAAGTTGTATAGATATGTTTAATACAGTTCTTAATCATATATAATGGAACGTCCATGCTATCGAGAGATCGTTTCGGAAGTAAAGCAAGAGCCTGAAGAGCGTATTTTTCGCTCCTCCCACCTCCCCAGTTGGACATGGTCCTGTTCTTGCCTGGTAGAACCACAGTGAATATATGGTACCCCAGTCAGATGTTACCACTAAATGTAGATGAATGGAGTGACTGGTTAATGTACCATCGAATAGAGGAGCGGGAATATGTATATTGTCTAAATGCAGTGTAAGTAGTGTTTTAGACATGGAATCATGAATGGTCTAAAATAATGATAATCGAATCGTGCATTGTTGACACTGGACTGTGGAGGTATTGAAGAAACATGATCCGGTGGATGTACAGGTTCTGGTCTTCGGCAAATAGTTTACGAGTATGAACATAAGAACCCAATAACCCTGGGGTACGCCTCGTTAGAGTCCTCGTAGGACCTGCCCATTTTTAACATTCACGATTCAGCCATTCAACGGCATATCACAAAGCTTTATCAATAAAAAAAAACATTGTAAACACAAGTACAACCTGGTTAGAACAATATTTTAGTTGTCAGAATAATTTAATTCGATAATATGTAATAAACTATTATATTCATTATATCAATCGTATCCTTGAACAAAAGGTCCGAGAAGTGACGTCACAATCCCTAAACCAATGAAAATAGAGTACTGTTACCCAATCAGATTTGTTACGAAATTCACTTTGCATCAAATGCAAACATGCAGATTTGTGCGAAATGAAATAGTTACAAAATGTTAAGCTGTTTCAGCAGGTTTACAAAGTAGAAATATCCACGTGATCGAGCTTTTGCCCCCAATTTTGGGTAAAATCAGCTTGTTTCATTATCAACTTAATATTTTAGTTGAAAGGTTTGGCAGAGCTATAATAATAATAATAATAATAATAATAATAATAATTAATAATATTAATAATTAATAATAAATTCATTTGGAAAAGAATCAATATACACGAAGTGCAGATAATGACAAGAACACATAGTTCGAAACAATAATTGCAAATTGCCGAGGATAATAAAAAAAAACATGTACGCTTATTTCCATTGTGGTCCTCATTAGATTGTTTTTCCACACAAAGTTACACAGACAACATAAGTAGGGGGTTAAGGGGACCAGAGACATTCATGAGTAATACCAGTCAGTACACATATGACTAGTAGGAATATAAACGTCATATAGTGTGAGTTCAACGTCCTGGCCTGACTTACCCTCTAAGTCTATGACGTAGAATGACTACTTGTCGTGATCGCACTTCGAGCAAAACTACTCACTTGGGCTGAGTAGAGGGGGCGATATACCATTATAGAACAGGTGTACAGTGTGGCTGGTTTGTGATCCTCTTCCATGCGAACAATTAATAATTTTTCAGATCCTCCTGATAAAGTAATAGTGGGCTTCGCCACTTAGATAATGTGCATCAACAATCGCTGAATCTTTTTTTTTTCTTTTTTCAATAACGCAAATGTTGCCTTAGCTGGTTCCCTTAGTACTCAGTCTTTGAATTTTGAAACAAAAATTAGTTCTGATAAAGGTTTATGCATACACAGTAAATTTAGATGCAAATGTATTGTCGTTCATATCATCATTGTCATAATCATTCATAATGATATAGCCTTCCAAAGCTACAATGTACAAATGAACCACGAAAACATAATGAAAAGTGGGACCGTACGAACAGAAATAACTTAATCCAGAAGACAAGTAAAAACACATCGACTTGTATATGTATATAATTGTAATGACTAATTGTTTATATAAGCTGAACTGTTTACTTACTGAAATGATATCCTCTGACTTTGTATTTGTTTATAAACAAACACCATGGCAACAGGATGGGCAGATTGTGTACGAACACAGAAGAGTTTTAACTTAGTAAATACAGATAAATTATTAAATATTTGTATAAATCTTGAAATTATATTAGTCTAACAGCATATATTTTATCTAAATTGAAATATTAAACCCGCGAATTTAATTTCTAATAACAAAGAATGAATGTATACAAATACTTTATGTTCTTATAAGGTAGTAAGAAAATCGTAATCTACTGTTAAAACAATACTGGATTCCCAAAGATTATATTCTTGAATTCCTGTGACAGATGTGAACTTATCTTCTGAGTCAAAATACGAAAACTCAGTGTTGACTTTCTTTGAATGTAAACACAGAAATTCAGGTATGTATGATCCATCGAATTATTTTCCTTTTCACTCTAAATGTCTTGGTATATATATATAATTCAGATAAAATATTAATATACCATTTACTTTACTTATGTTATTATGCAGTGGAAAGTTCTGTAATGTAATATTTACTTAATTTTATTCATATTACTAGCTAGGATATAATGTGATGCTCAAGTACTCCTGAGTGGTAATGACAGTGCAGTAATGAATTAGATCCATATCCAATAACCTTTTATCGTAGTTCAAAAGTTTTGTCTCGCATGGATGATCATGGTGTTGCATAACTCTTATCTAAGTTGTTTCTCTGTAAATATACAATTCTCCCATGTAGTAAGCGCTGAAACTATCAGTTGTTTTAAGAAACGATTAGACAACTTTATGGATGGTGATGACAGGTGGTGATGGATACGGAGCTGCCTTATGGTCTCTTGCAGTCTCCTTCATTCTTATGTACTTATGTTCTATCTTCTCCCCTTAGAATTTCATCCATCTTTTTCATATAATTTTCTCGTGCACTTTTTCAACAGTGAATGACATGAGTCAATTATTGAGCCAATCTTCTCTTGATGTTCTCATAAATCAGAAATAGCTCTTCTCCACTTATTTAGTATTGTCCCCTGAGCCACAAGACTTTGATTACCGTATATCTTATAATGAAGTCATCAACTGCTCAACACATCCTGACATCTTGCTGGGCCTTGTAGATTTATGGGTATCTAGACTTTTTATTGGATTCATCTGTCCTTGTAAATTAAATTCAACTACTAGTACTTGGATTCCTTTCTTTCTCTTTTGTCTCAAATTCTTTGTGCTCCTCTTTTTCAAACACCATTTGTAGATTTTCTCTTAATACTTCACACATGCGCTGAATGGCCTACCGACACTGGCGCTTGGTCCTCAAGCTAAAAATTTCATAAATCAATCATAATCAATACTTTACACATATCTCTTTCCTTTTCTGCTGTTCATGCTTCCGCTTTCAAACTTACTATGTTGTTCCGTCCTCCATTTGTTTATAGTTTCCTTTTTGTAGTAACCAGCAATGAGCTTTAGTGAAACACAGTCCCAAGAAACACAAGTTGGATAAAATCGTATCTCCACCGCTCATCTCCAAATCTCATCATTATCCTCGGCTCTATCTAGAAATGCTACCATGAAAAGCTGGTGCTCAATCTCCAGGTTCGATCTAGACTCTGAATCCGCTTTAGATACCTTTCCTTAATGTTCTTGTATGACAGTGTTTCCCAACCTTTTTTTCAGCCAACCCCAGTAATGTCCTCATGATATGACTCCGACCCCACTAATCTAGTTGTATGTGTTAATATATATGACTAGTTATTGACTGTAAAAAGTAGGGGACAGATATAGTAAATATATGTGTAAAAAGGTAATGTAAGGTTATAAAAGACAAAGTTAACATAATTTAATTTTATTATAGCAATAATTGAATTCATATCATTCTGCAACAACAAAAAAATAGCATACAAGATGTCTTGGTAACCCCAGGGTTGGGAAACAGTGTTATATGAGAATTGACAACTTATGCTGGTTTCCAGTCAGTAAAACTTGAGGGAACATCTATGATTCATCACTCCCTTCATATATACAAAGGATTACTCAATCAGGATTGATTGATTGATGTATGGAAGGGATATGTTTCACATAATGTGAATTTTTATGAAATTGGAATTAGCACATTTTTATATTTTATATATTTCAATGTACATAATTCATATTTTCATATAATACAATAAAGAAAGTTGATGTCTTCAACTGAACAAGATTGTTTTGAGTTGACTACAACACATTAGATGCAGAATTGTATCAATTTGAACTATCCCTGGAATAGGAAGGGAGGGGGGATTATTAAAGGGTAGTAGAAACTTAAGTGGTTTTATCTCTTAATCTGGCTAGGTCAGCTTGAAAAAAGTCTAGTTTAATTAACTGGAAAATCCAGTCTTACAGTGGCTGCCAGTGGTCCTTGGACCATTCCAGAAATCACTCTAGAAAGAAATTTTGGGCTGTTGTCTGTCGTGTATTGGGACTGCTGAACGGTTGTATGTCACCAGCTGAACGCGGAAGGGCCAGTTGCCAGTTGTCAGCGCACCATGTGTGAGAAGGTGTAAGAAGTACAGTTGAGATTGATAGAAAAAGATCTTGGACCCAATTGAGGGACTGTCATTTCCTTAGAGTTGCACCTCCAGATAGAGGATGACAGGTTTTGAAAATGGGCAGTTTCACAGCTCGTCTTGCAGGAACACTACTTGCAGGCACCTGTCATTGGTCCCACATCATTCAAATCCGTAGTAAATACCAGGTTCAGCCCGGAAAGATCCTCCTTTCTTCTTAATCTTCCTGCTGTGCTCATGTGTTGTATAAAAATAGTGTTTATGTATGAGGTCCAGAGTTTACTGCCCTAAGCTTCTTCACTTGTCCCTGGAATCAGTCCCTCTTTGGCAACTTCTTGCAATTGGAATCAACTTGTCATAATTTATTTCTTTTGCTAATAATTCTTTCTAATGTTTCTAAACATTCACTCATTCAACATTCATATTTATCCCTTTCCATTGCCTTTGTCCATGGTGGTATGTACTGTATATCACCATGACAGTTTGATTTCCCCTTTAGCCTTCTTTTACCATATTTTCTTCAAATTCCACCTTTTTAGTTTTTAATCCTTTCTTGTCATCAGGGAGCATTTCCTCATCAATCCTGAATTCCACCTGGCCTCTGGAGATATACTGTCTTTTGTTTTTTAATTTCCCTCTTATCTCTCTTTACAACTTTTCCTTCTTACACACAAAGAAGTCACTTCTCTAATATGTCCATCAAGAAAAAGAATGATATAGATTCAGTGTCATACATGTAAATCCTGGATCCATCAATCATGCACTACATTCACTAACCAGTACACAGGAAATTAAACCTACAGCCAAACCACCCTCCCACACACACAAACACTCCAACACAAAACAAGTACTGTACACTAAACATTGTAGAAGTAAACATAAACAGCATTTCAAACAAACACATGCAGCTGCAACATTTCCTACATAAACACACCAGATGCATCCAACATGTAAAGACAATTTAACTATTATTGCCTAGATTCATAGACTACACCACATAAGGCCACAAATTAATTCTCAATGACCAACATTCCTAGGTCGTCCTCCTCTTTGTGTCTTGCAATTGATTCACTTTACACAGAATAAATCATTGATGGTTTAGGTAATTTTGCCCTTTGTAATTTATTCGTTTCTTTTTTTCTTTTCTTTTTTTTATCTATTCATTTATATTTTATTTATCTATTTTTTTATGGCATTGAAGTTCATTTTAAACACATACCAACTTTTTCTCTTCTCTCATCCTGTGTGCACAATCCCAATTTATTTAGTCTTTCCTCATATGTTTTGTCCACCAGGCTGGGGATTATTTTTTGTTTCTGCTGTTTGAACTTTTTGTTATTGTATCTTTCTCTGTGTGTGGAGATCACACCAATCAATCAATTAATCTGTTGCCCCTGATCTCTCTTTCGGAAGACCCAGAGCCACCAGGAAATTGATGCCACTAGTGCTTATTCCAATTTGTCAATAGCATATATGTCTCCCATTGATCAAATAATATACATTAAAACATTTCAGTTGTTAGCATTAAGATCTGCTGTGTGTATATTTATCAAATGGAATTATACAGGAAAGGATATATGCTTGTGGAGTTCTCTTTTTTATTCTCTAATAATCTTATTCTCTAATAATCATATGAAGGTTTAAATTTGTATGTGGTTCCATCTTGGACTATATTATCTTGAAGGGTTTTCCATGAAACATCGGTGAAGGAAACTATTTCTTCACATCCTTGAGACATCTAGATTTTTTAGTTTGTCCCCTTGACTTACCATCCCAAACCAAGATATCTCTGCCTCTCTCTCTGTCTCTCTCTCTCTCTCTCTCTCTCTCTCTCTCTCTCTCTCTCTCTCTCTCTCTCTCTCTCTCTCTCTCTCTCTCTCTCTCTCTCTCTCTCTCTCTCTCTCTCTCTCTCTCTCTCTCTCTCTCTCTCTCTCTCTTATCTCTTTCTCTCATCTCTCTTTCTATCTCTATCTCTCGTTTTCTCTCTCTCTCTCTCTCTCTCTCTCTCTCTCTCTCTCTCTCTCTCTCTCTCTCTCTCTCTCTCTCTTTCTATTTCTATCTCTCGTTTTCTCTTTCTCTCTTTCTTTTGAGTATTCTGTCACACCTATCTCCTTTCTGTTTTCAGCCTTCCTCTCCTCCCTCCCTCCCTCTCTCCGTTTTCTTTTAAATGATCGCACCTCATTACTGCCCAGTTCTTGTCAGTATGCACCGCACAGACAGTTCAACGCCTTTGCTTTTATTGTAAAGTTGATCCCAGCTCACGTCTGTACATCGGCGTGGGTTGCATTGTACTCCACAATGACTCACATTGTCTAAGTATTTTTGCTTTATTTTTGCCACACTCATTCCTTGTGATGACCTCGCTGACTGACCTTTTCACAGTGCTAAATAAAATCAACTCACGGGTGATTTTTATTCACCACGAGCTTCGCTCTGGGTCTCGGTCGATTCGTTGTAGGTTCAGAGCGGTGGACCCTGCCAGCTGAAGAATGAAAACACCGCGCCACATCGAAAGCTCACTCTGCATTGATTGTCACTTGTGCGTGCGTGCGTTCGTGTGCGCTTTCCTTCAACACACACCTATGCTCTGCTCCCTCCCCTTCCTCGCCTCCTCCTCCCCCCTTCCCCCCTCCCTTTCCCCCCCCCACCACGCCTTCGCTATCTCGCACGCCGCCTTCTGGTTCCCCTCCCCTCCTTCTCCTCTGCCTCCTCCTCCTCCTCTTCCTCCTCCTCTTCCTCCTTCTCCTCCGCCTCCTCCTCCTCCTTCTCCTCCAATTCCTCCTCCTTTTCCTCCGCCGCCTCCTCTTCTTCTTTCTCCTGCTCCTCCTCCTCCTCCTCCTCCTCCTCTTTCTCCTTCTCCTCCTCCCGTTCCTCTTCCTCCTTCCCCTCCTTTCCTCCTCCTCCTCCTCCTCGTCCTCCTACTCTTCTTCCTCGTCCTCCTGTTGCTCCTTCTCCCCCTTCTCCTTCTCCCCCTTCTCCTTCTCTTCCTCCTTCTTCTCCCGCTTCTTTTCCTCCTTCCCATTCCACTTCCTCCTCCTCCTCGTCCTCCTTCTCCTCCTCCCACTCCCCCCTTTTTCTACTCCTGCCCTCCTCCTTTTCTTCTTCACTATTGTCCTCCTATTCCTCCTCTTCCTACTCCTCCCCCTCCCCTCTTCTTTCTACTCCTCCCCTCCTCTTTCTACTCCTCCCCTCCTCCTTTTCTTCCCCACTATCGTCCTCCTATTCCTCTTCCTCCTCCTCCTTCTCATCCTCTTCCTCCCCTCCCCTCCTCTTTCTACTCCTCCTCTCCTCTTCTTCCCTACTACCGTCCTCCTCCTCCTCCTCCTCTTCCTACTCTTACTTTTCCTCCTCTTCTTCCTCTTTCTCTTCCTCCCCTTCCTCTTTCTACTCCTCCCCCTCTTCCTTTTCCCCCTTCACTAAAGTTCTCCTCCTTTTCCTCCTCCTCCTCCTCCTCATCTTCCACCATCTCCATCTCCTCCTCCTCATCCATCTTTCCCATTGCCTTTCTGCCTCCTCCTCCTCTTTTTCTTCTTCCTCCTTTTCCCCCTCCTCCTCCTTTTCCACCTCCTCCTCCTCCTCCTCCTTTTCCTCCCCCTCCTTTTCCTCCTCCTCCTCCTCTTCCTCTTCCTTTACCTTCACCGCGTTCTCTCCCTTCGCGCCACACTTGTTTTAAGAGTTGGTCTTCTCCCTTCCACGTGGCGGCTGACTATTTCATCCATGTAACCCTTTCACTGCAGGGAGAAACTTTTAAGTCTTATGTTGGCTGCGTCAGGCGATTTTATTCAGGCGAGGGAGAATTGTCTTGGTTTTCGTGAATCCTGGTGCAATGCTGTAGTGATTATACTTCACTCACTAGAAATGTGGCCAGAAGGACCCTAGTGGTAATGGACCAGACGTGGAGTACAGTGAGGTTTCTTCTTGATGTTCTTATAGAAAAGACCCTGTCAAGATTCGGACGAAAACCAGCCAAGAGAACAGGCAGGCTTACGAAGTGGAATCTTTATAGACAAACTGAGGCCCTGTCAGTTAGTCACATTTTATTTATTCACATGATCATTTAGCCTTCCATTTTGACCACCCCGGTCATTTAGTCACCTGTTAATTACCCACCGTGGTCATTCAGTCACCCGCTAAAATGTCACTAGTGTCGATGAGATTTAGTTAAAATTACATTGTATTATGTGATGCATAACAAGACTACAGACATATCCACTAGTCGAGGAAACGACAAAATATAGTAAAACTTTATGTTTTGTTTTGTTTTGAGCAGTAGAACTACTTAGACCAAATAGTACAAATGACTTTAATGTAATGAATATTAGATAAAAATATGTATCACAAACGGTTGGGGGAATATTTGGTAAATATAGGAACATCATAAGAGGCTTTCTATAAATCTAAAGCGCAAAGTTTGTAATCTGTGTGTAATGAGAGTGGAGAGATGAACGGTAAGAGTAAAGAGAGAAGACAGGAAGAGGGTAAGATGGAGGAAGAGAGTTGACTGGAGTTAGACATATTGTGGAGGAGATAAAGGACCGTAAACGGAACTGAACAAGGAAGATAGCCAGAAAAGAGAGTAGCAGATGGAGAAAAAGTTTTACTGACTGGACGCAGAGATAGAGAAGTTTGCAGGAGTGATGTGGCAGATACTTTGATCGACAGTGGATTTTGAATAATGGATTGATAGATTGATCCATAACACCAGAAAGTTGTTGTTCGCCCTGTCGTCAGATGATTTTTATTCAGGAGGAGAGTGCCCCCCCTTCCCCCTCTCTCCCTCCCTCACTCCCGAGTAATAGAACCAGGCTCTTCAGTCACCCTTGTGTGCCTAGGTACACACTACCTCCCCTACCTTCTCCCTTCGCTCTCTGATATACGCGCGCGTGTACACACACATACGCACACACACACACACACACACACACACACACACACACACACACACACACACACACACACAGAGATGACTTATTAAAGTAGGATAAAAAAACAGAGGACACGAAAAGAAAATTGAAAAGGATAGTTACAGAAGAGATCTGAAAAAGAATAGCTTCTCACACAGAGTGATAGATATCTGGAACAAACTGAATGAAGAAACAGTGAGTGTAAAAACTATACAAGAATTTAAGGTCAAACTGGATGCTGAAAGATACAAAAGCGGTCATCACGAGCATAGCTCTCTTCCCGTAAAATACAACTAGGCAAATACACACACACACACACACACACACACACACACACACACACACACACACACACACACACACATGTTTGTGTGTCTACTGGCATGGTAAATGTACATAATCCAGCTCGAAGGAGACCTCGGCCTTCGAGGACGAGAGGCCAGAGCTCTCCCATCGAGGATGTTCTACCACGTCGCACTCGAGATCAGACCTCGAGGCCGAGTTTCAGGTGCCACTCGAGGGCAGAGTGGGTCTGTCCTTAAGGGTGACTTGAAAGCTCACAAGATATAAGCTCATAAGACAAAAACTCACAAGACAAAAACTATTTTTTTTTATATTGTGCGTATATTTAGTTCGGCTATTTATTTTCTATATTTTATACAAACATAGACGTCTCACACTGGGCATATTGCATGGTTTAATAGTAATATATTCACATAATAGTCCAACATACATAAGCCCATGCTTATTCAAATTATTATGAATTATATTTAATATGACTTGATTCAATATTCCCGCCTTGCATAGAATTGACATGTTACATGTGACATACGCAAAAACACTACTAAATATGTTCTGATATTTTATTTATGTTGAATAAACTTTGGCTTGAGATATCTGTTTGATAGGCTCTTAAAACTGACACTATTCTTAGAAATTAAATGGATATAAAATGCGTGAATGAGGAAATTAATGAAATCTTACGAAAAGAGAGATTTTTCTTTTGAAGTTGCTCTTTGTTGCGTGTTTATTTGCGTACACTACAAACACTTTGAGCTTTTGTATCTTTTCTCATTAAAGGTGTAAGTTTTTGTTGTGTGAGTTTTTGTCTTGTGAGCTTTTGTTTTGGAATCGTCTTCAAATTCTCCTGAATAAAAAAAAATGGCATACGCGACTCGAGTGAGTTCGTTTAAGTAGAAACGACTTCGGTTATAAAATTTTCATTTTCGAATCTCCAAATGTCAAATGGCCTTTGAGTCATATGTTGAGGAGCTGAATGACAAACTAAGAGAAGTTAAACCTAGACTAATATTAGACACATTGTTGAATTGTAGACTTAGGGAAATCTAGAATACTGTAAACGAAGTTGTCTTCCAGCTTTTCAGAAAAAAAATCAACACTTGACGAGAATTTGTTTATGTGTGCGTTGTATACATCACAATCGCTTGACGTTTGCCAAAGTCTGTGATACTCTTCAGTGAGTTATTGGTGAAACACTGTTTTCTGTGGTGTTGTTTTGTGGTGTAATTATGAACGCATTGTTGTCAATGGCGAGGTTTGATTTGTTGCAAACTCTGTGTTCTCATTGGCTGAGAGTTGTTAAGCTTTAAAAAGGATGTAGACAATACATGTCTGGGACAGTAATGGCCTCTGATAGACATAATAAAAAACGGACATAATAGAAAAAAAGTGTTAATGTTTGTTCGGTTTATAGATATGATTTCGCTTTTGATAAGCGTCTTTGTACTCAGTTCTCGATTTTTTTTTATCTCCTTAGAATCAGGTCAGGTCAGGCCACGGTATGTTTTTTTTAGTAGCCAGGTTTAAGCCGCGGTCTCTTTGCAAGGTCAGGTCAGTGTCTATATACTGCAAGGTCAGATGGCGATGATTTTAAGGCCAGATCACACCATAAAAAACATAGAAAATGGAGGAGACTGCAAGAGACCATAAGGCCTGGGCTAGGGACTTCTATGTCCCTTACTACCTGCCATCCCTATCCATAAAGTTATCTAAGCTTCCCTTGCAACAACCGATATTTTCAGCACTCACAATTTTTTTTTTTTTTTTTTTTTTTTTTTTTTTATTCAATTCGTTAACCTTCAAGCAGACAGAGGGGACGAGTTGGATCATCTGTTTATTTATCTTATTTATTTATCTTATTTATTTATTTATTTTCAATCTGGCCAACCCCTTCCGTGCAGAGTGGCACCTTTTCCTTCCTTCAGGCTGCCGCCAGGTGATTTCATTCATCCTTGGGGGGATTTCACTATTCCTGATTCGCCTGTGATCATGTACTACCTCCCCTGGGGGACACGGGTGTGGTTGCCTTTAATCATTTAATTAAAATGTGTAGGAACTATGCTCGCCGGGTCCCGTCTTTTTCTCTATTGAACAAAGCTTTAAATTCGTTTCACGTGTGTGTGTGTGTGTCTGTGTGTGTGTGATTCACCTTGGTCTTTCACCTTGGTCTTTGGATCACGTGTTGGACTCGTGATCGACAGCTATTTCCCTCCCGGGAGAGAGCTCAGAGCTCGTATGTTCGATCTATGGATAATGCTATGACCTTACACGCACACACACACCCAACTCCCCGGCCACGAGAGTTGGAGTAACGACTCGAAGCGCAGCGATACTGAAATAATTTCAGCCCTGGGCAGGATTCGAACCAGGTACCGCCGATACCTCCGTACTGACAGTCTAAGACTCTACCAACCGAGCCGTGTGTGTGTGTGTGTGTGAGAGAGAGAGAGAGAATTATGTATGCATATATATGTTTGCATGTATTTGAGTGTGTTGACAAATGTGTTAGCTCACGTGCTGGA
>NC_134817.1:5040000-5052500 GCF_046742065.1 Oratosquilla oratoria | reverse complement strand
GAAATTGATTTACTCAACTCGTTCCCCCTATTTCTTCATTCATTGGACAAAATGTTCTAATTTCTTTTGTTACAAAAAATAATATAAAGTTTGACATTCCTCAAGAAATCTATCTTGATGTCGCTCAATCGACGGAGTCAGAATTTCTGGAGCGAAAACTTAGACTTTTGCCCGACTTTCTTTTAAAAACTTTTTCTTCTGTTTAAGCTCGACTCGGGTCGTGACGTCACATGTAAACAAATATGGCTGCCGAAATGAGGTGTCCCTTTTACCCTCATTTTTGCAATTTAAGTCAATTAAAGTGAGATAACGTGTTGTTATTCGCTGTCTTTTTGTTTACTAACGACTAGCCAACATTTGTTACAACATCTGAACTTGATGTAACTGCCCTATGGTCGCCGAAGCCGTAATTTTTTTTTTTTTTTTTTTTTTTTTTTTTTTTTTTTTAAAGAAAACTCCAGACGATTTTCTTTGTTTATTGTTTTAGCTCAGGAGAAGGTTGGGTAAAGAACTAAGGACTTGAACTAAGGTATTTCTTGGTTGCATTTTTATTTTCTATATGTTTTATTTATTCATTTGTCTATATATATATATATATATATATATATATATATATATATATATTTTTTTTTTTTTTTTTTTTTGTCCACTCGTCTATCTATTCATCTAATTGCGTATTTACTTATTTGTTATTTATGGGTCTAATTTTGTCTATTAATTCATTTATTTAATTATTTGTTGACATATTTTTTTTTGGGGGGGGTAAATGTGGGCGTTTTTAATCGGCTTAGGAATTGTCATAACCCAGTGTTTAGTGCATTCCAATGTTACTTGACTTTGGTGTCCTACATTTCTTTTAATATTGAATTCAAGCTTTGAAAAATTCACTCGGAATTATTTCCAGAAATACAATTTATTTTGCAAACGCGCGTAATGTAATTATCTTTGCTCCCCTTCAATGCGGTGTCCTCTTTTTTATTTTTCATATTATTTATTTTATTCATTTATTCATTTATTTTCGCCAAGGACAAGAAACGATTTTGTGTGAGTTTTTAGACACAACACTTTTGAACCGACTAGACCAGTTTGATGTTAGCCAAAATAAAGACAAAAATTAAATAAAAAATATAAAAATAAAAAAACAGCGGGGGGTGGGGGGCATTGGGTCGAGGCTGATCTAACCCCCTCCCGTCCCAAACTGAATAAAATCGCCTTCCCCCCCCCCCGGGACACACTGGCCACTGATGGATGGCCAGAATGTCACGGAATTGAAAAGATTTGTGTTGTGACCCCCTCCTTTCCATCGGCCCAGAATTAGCCCTCCACCCTCTCTCCCCTCCTCTCCCCCTCCCTCCCCTCCTTTTGCTCTCCCCTCCCTTCCTCTCTTCTCCCTTCCTCTCCCATCCCCTGCCTCCTCTCACCCTCCCCTTCCATTCCGTTCCCCTCCCTTCCCCTTACCTTCCTCTTCCCTCCCTCTTCTTCCCCTCCCCACCCCTCTTCCCTTCCCCCCTCCCCACCCCTCTTCCCTTCCCTTCCCCTCCCCACTCCTCTTCCCTTCCCCTCCCCTCCCCACTCCTCTTCCCTTCCCCTCCCCTCCTCTCCCCACCCCTCTTCCCTTCTCCTCCCCTCCCTTCCCCTTACCTTCCTCTTCCCTCCCTCTTCTTCCCCTCCCCACCCGTCTTCCCCTCCCCTCCCCACCCCTCTTCCCTTCCCCTCCCCTCCCCACTCCTCTTCCCTTCCCCTCCCCTCCCCACCCCTCTTCCCTTCTCCTCCCCTCCCTTCCCCTTACCTTCCTCTTCCCTCCCTCTTCTTCCCCTCCCCACCCGTCTTCCCTTCCCCTCCCCTCCCCACCCCTCTTCCCTTCTCCCCTCCCTTCCCCTTACTTTCCCCTCCCCACCCGTCTTCCCTTCCCCTCCCCTCCCCACCCCTCTTCCCTTCTCCCCTCCCTTCCCCTTACTTTCCTCTTCCCTCCCTCTTCTTCCCCTCCCCTCCCCCCGCCTCTTCCCTTCTCCCCTCCCTTCACCTTACTTTCCTCTTCCCTCCCTCTTCTTCCCCTCCCCACCCGTCTTCCCTTCCCCTCCCCACCCCTCTTCCCTTCCCCTCCCCTCCCCACTCCTCTTCCCTTCCCCTCCCCTCCCCACTCCTCTTCCCTTCCCCTCCCCTCCCCACTCCTCTTCCCTTCCCCTCCCCTTCCCACCCCTCTTCCCTTCTCCTCCCCTCCCTTCCCTTTACCTTCCTCTTCCCTCCCTCTTCTTCCCCTCCCCTCCCCACCCCTCTTCCCTTCTCCCCACCCTTCCCCTAACCGTCATCTTACCTCCCTCTTCTTCCCCTCCCCACCCGTCTTCCCTTCCCCTCCCCACCCCTCTTCCCTTCCCCTCCCCTCCCCACTCCTCTTCCCTTCCCCTCCCCTCCCCACCCCTCTTCCCTTCTCCTCCCCTCCCCACCCCTCTTCCCTTCTCCTCCACTCCCTTCCCCTTACCTTCCTCTTCCCTCTCTCTTTTTCCCCTCCTCGCATCTCTCCCCTCCCTTCCCCTCCCCTCCGCCTGTATCTGAACCAGAACCAAATGCACCAGGTGTGCCACCGCATCGGAGGTGGGGGGGGGGGGGTTCGAGCGTCCGCATTGAGAACTCTTATTGTATTTCTGCCCGCCCCTCCCTCCCTCCGTCCCTCCCTGTGGGCTCGTCAGCACCGAAAGCATTCTATTCTATTTATTTGTTTATTTTTTAATTCTCTTATTGCCGCAAACGTTCCCGTGAAAGGTGCGCCTCTCGTGCTAATAACTTTTATTGGTTTCCAGTGCGGTTTTTCTTAATCGGTTTTCAGGGGAAATTCTAAAAAGAAAAAAGAAAAAATTAAATAAATAAAATGTCGACCTCAATGGCGGACGAGAGCGACCGCACTGGAGATTTGAAGAAAAATATATAATAAATATTTTTCATATAAAATAAAGTCAAATAATTAAATGGATGAATATAATAGATAAATAAACAAATAAATTAGTTACTATAGAATAAATTAGTAAATAGATTCGTAAACTAGGTAAGAAGAATAAATAAAAATCCATAAATTAATTATATTAAAGAAACAATAAGTGCGTAAATCAAATAAATGAATAAATATAAAATAATCAGGTAAATTTATTTTCTAAATAGGCCACGAGTCGACTACTCTACCCACCATCCCATCACTACTCCCTGGGGTGGGGAGGGAGATGCATTGTTCCTGTGCCATGCTCCCCACTTCCCGTTGTTGTTTGTAAACAGAGGGGGGGGGGAGGCAAAGCTGCCGCGATTTCAAGAGCACGGGGCCGTAGATGTTGAGCGTCATAGAAAATGGAAGGCGGGTACCCTCCTCTTCAGCAACTTTTGAGGGTTGGCTCCTCCTGGTTGCCTGGAGACGATTTTACTCTAATCTTTATTTTCTATTTATTTGTTTATTTTTTGTTTTGATATATTTTCTGTTGCATTTATTCATTATTTTATTTATTATTATTATTGTTATTATTATTAATATATATACATATATATATATATATATATATATATATATATATATGTATGTATATATATTTTTTTTTCTGGGATTCGAACTCGGGTCTCGCACGTGCGAAGCTGTCACGTGACCACCGAATTATGCCGATTAAGGAAGACGAGCTGGTTTAAGGGACTAATTAAAGGTTATTGACTTTGCAGGTCAACATGGCTGACGACTTGGACGATCTCCTAGACGAAGTTGAGAAATCCCTGGAGAAGAAGGACGCGCCTCCGCCTCCGCCGAAGCTGACGGCGAAGTCGACGTCAGCATCGAAAGGAACAAGGTTAGGTGACTAAACCCCTCGGTCCGTCTCATCAACACATGTCCGAGGTGTATGAAGACAACACTATCGCCGTTACCGAAAGCTCAGGACCTTCATCACGTGGCTGAGGTCTCGGCGATATCGTCGTCTTCATTTATCATTTGTTTGTGTGACTCACTCCCGTAGGGGTCCGGTGTGGCGGTGGATGACTCAGGCGGGGCCCTTGAGACCCTGCAGGGGCCCGGGCCACGTTGGCTTCATGTTATTACTATAGATTTTTCAGTCCATCAAGCGTTCGTACGCGGATATGAACCCGCGGGTACGCACGAGGGCGTAAACGAATGTAAACATGTATGCGTACACACACGCACACACACACACACACACACGGATTCGTACGCGGGCATGAACAAATGTGAAGAATCATGCATATACACATCACACACACACACACACACACACACACACACACACACACACACACACACACAAAAGAACAGCTCTCCTCACAGAGTAATAGACAGTTGGAACAAGTTAGATCAGAAAGTGGTGTGTGCAAAAACAATACATGAATTTAAAAATAGTTTAGATAAAATGAGATATGAAGACGGGACACCACGAGCATAGCTCCCCTTCCCGTAAAATACAACTAGGTAAATACACACACACACACTTTCTTACACAGACACAATACGCTGACACGCATATATTGTATGTACACGCCTTCAGTTTTTTCCTGAATTTTTTTTTATCATATTTTCAAGCTACACTTTATCTTTCTCTCTATCCATCTATCTACCTATCTATCTAAATCTTTATCTCTCTCTATCAACCTATCTTTATATATATATATATATATATATATATATATATATATATATGTGATATATATATATATATATATATATATATTTCTCTCTCCATGTGTGTGTGTGTGTGTGTGTGTGTGTGTGTGTGTTTCAACCTATCGCATATTCATATATATATATATAACAGAATTTCGTTTTTTCTATGTACTCCATGCAAATATTGATACGTATATAAAGAGGTGAAAGAGTGTGTACAATAGCTCGAATAACATAGTTTAAAATATATTGAAAAACTGTCGTGTTTTATCATTTTCACTGCGGCGGATTCGCTTCCGGGGGGATTAACCTTTGTGGTTTTAACCCGACTTCAGATTTGACCCTTTAGTCAAGGGGACAACTCCATCTGTCCCCGTGTTGCATCTCAATATTTTTTTATCACTATAATTATTATCTCTGTTGTTATTCTGGCTAACGTCGGGCGATTTTATTATCACTCCTTTTCTTCCTCTTCCTCCTCCTTCTTTTCCTTCTCTTCCTCCTTTTCCTCCTCCTCCTCCTCTTCCTCCTCTTCCTCCTCCTTCTCTTCCTCCTCTTCCTCCTCCTCCTCCTCTTCCTCCTTTTCCTCCTCCTCTTCCTCCTTCTCCTCTTCCTCTTCTTTCTCTTCCTCCTTCTCCTCTTCCTCCTCCTCCTCTTCTTCCTCTTCCTCCTCCTCCTCCTCCTTCTCCTCCCCCTCTTCCTCTTCCTTCTTTTCCTCCTCATTCTCATCCTCCTTCTCTTCCTCCTCCTCTTTCCTCCTCCCCTACCCTTCCTTACTCCCAGCCTCTACTCCTCCTCTTCCTCCTCCTTCCCTTCCTCTTCCTCCTCCTTCTCTTCCTCCTCCTCCTCCTCTTCCTCCTTCTCCTCCCTCCTCCACCCTCCTCCCCCTTCCACTACCCTTCATTCCTTACTCCCACACTCTCTTCCCTCCACCTCCCTCGTCGCCTACCCTTCCCTCCTGACTCCCACCTTCTCCTCCTCCTTCTCCTTCTCCTTCTCCTTCTCCTCCACCTTCTTCTCCTCCTCTTCCCTTCTCCCCACTCCCCTACCCTTCTCTCCTGACTTCCACCCTTCCCTCCTTCCTCCCCTTCCTCCCCTTCCCCCCAGCCCCTTCCTCTCTTCCCCCATTCCCTCTCTCCACCTCCTCCCCTTCCCCTTTCCCCTCTGGAGTTAAAGGGTTAGAGGTATCAGAATTAACCCGTTTAGCTTTGTAGGATACGATGAAGATTAACCTGTCAAACATGGTTAACTCACAAATTTTATATTGGTTTACTGCGGACGACTTTATTCGCCCCGGGGGAGGAAGTGGGAGTGGGACGAGTGGGAGTGGGAATTGGGGAATGGGAGAGGAAGTGGGAGTGGGGGAGGAAGTGGGAGTGGGACGAGTGGGAGTGGGAATGGGGGAGGGGTGGGAGTGGGGGAGGAAGAGGGAATGGGGGAGGAGTGGGAGTGGGGGAGGAAGTGGAAGGTGGGGGAGTGGGAGTGGAGGAGGAAGTGGGACTGGGGAAAAGTGGGAGTGGGAGTGGAGTAGGAAGTGGGAGTGGGGAGTGCTTGTAACTTGATTTGATTGTCACGGTGCAGTCTAGGTGTTGTCAATTTTTATTTTTCATTTTTTTTAATCTTCATATTTCAAAGAACGATAGAAAAGAATGAACGAGTAATTAAATAAATGTGTAAACAAACAAACGCAAGAAAATTTTGATACTCTCAAAGGGTCGCTCAAAAAAAAAAATCAATTAAAAAGGTGTGTGGAGCATTTTCCCAAGAGGATTGAGAAATATCGCTTTTCTGAATGAACATATAAAATGAAATTCCAAGTTTCATTGATTTGGAGGCACCGTAAGCCAAAGTACGTATAATATTAATTTATTTAGTAATATTTATGTAGCCTATTTGTGTGATTCCCCACCATGGTCTTGGATCACGTGTTGGACTCGTGATCGACAGTTATTAACCTCCCGGATGAAAGCTCTGAGATCATATGACTGATCTATGGGTAATACTGTGCGACCGCACACCCCAACTCCCCCGCCCACGAGAGTTGGAGTAACAACCCGCAGCGGAGCGATACTGAAATTATTTCAGCCCTGGGCGAGATTCGAACCCGGAGAGCCGTAGTGGTGGCCGGGAACTCTAACCACTGCGCCACGAGGTTGTGTTATACGGTATGTGCTGTTGCCTTCCTCATTACTTAACCCAAGATGAGTCTCACTGTGTAATTATTTACATGATGACAAATAAAGATTTATGTTGTGTTATGGAAATAGGCCAAAAGGTTTTCTAGAAGCGGTGAAAACGTATCTAGGAAGCCTGTAAGTAGAGCAAGTGCGGTACGCGTAACTAGAAATTAATTCGCCGAAACAAGTTTAACAGCTTCACAAGGGAAGAGTGTCCCAGATTAATTGGATTAATCAAGTTTGATAACCTTGTTTAATAGAACGCCCAGACGAACAGCACCGTCCAGTAGCTGCTGGAATATGTATACCATCTTTGTATTTTATTTTTATTTTCTATTTTCTATTTTTCCCCAGCTGTATAGAGTAGTCTTGTGGTAGCTAGAATAGAATGTGTAGAGTTTACTACTACTACTATTTTTTTTTTTCTTAATTACGATGACTACAACTACTACAGCTACTACTATTACTACTACTACTACTCCTCACTACGCCCAGCTAGGAAGGGTCAGAGGGTGTAAAGAATTCATCAGTATCACACAGGCAAACATGGTTATGCTCCGCTGGGCTCTGTCAGATATCCCCCCATCTCCCACCCCCCACCCGCACGTGGCTGTAACAAGCCTGCGCACGCCCTGGCTGTGGATACAACACGCATGTACGCGCGCACACGCACGCACACACACACACACACACACACACACACACACACACACACACACAACACACATATGCATACACACACACACACATGATTTTTTTGTTCTCGGCGAAGCATCAAAGTCGTCATTTAAAAAAAAAATCAAAATCTGTACCAGTGAAACTTGAGACAAGATTACAAGACAATCGGCGGGGAGACGATTCTTTCCGACGTCCTTCTCCAAGGACCACATACCCGTCGTTGATCCCACGCACTCTCAAGAGAGACAGCTTCCCTCTCTTGAGTTATTCGCATGTTTCACTCTTGTCTAGTAGGATCGTTGACCCTAAGATTCGACCAAAAGGGATTTTATTCAATCGAGTAAGGAAAAATCCTTCGTATGAAATTGGCAGTTGCCGACAAGTCTATCGAAATAAACACCACATAGTCGTAATACACATGACTGAGATTGAATAAGAAGAATTGGAGGAACGGTGGGGGGAGGAGGGAGGGAGAGGAAGGGAGGTAGGAGGGGAGGGGGGGGTCACTGAATACCAGGAAAGGTTAAGGAGAAGGACCAAATGTCTGGGAACAGGATAAGATGGAACAAATGTCCGGGCGGAGGACATTAGCTCACAGCCGAGGAACAAAAGGAAGAAGAAAACGAGAAGGGTGAGCAATTGTCTACTGAGGGTGGACAACGACCTTGAGAGGGAAAAAGGGAGATTTTGGAGGCCAACTAGGGACGGATGAAAACTTTGTTGGCAATGGGCATTAAAGGAATTCGCCTTCTCATGGAGGGTGAATTTTTACCTTCATCTCTTGCATACTTGGTGGTACTTACATTTTTATTCTATCCGTCGTTAGGTGATTTTATTCACACTGCACGTGAAGGGGCTAATGTCAAGGCCGAATAGAAGCATTATTATTATTATTATTATTATTATTATTATTATTATTATTATTAATTATTATTATTATTTTCTTCTTCTTCTTCTTCTACTTCTTTTTCTTCTTCATCATCATGAGGAGACGGAGAGAGGGGTGGGGGTCGCCGATTAAATGAAATGGCCTTGCTGTGGATGTGCTGTGTCTTGCTACATTGCCTCTGACCCAGGGCCGAGATGCGGGGATGACCCGTCATCAGGAGGAGAAAAGAGAGGGAGGGAGGGGGGTGAAAGGGAGTGGAGTATGTGGGGGTGGAATGGGTGGGAGTGGATTTTATGCCTTTTGACTTTGTCTACCTTCCTTGTAAGAGGGAAAAAACCCTTGGTATATGTATGTATGTATATACTCGTATTATTAATATAATTATTATTTATTTTATTTATTTATTTATTTTTCTATTTCTGTTCATGATTTTAATTTCCCTACTCTCACCCACCCCCACTCTGTCCACACCGCCCTATTTCATACGCTAGCCTTAATAAAATATGATTAGAAAAAAGGCGTTTCCAGGATCTGCCTTTGATCCATATAATCATCAAAAGACAGTCTCCGTGGTTTGGCGCCAACCAGAAGAAAATTAATAAAGTCGAGAAAGACTTCTCGTCCCATGGCGGCAGTCAGAATCAATGCATAAGATGAATTCTGAGCGGGGTAATGAACTCCGTATCAAGGGGTGTATATATTTTATTCTGGCTTTCGCCAGGCGAGTTTATTCAGTTGTGTGAGACCACTTCGGTAGAGGAGTGGCCCTTCAGTCAGATGGGGAATCTTGTGTTTTTATTCTGGCGAATGGATTTGGTCGTTTGGGGGTCCCTGTCGTGGCCAGCGGACTTCAAGAGGTTTCTCAATATGTTCAAGGAGAGAGAGAGAGAGAGAGAGGGAGGCTGCAGCTGGGAGAGGAAGGGAGAGAGGAGAGAGAAAGGGAGGGAGGGGGGAAGGGAGGAAAGGAGAGGGAGAGGAGGAGAGAGAGAGGGAGGGAAGAGGGGGAAGGGGAGAGAGATGGACGGGGAAGGGAGAGAGAGGGAGGGAGGAAAGGAGAGAGGAAGGGTAAGTGGGAGAGAGAGGGGGAAGGAGAGCGAGGGAGGGGAAGAGGGAAAAGGGGAGAGAGATGGACGGGGAAGAGAGAGAGAGGGAGGGGGACGGGAAAGAGAGGGGTAGGGTAAGTGGAAGGGAGAGGGGGAAGGAGATCGAGGGAGGGGAAGAAGGTAAAGGGGAGAGATGGACGGGGAAGAAAGAGAGGGAGAGGGAGAGAGATGGAGAGGGAAGAGAGAGAGAGAGGGAGGGGGAAAGAGGGAGAGAGATGGAGAGGGAAGAGGGAGAGAGAGGGATGGGAATGGAGAGAGAGAGGGGGGGAGGGAAGAGGGAGAGAGAGGAGGAGGGGGTCTCGTCTACGCTTTCCAAGCCACTAGCCGTCGGATCATTTCTACATAGGTGATGTATCGGGCCCCCACATATACATACATATATATATATATATATATATATATATATATATATATATATATATATAAATATTTATATATATATATATGTATATATATATGTTTATCTATATATATATTTGTTTATGTATATATATATATATATATATATATATATATATATATATATTGTTTTTCGGTTATGTCGTTGCCTCCATTTGGGTGTTTTTGTTTCGTTTGTTTTGGGTTGTCTTTAGAAATGATTCGTTATCGATGTCACTATGGTTTTCTTATTGTCATTTCTATATTGCTATTTCATTATGGTTGTGGTTGGTTATGCTTGTTTATACATCTTTATACATAGTCGTGCCATGGACCAGTATATATAATATATATATATATATATATATATATATATATATATATATATATATATATATATATATATATATATATTGTAACAATAAATTCACTTTAACACAAAGTCCTCTCGTGCTTCTGTTTCCACATTATTCTAAGGTGGATGTCTACCAACATAGCGTCCATCAGTCCACGCTGTCAGAAAGACGGTATTCCCATATATGTATAAATCACTCCATCATCTGCCGCTAGAGGACTCGTGCCAGCTGGCAGTAAGAGGGTTCCTGAAAGCTTCAGCCAAACTTTGTTCGTCTCATGAACGAGACTTGTTCAGAGTGAATGGTTATGAATGAGGTTTTTCGTCTTCTTCAGCTGACATAGATCCTGCCATCGTTATGTTGTTGTTGTTTTTTTCGAAATTGCCCAATGAGCTCAGGGTGCCAGGCTCATCTGTCTATATACCAAGGGATTCTTCATCCTTATGAGGGAGGTAGCCAAGTCCAAGGCACGCATCCACTCCCACCCATTCCACTCCCATCCATTCTACTCCCACCCATTCCACTCCCACCTATTCCACTCCCATCCACCACCCTTGTTCCCTTCCCATCTTAGCTCCTTGTGGATGAAGGTTCATCCCTGTCTCCCGCCCACTGCCCCGGATCGGAAGCAACGCAGTAAGACACATGGATTGGATAAATATATGTGCGCGCGCGTTCGTGTGTGTGTGTGAGAGAGAGAGAGAGAGAGAGAGAGATTCACCACAGTCTTGGACCACGTGTTGGACTCGTGATTGACAGCTATTACCCTCCTGGATGAGAACTCAGGGACAAATCAATGGGTAATGCTGTGACATATCAAACCCGCCCCCCAGTATGTGTATATATGTGTGTGTGTGTGTGTGTGTGTGTGTGTGTGTGTGTGTGTGTGTGTGTGTGTTTGCATGTGTGTCTGTGTGTATTTAACTAATTGTAGTATACAGGAAAGGAGCAACGCTCGTTGAGTTCCGTCTCCTATTCTGTGTGTGTATGTGCGTGTGTGTGTGTGTGTGTGTGTGTACATTAAGAGACGACGCATATACATGTTGACGCCGAAGGCGTGTGTTGAAAGACAATTATTGATTACTGCCAGGTATGGGAAGCATAACGGCGCCTTCAAACGAGTCGTGGCGGCGGGAGAGGTCCGTGGACGCCTTTTTGTTTATTTCTTTATAATCTTGTCTGTGTCTACTTCTCTGTCTGTCAATCGCAGCAGGTCGGAGTGGAAGTAGATGGAGGTAGATGGAAGTAGATGAAGATGGATGTAGACAATCGGTTCTTATGTTGGAAGGACCATTGTTGTCAAGGTGATTCTCCTGAAAGGATTGTTGTTATTGTTGTGGACTTCTGAAAGGATGTCTCCATTCGGGGCTCGACAGGCACTCACCTCCGGTGTCTAGTTCATTCATTGAACGAGACGAAAGGTGAATTCTTTTGTTAACGAAAGTGAATTAAATCGTCTGACGTCATCAGAATAAGTGATCAAGGTTTCCCCTTGCCGTGGACAAGGAAGGGCTTAATCGAGAAATATTAAGTCGGTTCAGGGTAGACAGGATGAAGGGCTACACGTACAAGAAACTAAGATTTTTTTTTTCTTTTCTTTTTTTTTCTTTTTTTTGTCTCGAGTGAACTCATTTATTGAAATAGATAAACTAATGAATAAATACATACATAAAAGTATTAGTAACTGTCAGTAAATTAATAAGTAAATACATCGTAGATTATCTTGATTGGCGTTTTTTTTTTCTATTCGAATGTTGGTCATAATGGAAGTCTTCTGACAGACGCCACGAGATTTTATTTAATTTTCGATTGATGACTCATTCATTATGTACGGGTTGACGCTCTTGAAGGGTTTTCCCTCAACTGAATAAAATCTCTTAGGGGGATGGAAAGGAGAATTGACACGCAAGCCTCAGGTCATCCAGATAGATCCTCAGGTCAGCGTCAGAGGAGGAGGAGGAGCGGAGGTGGATTGAGGGAGGGGGGGAGAAGGGGGAAGAGGGGGGGAAGTAGGTGTCTTTGCTTTCTCGCAACCCGGCAATGCTCAGCGTTGACCCTCCCTCCCCCTCCCCTTCCCCCTCCGTCCGTCCATTTGTCTGTCTGTTCGTCCGTCTGTTTGTGGCCCTATTGCCAGCAGGGGAAGCCGTGGTGGTGGCGGTGGTGGTGGTGATGGTGGTGGTTGTGGTGGTGGTGGTGATTCTCTTCCCATTCGCCACCACCACCGCCGCGCTCATTCGCCTATTTCCATGTAACACAAGCATTACTGGGCTCCAGGCA
>NC_134817.1:5015000-5027500 GCF_046742065.1 Oratosquilla oratoria | reverse complement strand
ACGCTCCATTTGAAGTTCTCCATTTGGCTGAAGATCATATTAATCTTGCCGGTGCAGGAGCTTTGCCTCAGTTGAATAGAATCGCCTGGCGACTGGAAGAATAAATATACAAATTCTCCAATGGTCCTGGCTACGGTGACGTCACTTGATAAAATCGTCTGACGTCATCAGGCAGACAACCTGCGTTCAAGGGGGCGGTGTGACTCTTTAGATATTTTGTTCTGGCTAACGCCAAACTGTTTTATTCAGCTGAGGAAGGGTCCCCCGTCTTGAACGGGGTTAATGCTGAGTCGGTGAGTCCCTGTGGGGTTATGATCTATCTGCCGGCAGGCGATTTTATTCATCTGAACGGGTGACCCTCAGCTGAGAAGGTGAGGATATGTCCGCAGCTTGATGGCCTTCACCCTCGAAAGTTCAAGGAGGAGGTTTCCAGCCAGGGTTCAAGTGACTCTTCAGGGTCCGAAGAGGGCCCAGAAGTCCAAGGAAGTCCAAACCCACAAATCTATTGGGAGTTGATGAATGCTGGAGGATCATTTGAAGTGTTGGAGTCTTCTCCAAAAGGAAACGACATAAGCTGGGAATCCCATAATCCCACGGGTTGAGGGAGTGTCTGCAAAACGTCTAGCCAGTGGAAGTTGCAGAAGGAGGGGTGTGCGCATGGGGCAGGCAGACTCCACCCGTGGGAGGGAGTGTGTGAGAGGGAGTGGGTGAAGTAGAGTTTACAAGAAGTGTTTGGGCGGGCAAGACTTCTGCCATCAGCATCTGTGTCATGCATCGGCTTGTGCTTGTTTCTTGTGTCTTGCTGTTCTTGTTTCCCATCCCCATCCCCCACTTCCCCACCTCCCTTTTTTCCCCTGATGTTGTCCTTGTTTTTGTTCTTTATTTGTTCTTAGTCTCATTGGTCTTTATTGTTCTTGTTCGTAGTTCTCTTCGTTGGTCGGGTTTTCTTCTTGTTCTTCTTGTTTTTAGTTTGTTTGTTTGTTGTTCGTTATGTTTATGTTTAGGATGGGGTTTGGGGCGAGGGTGAGTGAGGACGAGCAGTGAGAGAAGGAGGAGGAGGAGGGAGAGGAGGAGGGGAAGGGAGATGTGTGGATGTTGGCATGTCTTGTACCCTAACTCATCTGGTGCTATGAATCTAGATTTAGGAGCGCTTTCCCCTAACCCTCTAGAATCTGATGGCCATCCATCAGTTGAATAAAATCACCTGGCGGCAGACAGAAAATATCAGTAAGCACCCCTTTGTACGAATGGGTCAAGTCAACGCGACTGTGACCTTTTAGTTGATGGACGAAAGTTTCCCTTCGCGTCAGAGCCCCCCCCCCCAAAAAAAAAAAAAAAAAAAACTCTGAGGCCCCCGGTGTGAATATAGTCTCCATCGATCGCAACCCTGTCCACGACGCAGGGCTGAATAAAACCACCTGGCATCTCCCACGACGAAAGCAACAAAATCCCTCGGCGCCTTGAAGCCCTTAAGGTCACTGCATTCCTCCAGAGTCAGTTGATTTCAAGGTCATTTTTGTCTCGTTCGCCGAGGGTGCCAGTTCATCACTGGCACGGTACCTGCGTCTGTGGGTCGCTGAGGCACTGGATGAAATCGCCTGAAGCGTATCGTCCCGCTGAATTCGAATAGAAATAATTTGCCGACAGGAATGTGGAGGATAAAGTAGTAAATAAAGTATTTGTCTATGATAAGACCGAGTGAGTACATGAAGTAGGTGATTATATATATGTATATATATATATATATATATATATATGTATGTATATACATATACATATATATATACATACATACATACACTGTGTATCATATTTAGCGAACACGGACTTCCCTTCATCTGAGCCATATCTGAAGGCGTTAGCCAGAATAAAGACAACGATTTCGTCTTCGAGATCGATGGATTTGTCGAAGTGAGTTCGATTTCCTTTAGCTTGAGGACTACCCTGTGGTGATGATTTTTATTCGATTTAACGTCACAGACTCCCCCCCCCCCTATCAGAAGGTTAGGACGGTGCCCCTTACAGAGGACTTTGTTGCGTCGGATTTAATTAATTAAATTAATTAATCCCTTAGCTCAACTCGCCGGTGGCAGGGTACGAACCGCCATCATCTCGAGCTTCGCGCAAGTAACGACGTCTTGACTCGCTCGGCCAAGGAGCCACCACCAGTAGGTGAATAAAATAGTCTATAGATGATTGGAAATTACTTGTCCAAGGGTTCCTCTGAAAATGATTAGGGTTTGTATTAGCAAGAGGAAAAACTGTGAAAGTGTTAAGATCGTGCCAAAAGGGAGTAATGGCATTATGTGGCACTTGATGTCCCCTCTTACACCCTCCGGCCTATTTTATTATTTTTCCTCTCTCTCTCTCTCTCTCTCTCTCTCTCTCTCTCTCTCTCTCTCTCTCTCTCTCTCTCTCTCTCTCTCCCTAAGTAAGGAAGAAGGCACCACATATCTGACCTCGATGAGGCTCTACTGAATAGAATCCCAAGTTTAGTTTGTGAGAGTCAGAGTGAGTGAGAGTGAGGGAGTGCGTGAGGGAGTGGACTCCAGACAGCTGTTTTCAAGGTCTCTATGTCCTTTGTTGATGTTACAAGCAACACCGTCCCGAACAAAAACTCACCTCACTTGTTTGTCTGTCTCTCCGTCTGTTTGTCTGACTCCCCAGTGAAGGAGATCAACCTTAGGTGCTGGGGTTGGGGGTTGAGGGGGAGGGGGTAAGGACCGAGTTGCAAGACTCGTTTGCTCAGGGATTTTTTTTTGTCTGTTTGTCTGTCTGTTCAGCTCCCAGAGGAGATCAACCTCAGATATCGGGGTTGGGGGTTCTGAGTGAAGGGAGGAAGGGGGATGAGACCTGGGTAGACTCAATTATTTGGCTTCTGTCTGTCTGTCTGTTTTGTCTGGTTCTTCGAGAACAACCTCAGGTGTGCGTAGGAGGTAGAGAAGTAGGTGTAGGTTGCAAGAACCACATGATTATGTTATGTATCTCCCTGTTCATCTGTCTTCCCGTCTCTCTGTCTATCTGCCTGTCGACCAGTCGCTGTCTCACTGACTTCAAGAGAGGGCAGTGCAAGCTCAGGTGATGAGGCTGCAGGAGGGGTAGGGAGGGGAGGGAGAAGGTGTTGGAGGTGCTGGAGGTTGCAAGCATCATATGTTCATCTTCCTCACCACAACTCGACCCCGCCCCCTTGTCCTCTAAGTCCAAGGCTTAACCTAGCCCTTCACACTGACGATTTGCTTCAACTCTTGAAAGGGGTTATTACACTGGGCTATTTTTCCTCCCACATCTTACCTCCAACCTCCATTTGAATAACTAGAATATGACTTTGTTTACAGAAATCTAGGCTTGTCTAAGATCATTTCAACAGCATGTCTAACATTCGTATAGGTTTATAATATCTTAAGTTTATTCAGCTTTGCTGTATATGACGGAAAGATAATTTTATATTTGGAGATTTGAAAATTTAAATATTGTAACCGAAGTCGTTTTTACTCAAAAGAACTCTCAAGTGTCGGCGGTGGCAAAGGCCGTTGAAGCCCAGTGTGATAGCCCCCTTAACCCCTTGGAAGCCCAGTGTGATAGCCCCTTTCCACTAGGTTATGACTTGAGGCGGTTTTATGAATTCAGCTCAGAAGGGACCCCAGCTTGATCGGGGACGTGAGGGACGAGACCCCGGTCAATTTGGGTTCGAGTCTCGTGTGAATAGAATCGTTTGGGACAATAGAAGCGGTACAATGCGCCACCGTACGGGAAGGATTTTTCGGTGAATAAAATCGTCTGGCGCTGGGCAGAACAGATGTTGGAAAGGTAGCGTGGCTTATAGAATATTTTGTTTCGTTTTCTGTAAATTTCCAACATAACAAGTTTTTCACACATTTCGGAGTAAATATAATTTCAAACACAATTGCAAACCAAACCCAGGCACGTTCTTGTAGAAACATAAGTAAATCACACATAAGTTAGTTCACAAATTCTTGTAACCTTAGGTCAACACCCTAACTCTGTGACCCTGTCTTTTTGTCCTCTTTCCTGTCTGTCCCATGATTAAGTAGAATCACCGAGTTACCCATTTCTGTATGTTCTTCTATATTGTTTTTACCTCCTAACTGACTTTGTACCTTTTACTTTGTCACCAATGACTTTATCATGATATGATGTATGATACTTTATTTCTCATTAACTTACCTGACTTTTGTTATACTTTATAATTAATTCTATTCTAACTTCAGATTTTGGCATTCTGAGTTCTGAGTCTTGCATGTTTGTTACCATAGCTTATCGTCCCGCTGAGTGATTACCCTAATATATCATCACTTGTGATATGGCTTGTTCCTTCACACCTTTCTTATCTCTGGGACCCGTATTTCCGAGTGTGAGTTTCTCTATTTTATCCTACAACATAATGCAGTTCAATACAATACAGATTTTTGGTTTTAAGTTAAAGTTGTGCATTGAAATACTATATTTAGCCTCTTTTGTCCTAAAAAAAATCATTGTTGGGAATGGTGTGGTGCTGAAATATTATCCCTTACAATAAAAAATCTGACAGCCCGGCATTTAATTGTAAATGGAGAGGATAGTGGTAGCAGTAGTGTTAGTTCATCTTCTATCGCCTAGTTGCCCTGTTTTCTTAACTGTAGCTTAGTATAGTAAAAACAAATAGCCTCGTTAGGGCCAGTAGGCCTGCTGTTGTTTGTTCTTCCTTTGTGTTCCTTTGTGTTCCTTTGTGAGGTGGATCAAGGGGCAAACACCGACTACATGGAGTTGGCTCAGAAGGCTCAAGACGGCTGACGGTAACCAGAATAAAATATTTATGGTCAGAATCACGGCGAAAGGGTTCATCGTGTAAACACAATTATGGGAATTCTTTCCACACCAACCCGCGTCCTCCTGCTCCTCCTCCTCCTCTTCCTACTCTTCTCTCCTTCCGTCTCTCCTTCCTTCTCTTCCTCTCTCTCCCCCTCCTTCTCGTACTCCCTCTCTCCCTCCTTCTCTCCTTCCTTCTCTTCCTCTCTCTCTCCATCCTTCTCTTCCTCTCTCTCGACCTCATTCTCTACTTAATTCTCATCCTCTTTCTCCCCATTCTCCATCACTTCTTCCCACTCCCCCTCCTTCTCTCCCTTTTCCTCCTTTTCCTCCTCCTCTCCCTTCTCTCCCTCCCTCTATCTTTTTTCTCCTTCCTTCTCTTCCTCCTCTCTGTCATTCTTTTCTTGTTTCTCTCCCTCCAACTTCCTTCCCCTCCTCCTCCTCCTCTTCTCTTCCTCTCCCTCATTCTTTTCTTGATTCTCTCCCTCCAACACCCTTCCCCTCCTTCTCCACTTTCTCATCCTCATCTTCCTTCTCTCCAGGCCTCCTGCTCCTCCTCCTCCTCCCACCTCCAACATCCAACTTCCCACCTCGTTGAGCTCCTCCCTCTGGCTGATCAGGGCAGCGCATTCTGGAACAAGACAATTATGTGTTGTGTGTGTGTGTATGTGTGTGTGTGTGTGTGTGTGTGTGTGTTTGTGTGTGTGTTTGCGTGTGTCGTTCCGTTGGATGTTTTGCTTTCGCCTCCTCGGATCGTGAGAGCACGAGGAACCCAGATCGGTTCCAAACCAGCACTAGTGGTGGCCATTGCCCACAGATCAATGGTTCGTGACTTGGGTTCCTCTATATTTATTCGTTTATTTTATTATCTATTTTCTATTTATTTGTATATATATATATATATATATATATATATATATATATATATATATATATATATTGCAAAGAATGATAAAGGAAGATTATGCCGACAGGAGAACTGAGACCTTTTGTTCCATATCTAGGTGGGATGGGAAAAATATAGGAATAAAATAGAATAAAAAGTATAAATAAAATAGATCGATAAATATGGAATGATAGATAATAAACAAACAAATAATAAACAATAATGTACAGTATATATTATTATCTATATATGTATGTGTATATATATATATACATATATGTATGTATATATATATACTTATATACATGTATATATATATATATATATATATATATATATGTATATATATATATATAGAGAGAGAGAGAGAGAGAGAGAGCGTACGAGAGAAAATAGAGCTAAATCTGTGAGTCGCCTCATATACTTTTTTTTTTTTTTCTTTTTTACGGAAAATTTGAAACACCGAATTTCCGGAATATTAATGGTGTAACCGTTTTAAAACCGTTTTACTCGTGAGTGTTTCGTCAGAAACGCGAGTTTAAACAACCGCCCAACCTGTGAATAACGGCATGGTCAAAAATGGTCTGACCGTTTGAAAATTACGCTGTTGGGAGACACGGTCTTGTATAGTGTCACATCTTACGACACGCTATCGTGTCGGGTCGACCGACGCGTTCCAAGGTGACACTCTAGGATTTGCTTGCTGCTCTGTCCTCAGCCTCCTCCTCCTCCTCCTCCTCCTACCCCTTCTCACTCCTCCTCTTTTTCCTCTTCCTCCTCTTCACCCTCTCTCTTTTCCCATTCCTCTTTGGTTTTCTTGCTCTGGTTCATCTCTCTTCTCTGTCTCTTCTGTATCCTCTCTTCTCATTTCTCCCCCTCTTTTCTGTCTATTCGGTCATCGCTCTTCTCTCTTCCTCCCCTCTTTTCTATTCTATCCGTCTCTTCTTTCTCTTCTCTATTCTCTCTGTCTCCTTTTTCTCTTTTCTCTATCTCTTTTTTTCTCTTCTCTATCTCTTTTTCTCTTCTCTCTATCTCTTTTTTCTCTTCTCTCTATCTCTTCTCTCTCTCTCTCTCTCTCTCTCTCTCTCTCTCTCTCTCTCTCTCTCTCTCTCTCTCCTCTCTCCCCTCTTCTCTATTCTCTCTGTCTCTTCTTTCTCTTCTGTCTTCTCTCTATCTCTTCTCACTCTATGTCTCTCTAGGGTGTGGACTTGGAATAGGAAGGGTGAGTGCAGAGCACACCCTCCCCCTCCCCCTCCCCCTCCCAGGCTCGAGATTGTCCATAAGGATAGAAGCGCTGGTGAACTACAAACCATAACAACAACAACAAGACCAGCTCACCTTTACCCTGTTCAAGGTCATCCTCGACCAAGGAGCACCAACTTCCTACTCCCCCCCTTCCCCTTTTCCCCTTTCCCTTCCCTTTCTCCCTCCCCTTTCCCCCTCTCCCTTCCCCTCCCATTTCCCTTTCTCCCCTTCCCCTCCCCTTTCCCTTTCCCCCCTCTACTTTTCCCTTTCCCCCTCCCCCTTTTCCCCTCCCCTTTCTCCCCTTCCCCCTCCCCCTCCCCCTTTCCCTTTTTCTCCCCTTCCCCCTCACCCTTTCCTCCCTCCCCCTTCCCCTCCCTCTTCCCCCATTTCCCCACCACAATTATCCCTTTCCCCCTCCCCCTGCCTTCTTCCCCCCTTCCTTTTCCCCTTTCCCCCCTCTCCTTCCCTCCCCCTCAGGCAACGATTAAATCTTCTATTTTCTCTCCACGCTCTTCCACAGGAGATGGACTTGTACTAGATTGGCACAGCTATGTCATCTATATCCCCATAGCTTAGGAAGACAGTGCATCCTCCCCCTTTCCCCCATACACACCCATATCCTTCTCCCCTTTCCCCCATACACACCAATATCCTTCCCCCCCTTTCGCCCATACCCATATCCTTCCCCCCTTCCGCCATACACACCCATATCCTTCCTCTTTTCCCCCATACACACCCATATCCTTTCCCCTATACACACCCACATCCTTTCCCCATACACACCCATATACTTCCCCCTTTCTCCCATACACACCCACATCCTTCCCCCTTTCCCCCATACACACCCATATTCTACCCCTCTTTATCCACATATACACCCATATCCTTACCCATTTTCCCCATACACACCCATATCCTTCCCCCTTTCTCCCATACACACCCACATCCTTCCTCCTTTCCCCCATACACACCCATATTCTACCCCTCTTTATCCACATATACACCCATATCCTTACCCATTTTCCCCATACACACCCATATCCTTCCCCCTTTCTCCCATACACACCCACATCCTCCTTTCCCCCATACACACCCATATTCTACCCCCTTTACCCCCATATACACCCATATCCTTTCCCCTTTTTTCATACACACCCATATCCTTTCCCTCTTTTCCCCATACACACCCATATCTTTCCCCCTTTCTCCCATACACACCCACATCATTCCCCCATACACACCCATATTCTACCCCCTTTACCCCATATGCACCCATATCTTCCCCCTTTCTCCCATACACACATCCTTCACCCCTTTCCCCCATACACACCCATATTCTACCCCCTTTACCCCATATACACCCATATCTTTCCCCTTTTTTCCCATACACACCCATATCCTTTCCCTTTTTTCCCCATTCACACTCATATCCTTCCCCTTTTCCCCCGTACATACCCATATCCTGCCCCCTTTCCCCCATTCCCACCCATAACCTTTCCCCTTTTCCCCCATACACACTCATATCCTAGTAAGTCACCTAACTCCGTAAATCTAACATTTTTCTCAACAACGGCAAGATATTTTTAATACGGACAGAAACGCTAAGGGTAGAAGTAATGAAAAGTAACTTAATTGAATTATGAGTAGAAATGATGAAGAGTAACATAAATGGATGATAAATAATCATAATAGTAATAGAAACTGATAAAGATGGCTACAGGCAGAGGATGAGTATCGTTTGGTACGTAAAGGAAGTTTTAAGAGGAACAGCTGTTGATGTTGTTCTAATGAATGAGATTGCCAGTGCTTCTATCTAAGGCGGTCAGAAATATTCGGTCTTTTCGTTGCAAGTGTGGTGGCGATGGTGGATGTGGTGATGGTAGTTGTGGTGGTGATGGTGGTGTTTGTCGTGCTGGTGGATGTGATGGCTGTGTAGGTGGATGTGAGGGTTGTTGTGATAGTGGATGTGATGATGGTGAAAATGATAGTGATGGTGATGGTAGTGGTGGTGATGAGAGTGATGGTAGTGATGATGATGGTGATGGATATGGTGGTGGTGAAGATGATGGTGGTGAATGTGGTGGTAGTGGTAATTATTATTATTATCATTATTATTATTTTAGTTTTAGTTTTCTAACCAACAAGAGATAGAAGAACTCCGTCAATGGAGGTCCTGTGGAGTAATATACGATTCCATTCATCCACGGTACTCCCCACCAACAAGAGGAGTCGTCTACTCCTCCCCCCCCCCCCCCCACGACTAACAGGAAGTAGAGCGCGGGTTGCTTCCTTGTCGTGACTCGTCCGCAGCTATTTTGGGTCCGCGGGCTCGTGCGCGCACGCCGCCTCTACAGCGCGCACGTTGCCACGCACGTGTGCGCGCGCGCGATTGCGGTCCGTTCTGTTGCGCGTTCTTATGCGCGATTAGTTGCGCGATTTGTTGTGTGTATTGGCGCGCGATTTGTTGTGTGTATTGTTGAGTGATTTGTTCCGCTATTTGTTGCGCGATATGTAGTGTGTTTTGTTCCGCGATTTGTTGTGTGTTTTGTTCCGCTATTTGATACGCAAACTGTTGTGTGTTTTGTTGCATGATCTGTTGCGCGTTTAGTAGCGCGATCTATTGTGTGCTTGGTTGCGCGATTTGTAGTGTTTTTTGTTGAGCGGTCTGTTGTGTGTTTTGTTGTTTTTTGCGCGATTTGTTGCGCGATCTGTTGTGTGTTTTGTTGCGCGATTTGTAGTGTTTTTTGTTGAGCGGTCTGTTGTGTGTTTTATTGCGCGATTTGTTATGTGCTCTGATGCGCGATTTGGTGTGAGTTCTGTCGCGCGATCTGTAGCAAAGGTGATAACAGCAATAGACTCCACCACTCCAGCGGCCAGTAGTTCCCATCAACTGAATGAAGTTGGAAGGTGGCAAATACATACATACATGTATACATACATGCATACATACATACACACATACATTACATGTATACGTACATACTCACACATACATACACTCATGCATATATACATTTCATATATAACTATGTGTATGTGTTTTTTGTGATTCTTTCTTTGACGGAATAAAGGGACTTGTCATTCGTAGAACAAAATCTGGAAATTGAGCTTTCGTGTTGGTAGAATCAACCCGGTAAGCCTGTGATCCTCTGTGTGTGTTCACCTCGGATCTGCTGCAGTCTCTATCGAGGCAGCCAGACACCACCCTACGGCAGTGAGCTCAGAGATCATTATTTGCTGATCTCTGGGTAGGTCTGAGACCACTCACACACCACACACCGGGACAGCAAGGTCACAACTCCTTGACTAACGTCCCGTACCTACTCACTGCTAGGTGAACAGGGGTTACACGTGAAAGGAGACAAACCCATCTTATCTCCGCCCGGCCGGGGAATCGAACCCCGGTTCTCTGGCTTGTGAGGCCAGTGCTTTATGTGTGTGTGTGTGTGTGTGTGTGTGTGTGTGTGTGTGTGTGTGTGTGTGTGTGTGTGATTCACCATGGTCTTGGATTACGCGTTAGACTCGTGATCGACAGCTATTTCTCTCCCGGAAGAGAGCTCAGAGCTCGTATATGACCCATCTTTGGGTAATGCTGTGACCTTACACGCACACACACACTTAACTCCCCGCCCACGAGAGTTGGAGTAACAACCCGCAGCACAGCGATACTGAAATTATTTTAGCTCTGGGTGGGATATGAACCTCTGTAGTGGCAACCGGGAACTCTACCAACTGCGCCACGAGTTGTGTGTGTGTGTGTGTGTGCGTGTGTGCGTTTGTCGTCATGGATGCGTACATACGTCACTGTGCTTAATTTAATTTCACGTCAGTTTTCGTATATAAGCATACAAACCCCTTTCCTCCATACATAAGCACTAACTTAAATACATTGCAACACGTCGTCTGTATAAACATGAAAATACACATATATATGTTATGGTGTTTGTAGAAAGTAAAAGTCGACCGGGTGAATAAATTTCATTTTAAAGTTTCTTTTTATTTTTTCCCAGCAAGATCGTAAAGAGTTCGTGGAGGCTGTATGTGCATCGCCTCTGACGTTGGAATGGTAATAACTGCGGCGCACTGCTTGATATACGCAGCCCGTCACGCTGGTGCACAGATGTGTGTGTGTGTGTGTTTGTGCGTGCGTGTGTGTGTGTGTGTGTGTGTGTGTGTGTGTGTGTGTGTGTAAAGATGGTAGAATGAACCTTCCTCCTTAAAGTTTCACTGGCAATTCATCTCCATATACGTGTGTGCGTACGTATGTATGTAGTGTAGGCAGCTCAAGCCTATGTTGTGGTTGTTAAAATGTATGTAATCGCTGGGACCCATTCAGTGTTGTACATATATATATATATATATATATATATACATATGTATATATATATGTATGTATGTACGTATGTATGTTATATATACCACTCTGTCGATTGAACATTGGAAACATGGTGGTCAAGTTATACTCAAGGATAGTTCTGTCATTGCCACCACCATACCCACAAAGGAACAGTATTGAGCACGCGTGAGAGATTCACCATTGCATTGGACCACGTGCTCGACTCGGGATCGACTTCTGTTACCTTCACTATTGAGAGGTTTCGAAGCCCTATCTGTAGGTAATACATAACCCACCACATCTATCTCCTTGCTCATGGGGGACAGGAACGTTTTGCTGTTACATAGTGGAATATTTCAAGCCCTTAACGAGCTATGTGTGTTTGCTTGTGTGTGTGTGTGTGCGCGCGCGCGCTCCCTTAAATGCGTTTATTTTGTTGTAATATACAAGATAACAGTTACGCTCGTAGGATGTCCGGCTTTGTGTTTCCATCAGTGTTGAAGTGTTTCTTGGTAAGCATGTATGTATAGCTCTCTTTTGCATTGAGGCGTGCCTCGAATACCGACGAGCGGGGCACCCGCGTCCGCTACTGGTGCCATCCTGCCCAGGGCATGACACGGAATGATAAAGAGGAGGAGCAGGTGGAGGAGGAGGAGCAGGTGGAGGAAGAGGAGCAGGTGGAGGTAGAAGGGGAGGAGGAGGAACAGGGAGAGGAGGAGGGTGAGGAGGAAGAGGGAGAGGAGTAGGAGGAGGGAGAGGAGGAGGAAGAGGGAGAGGAGGAGGAAAAGGGTGAGGAGGAGGAGGAAGAGGGAGAGGGTGAGGAGGAGGAGGAAGAGGGAGAGGAGGAGGGGAGGAAGAATTGGAGGAGGAGGAAGAGGAGGAGGGGAGGAAGAAGAGGAGGAGGGAGAGGAGTAGGAGTAGGAGTAGGAGGAGGAAGTGGGAGGTGGGATTGCCACGCGTCGATGCTAAAGCTAAGCAGGTGCTTCCGAGTACGTTTAGTGGAGGTATTTCCTATGGGGTTGGAGTGTCGGCAAGAAGAGATGGGCCAATGGGCCATCTCACCTTCTTATTCAAAACTCCCCGTCTCCACCAAGGACTCCCGCCATCTCTCTCTCTCCCTCCCTCTCTCTCTTTCTCTCTCTCTCTCTATCTCTCTCTCTCTCTTTTTTTTTTTTTTTTTTTTTTTTTTTACACAAATATTGCTAAATGGTTTTTGGGGATGGAATT
>NC_134817.1:5005000-5010000 GCF_046742065.1 Oratosquilla oratoria | reverse complement strand
ATCTCCAAATATCAAATTATATATCCGTCATATATAGCAAAGCTGAATGATGAATTAAGAGATTGTAAACCTATACGAATGTTCGACATAATGTTCTCTAAAGAAATCTAGATGTCTGTAAACGAAGTCATATTTTAGTTATTCGAATGGAGGTTGAAGGCAGTATGTAGGAGGAAAAATAGCCCAGCGTGATAACTCATGAAGTATTGTACTGTGAATTTGTACATAAATGTACTTTGATCAGCTATAAGTATTACATCAGTACTGTGTAATAGAGAGAGAGAGAGAGAGTCCGTAGACAATCAGTCGGGAGAGAGGAGAAGGAAGTTGAGAGAGCAGTAGACAGATGTAAGACAGGAAGAAAGAGGGAGACTGAAGGAAGAGAGAAAAACAGACAGCAATAAATAGACAAAAGGGAATTGAGAGAAAAGGGGGAAGAGGGAAAGAGAAGAGAAGAGAGTGATGACCATGACGTCACCAGTGCTCCGTCCGTTCCCAATGAGTCACCACGTCCACAGTTGGTAAAATTCACGACGAGCCAGCGTTCAATACACAATTAAAATTATTTATTTATTTATTTAAATCTTAGTTTTTATTATTTTCTGTAGTTAGGAGATTTTCTAAAAATGAGCAAAATAAATTAGCTGTAGCCAGAGTAGATATAGGAATATTTGCTAAAATTAATAGATTTTCGTGGCAGACCTAAGGTTAGTTACGGGATTTGATGTTCAATAAAATCAACAAACAGATCTACGAACAGACGGTACCCCCCAAACGTATCAGGAAGGACCATATTATAAAAGAAATAATAAATAAAAACACTCCAGGGGACGATGCAAGAAATACAAAATTTGTTGACATTGCGCTCTCCATTTTTGGCGGGTATTTTCGTTGGCGATATTTTTTAGGTGTTTATACCCAGATGGCAGGAATTGATGGCGCGTTTTACTGCGTTTTACCTCTCCCCCTTTTCCCCTCCCCCTCCCTCCGGCCGTGATTGTGATTTTGGATTTGAAAAAACGCGTTTGATATGACGCGACATGGAACGAAACCGTCGAAGATGAATCTAAATGTTTGAAATTAATTCGACGATATTTAGCCTTTCGGCTACCGGGCGACGCCCTTGTAACAGACTTTGGGCTCCGTGAGAGCACAAGTCGATTTTATTCAGCTGCGGGTATCCAGTGGTGACAATTCTTTTTATTTATTTGTTTGTTTTATTTTATCTTTATTATCATCATTATTATAAGTATTACTATTATTATCATTACCATATGTATATATGTGTGTATATATATGTATATAGATATATATATATATATGTATATATATACATATGTATATATGTATATACATATACATATATATAATATATATATATATATATATATATATATATATATATATATATATATATATATATATATATATATATATATCAAATTCTAAACCTAACAATATAAGCCCGGGAAAAAAAAACTCACAAACGGAAAGAGAAACACAAACAAAACAAATTCATGATAAAGAACAAGCGAACAAAATCACAAATAAAGATATCACCAACACGACGTTCAATTTGAACAATTTCATTCAGGCTAACACCAAGTGATTTTCTTTAGCTAAGGAAGTGGACACGTGACGAGGCTTGGTTGAATATTATCTCTCTCTCTCTCTCTCTCTCTCTCTCTCTCTCTCTCTCTCTCTCTCTCTCTCTCTCTCTCTCTGTAAGGATGTCGGTCGGCATCTTTTGCAGCATGTGACACGTGAGGTACGAATGAGTCTCTCAGCTTAGCCGTCGAGACGCAGCAATGGGTCTTGGTAGGTAAGTGTCGATTCTTTCTCTGCGTCATCTCGACCTTGACCAGAAAACGAACTAACGACTTTTGTTTCCTGTATTCTCAGTATATCCTAACTATATAATTTTTGTTTTTCATTTTTGCCATACTTATTTTCTTATATATATATATATATATATATATATATATATATATATATATATATATATATATATGTGTGTGTGTGTGTGTGTGTGTATGTATATATAATGTTATTGTCGACTTTCTTCCGTTGGCACGAGTTGAATTAAATCATCTGACGTCCAGGAAATTGAATATATTAAGTGCACCAGTGTAATAAAAATTATTTTCACATGGTCTTGCCCTCAGCTGAATATATATACTGGATGTATCAGAAATATTAAGTTGTGTGTTGCTTCAAAGTTGTCGCGGCTCGCATCAGCCGCTTGTTGCGTCATGTCGTCGGTATTTTTCAAATCGTTGACGACTCAAGTCGTTGCTCATCTGTTCGCGGGTGAGAAGGAAACCATACTGATTATTTTTATTCGTATTACTTATCTTTTGACAATATTTCAATTAAATCTTTATTCATCGAAATCTGTGATGTAAATTACATATTTTGTTCTGGCTGAAGGCATGTGATTTTTATGCAGAGGAAGCTAATTGTGCTGTATTTGGTAAAAAGCACATAAATATCTCACCGTGCTGACGGCAGAACTCCACTAGTAGATTTGGGCTAAGTTTGTGTCACAGGTGTGTCAGATCGAGGCGTGAGGATAGTCTGTCCTGTGATATATACCGTATATATATATATATATATATATATATATATATATATATATATATATATATATATATATATATATATATTTTTTTTTTTTTTTTTTTGCAACTTTACTTTTAAGTGGGAAAGTATTTTATGGTAATTAAGCCAATGGCAATTATGATAATAATAGTAATATTAATTCATTATAAAATAATATAATTGCAATTTAATAATGATAATAAAATCGCCAGCATCTTTTTAGATCTAGACAAACATGGGACATATTTAAGTTACAATATTTATTTTATTCTGGCTACCTTCAAGATATTTTGTTCGTTTCTGGTGTTCAACCTTTCTCACTTAAACCATACCGTATCATCCCATATATATTGTTGTTCTACCTCTTAATGACCACTATATCACTAAATGAATTTGCTAAACATTCAGGAATTACACTTTTTTTCCCTACTCGTCACCACTAGTAGAGGTGCCTGTCGTTGGTCCTATAATTAATGTTATCTAGATTATTATAATGGTAATGTTATTAATGATAGGAACAAGATTGTTTAGGAAAATATTGAAGTGTTTTATGTATTTTGTGTGTGCGCTTGTGTGTGCTGTTGTGTTTACCATGAAATTAGCAGTTCATTCATCTTAATATATCGTCTCATTTTCTCTATTTCATACCAATAAAATCCCACTGGATTTAAGAAAAATTGCCTTCGGCGCCTACCACTGCAAGCACCTTTCTCGCCTTGCGTGTGTGTATTTGCACCTAAATCTACGTCGCCGTTGGGTAGCCATATCTGTTCAGAAAATCTTACTTATCTATTTCTGTTTTCGTAATACGAACGATACATTTCGTATAAATAATCATTGAAGCCTAGTGTGTGCACTAAATAGGTGCTCTTTTAGTGTGACACTAGGCCTGCCGATGAGCCTTTGTCAGTGTGGAATGGAGTTTGTATGCTACTGCATGGCTTGGGACGACGCCTACTGCGCAAGGCTACAGCGCATGTACGACAACACGTCATAGCTTGTCAAGCGCGCGAACAAGCTTCATCTTTTATTTCATTTCTGCCTCTTTCCAAGACGTTCTTTTTTATTTTTTATTTCTTATTCATACCATGCCCTTGGTCCTTAAGTTTATCAATCAGTTTTAGTATTTTGGTCTTCGTTGAAGAACTGTCTGTTGAGGGATCTGTGGAGGGATATTTTGATATCAGTTGACTCAACAAACGCAGCCTGCCTGAAGTGTCGGTTTGAGTTTGTGCATTGTTGTCCTTCATATATATGACATTATAACAACGAATTAAATGTTGTTATTCAAAATAGACATAGGATGATAAGATTTGCACGAAAATTTATGTATTTAGATAAAGCAACAATTTATTTGAAAATTATACTTTGTCACATTTACCACCTGTTGGTCGTCATACTCGACATGTGAAAGAGAAAATGCACGTAAATATTGAAATACCAGTACCAAAGGTAAATAAATATTCCATCAAACGTCCAATTTCGTGAGAACAAGTGTTGGTAATGTTAGACAGAATCGAACGAACATACCAATTATTTATCCGTCCATTAACGTTGTATGTGCTCACATGCAAGGTAGATGAAAATATATATCTTATTTTATCAATTTTATATTTTTTCATGCATTAGAGATGAACGTGTTATATGTTATGAAATTTATTGAATATAAGTGATTCACTCCTTGTTTGTTTTAATCCTTTTTTAAGTACAACATGAATTTATTATCTTCAACATGGCGTCAGGCAAACGAAATGCATTAAGTAGTAAACAATAAAACTAATCCCAATAATTGTTTAATTAAAACTTGAAGAGGGCTTATTTCCAAACGAATAGAAATGCAAACTAATATCAGATGGACTAATAATGAAACAACGCAGGAACTGTTATGGATAAGTTGAAAGTATTAAAGAAAATTAATGACGTTGTAAACAACGAGACTGTGTGTGTGTGTGTGTACGCGCATTGTGTACATAAAACGTCAGTACCATAAAACCACCGGGGTTATCATCCCCTGGGGACCCAAATGGGTGGACCGGCAGTCAAAGGGGCCCCACATAGGGTGGGCCTTGATACACTGGGGCCCGACCTACGGGTGTGGGGGGCCCCATCTCCCCACACAGCAGTTGAGCGGCCGTCTCGGGTCGCTAGCCGACGCCGCGACAGAGAAGCCTCCTCTTCTCTACCTCCTCCACGACCACCATCTCCTCCTCCTTCTCCTCTTCCTCCTCCTCCTCCCCCCTCCTCCTCCTCCCACTGCTCCTCCTCTTCCACCATGCATGCAAGGTTGCATCCACGTCTTCACACACCACTTTCAATGCAGCCCCTTGTGCGCTATTATCTTGCGTTGCCCCCTTAACACCCCGAGCTCAGACAGGCTACCGTGCCGATCCACTCGCCTC
>NC_134817.1:4990000-4997500 GCF_046742065.1 Oratosquilla oratoria | reverse complement strand
GGCCTGTAGTTGCATATAGGCGATTTATCTCCCTTTTTGAAAACAAGAGCAACGTTTGCCTGCCCCCAAGCAATAGGCACAAAACCAGTGTCTACCGACTTATTGAATATTTCTGTTAACTGGTCGCAGCTTTCAAATTTACACTCTTTAAGCACTCTCGGAATTTTTTCGTCAGGACCCGGGGATTTTGTAGCTTTAAGTCTTTCAATCTGTTTGACTACTACCTTACTAATGCAGAAATTAGATAGTCTGCTTCCTTCATCCCCACTGAAAATCGGATCGCAGTCAGGTGCCTTATCTTATCTCCCCTTAGTAAAGACCGAGAGAAAATATTTGATAAACGCCTCACTCATTTTTCATCCGATTCTATCATGACGTCGTCGTCATTTTTAATTGGGCCCATCCTTTCCTTTTTTTCTGTAGAGATGAAAGAAGCCTTTTGGGTTGGCTCTCGTTTCTTTGGCAACCTTAATTTCGCAGTTACGTTTCGATGTGTGCGTGTTCTTTTTAGCCAGTCTTACCATATCGTTATATTTAGATCTAAGGTGTGTTTCCCCGCTTTTCATTCTGGCGTAAAGTCCTCTTTTCAATCCGATCTCATATTTCAGCCTGTCCGTCACCCATTTGGAAATATTACTATTCTAACGTATTGACTTGAGGGGAGTAAATCTATTTTGTGCATTTAGAATTAAAGCTGTTAGGTTACTGTACAATTCATCCAAATCTCTGACCGGGCTGTCGACTTCGCGCTTGTAAGTGACCTGACCCAAGGTACGCATATTACTTGACTGAGTTGATGATGTGTGGATTGACCATGTACCTTACACACCGCTTGGTCGGTCTCGTAAGTGACCTATTGTCTTAAATTCTTTTCCATCATATCAAAATTGGCTCTCCTGAAGTCCGGTACTAGAATGTTATTCGTACTATTTAATTCTTCCCAATTAATATTAAATCTTATTTCTTGATGAGCGTTAGAGCCTAGACTATCTCACACTTTTATGTTTCTCGTTAGGTGTTCATTATTAGTCCAGAGTATTCTCTCCCCTCGTAGAATCGGTAATGTTTTGTTTTAGGAAATTATCCTGCACCATTTCTAAGAAATTTTGCGCTTCCCAAAGAAAGAGCTTGCCAACAGGTCTTTCAGTCCATAACCCATATCTAGGTCGAATGGAAAAAAAATATATATATACATATATATATGTATATATATATATATATTATATATATATATATATATATATATATATATATATATATATATATATATATATATATATACATATATAAGCCCCTTTGGTCTGTACTGTCTGTAACACACGCACACATACACACAATACACTCTGTACGTGTATTCATAGTTTTATTGTTTTGCCCGGGTTCTTTATCCTATGTGGGCATTCCAGGCTATGTATCCTACGGCCACAGCTCAGGCTCACCGTTTCATGGGGTCCATCTTGTAGTCACATTCATGGGGTCCCGTTATCGACCCCATGACCATGTCCATGTACCCTTCCCCCTTACTCATAATATGGCACATTCATCCGTCTGTCCTATGCCCGTATTCCCGGTTTTGAATCCTATGACAGCAAGTCATGTTTTATCTCGTAGTTGCGCGTCTGTTTTGTTCCAACAGGTGCGCGCACAAAATAGATAGATAATTGAATGAATAACATAAGAAATGACTAAATAAAAGTACATAGAATAGAATTAAGTGAAATAAGAATAAATTAACAATAACAATGATATTTTGTACCATGTCATTGTTTCGTTGTTGTTGTTGTTGTTGTTGTACTCCATTGCCGAACCATAACTTGTTGTGCCCACAGTTTCCGTCAACCACCACCTCCCCCTCCTCCACTCACTACTCCCCCTCCCCCTATCACAACCCACCACTCTCCCCCCACCACCACCCACCGCCTTTCACTTTCCCTCCACCCACCACTCCCCCTCCCCTCCTCTACCCACCACTCCCCTTCCCCTTCTCCACCCACCACTCCCCCTCCCCCTCTTCCACACACCACTCCCCCTCCCCCTCTTCCACACACCACTCCCCCTCCCCCTCTTCCACCCACCACTCCCCCTCCCCCTCTTCCACCCACCACTCCCCCTCCCCTCCTCCACCCACCACTCCCCCTCCACCCACCACTCCACCTCCCCGCCACTCCTCCCCCTCCTCCTCCACCCACTACTCTCTCCCACCACCACCCCTACCACCTCCTATCACCCCTACCACCTCCTACCAGCCCCACCCTGGGAGATGCCCTTGGCTGAATAAAACCGCTTGGCTCAAGATAGAGTAGATTATATCTTAGAGAAGGAGTTTAAAGGGGAGAAGATCCTGGAAGGAGAGCAAGGATGGGTGGGGGACCATAACCTTTGCCTTATTCTAGTGAATTGTATTTCATTTTATCCAATTTAGTTCACTTTTTATTTCCTTTCGTTTTGAAGGTGATGAGGTTGTCACACTCTTCAAAGGTTAACACATCACATTTTCCTCCTCCTCCTCCTCCTCCTCCTCCTCCTCCGCCTCCTCCTCCGCCTCCTCCTCCCCTCCCTCTTGCAAACACAACGCAACCTCCTACCTCCACCTCCACCGCCTCCTTCCACCGCCGGCGGCGCCCCTCCCCCCTCACTACCTCCTCCTCCTCCTCCTCCTCCTCCTCCTCGGCCCCCTCCTCCTCTTCCTCGGCCTCTTCCTCCGCGCATCTCCTGACAGCCTCCGCCTACCCAATCATCCTATCTCCCTTCCCTTCCCCTCCCTTCCCCTTCTTTCCCCTCATTCCCCTACTTTCATCCTCCGAACGCCCTTCCTACTCCTCACGGTCCTCCTCCTCCTTCTCCTCCATCCTCCTCCTCCTTCTCCTCCTCCTCCTCACGGTCCTCCTCCTTCTGCTCCTCCTCCTCCTCCTCTTCCTCCTCCTCTTCCTCCTCCTCCTCCTCCTCTCGCCTGTCCGACGTGCTACACCTGCCACAGACTGCACCCAGGAAGCAGTGATGCCCCGAATACACTGTACAGTGTAATACGTTGCAATGCACTGCACACCCATAATCCCACCGGGCACTGCACGTGGTGACTGCACTGCGCACAGTGCTTGCTCCAAGCACTGGCGTAATATACATGCTCAGGGTAATGGTCGATACATGCTCAATATATGTTCATATATGCTCTCCACCTGTACAAATATCAGTTTCCAGAATGCCCAATGTTGTGTCTTATCTATGCTCAATACACACCCTTGTACATACGCTGTACATGCTCAGAGCATTACTTTGTACAAGCAGGGGTTATTGTGCATTTAGGTAATTACCTAAGTCAGACTTGGCATTTTTTCATTTGTATGTAATTTAGATACTTAAGTATTCGTTAACTTTCTTAAACGGATTGTGGAAAAAATAATAATGGATAAATGAAATATTTATTTGCGTATTCTTATATATTATGGAACATGTTTTAGTGCCCAAAATACCTATATATACGTTCAATGTGAATATTAGATTATGTACATAAGTGTATGCATCATAAATACAGACAACTACTAATGTGCAATCCAATTAGTGGACACTAGTGATGTTGTTGTGTTTGTTGTCGTCGTCGTTGTTGTTGTCGTCGGCGTTGTTGTTGTTTTCGCCATTGTCTTGCTGTCTTGTCGTCGTTGTCGTTGTCGTCTTGTTGTGGTTGTTTTCATGTTGTCATTATCATTGTTGTTGTTGTTATTGCTAATCATGTTATCGTTGTTGTTGTTGTTGTTTTTGTTGTTGTCGTCGTCGTTGTTGTTGTCGTTGTTGTTTTCATTGCCTTAATGTCGTCGTCGTTAATGTTGTCGTTGTTCTTGTTGTTGTTTATTGTCGTCTGTCACTCTACACTGTTAAAGACCTTACATTTTTTTAATTCTCCTAATGTCCAACAGGTGGTGTTGATGCATAAATTCATCTGAAATACCACTAACAGCTGGTGATAATATCCACAAGTGTCCGGAATAACTTTTAGCAGGTGATGATAATATAATATGCAAAAATGAGCCCAAATATCACCGACAGACGGTGACAATGGTAATTATGTCAATTCCTCACGTTTCTCAAATAGTGGAGGTAAAACGAGTTTGTATTTAATAAAAGTTAATTATTAAAATGTTGCACAACAGTATGTCAAGTCCGACAACTTTGCTTTGAGTTCTGAATTGACGGTCAGTATGGCATTTCCAAATATCATAAATGAATAATCAAGTAAATAAATTAATAAATTAACAATTAGATAGATAGATAAATGAAATAAGAAATAGATAGATAATAGAAAAAGTAAACACAATAAAGTATTATAAAAACAAACGGAGAAATTACGATATATATACAACCGACGAGCACATGAAAAAAGATATAAATATAATTATTTATCAACGGATCCTTTTCCCAACTTGAGAAACACTCAACTAACCTAACCTAACCTAACCCACGCTAACCTAACTTAACCGAACATAAACTTGCCTTTCTTTGACAAATTGTCAAAAATAATCATGGCGCGTGGAGTTCATGAACAATTGCGACATCAAAATCTCGACTTCATAAGATAATGCGCAACATTTCAATCGGAATTTGTATAATTTATTCATCATGTCTTAACTTAATAAGAACAATTTCCGTATTTTCTAATTCATTTTTATCTTTTGAATAACCAAAAATCATTCCTATTCTTGGTCTCCCAAATGACTCTCACGCAGCGGACGAGAGTTACCAGCTACCATTTTATTTCGATTTTTTTCATCTCGTTTGGACTGGATATTTGTATTGCATAAAAATTAGTAATATTTAATACAAATTGTAAGTCAGGTTTGATAATAATGAATTTATTCATCAAGTAAACTCAGAGAAATAACGGTCACCAAAGAGTAGTTTCTTTTTTGGAAATACGAATTTGTTGTCGACTTGAAACGGAGTTTTCTACAGGTTTCGCTTTGATGATAATTTTATAGCTGATATGCTTGCAAATTATGTAATTATTAAATTAATTATATGAATTTCCATATGTTATGTAACACTGTCAAATACAGAAAAAAATTATGCGAAGTGTTTTCTTTATCATTATTATTATCATTATTATTATTTATTATTATTATTATTATTGTTATTATTACTATTACTGTTGTTGTTATCATTATCATCATTATTGTTAGTTATTATCATTATTATTATTACTAATTTCCAGTTCAGAGGGGTCAAGATCAATCAACAATCAACAATGAATAAAATCGTTTGTCATGTCCGGTGTCCCCTAGTTGGAAAACTCCACGCCCACTTAGCGACCCCAGCGCAGGATCACCGGCTTAACCCCTATTCTGTAACCAATTCTCAGGTGGATAAGGGGCCAAAATTGATTAACTAACTCGATAATTGATAAGCAATTGATTAAATAGATGTAGAAATGAAAAAACAAACAAGCAAATCAGTCAATAAATAAGTGATTTGATTTGATTTCTTTACTTATTTTACCATGTGTGTTATTTATTTATTTGTCAATCTATTTGCTTGTCTATTTATGTATTTATTGTCTAATTATCTTTTTTCATTTATATTTGTTTATTGATTTGCATTCATTCATTTATATATTTGCATATTTATATATTTACTTTTTTATTTATTTACACTTATTTATTTATATGTTTATATATCTATAGATATCTATTTATACATTAATTAATTAATTAATTTTATTTTTTCAACCAGTTGTCGTCCAAAGATTGGTTTCAGTTCAAGGCCTAGTAACAACCAAAGTCAAAGACAAACAAACTACGTTAAGTAAAATTCAGCCAAGTTAAATATGAGGTGTTAATTAGCCAAGTGATATATTTGACTAATTACACTCCTGTTGCTCTCTTTAGCAAATGCGCCGAAGAAAAATTGCAAAGAATTTGGGCCATATATTGTGTCAAACTGTCAGAGCACAAACAAGACTTATAAAATACATGAACTTGGAGTACATAGATTTGGTGTACATGTGCGAAGAGTACATGTACACTTGGAGTAATGAACATCGAGTACGTAGACTTCTAGCACATGTACGTGGAGTACATAGACATGGAGTACATGTGCATGAAGTATATGTACGTGGACTACATAGACTTAGTGTACATGTACGTGGAGTACATAGACTTGGTGTACATGAACATGGAATACATAAACATGGTGTACATGTACGTGGTGTACATAGACTTACTGTAGATGTACATGGAGTACATAATTCTTGTGTATATGTACGTGGAGTACATAGACTTGGAGTACATAGACTTGGTGTATATGTACGTTGAGCACATAAACTTGGTGTACATTTACGAGGTATACATAGACTTAGTGTAGATGTACGTGGATTACATAGACTTGGTGTACATGTACGTGAAGTACATAGACTTGGTGTACATGTAAGTGGAGTACATAGAGGGTACATGACCATGGGATTATCTGAATACAATTGTCTGGCTTGAATTCGAGATTAAGTATACAATGGCCTCGCCAGACGATTTTATTCAGTTGCGATACGTTCTAAAGCAGGTCGCACACGAACACAACCAGTTGCATGAAACCAATTGCAACTGACACATTGGTTTCTTTCGAAACTGAGGTTGATTTGCTAGAAGGTATGCCACATCCCAAAAGGACTACTTGGAGCGCACAGACTATAGTGACTGCCACTCCCCCTGGCTATCCAAAACCTCAGACAACTGGTGATAGTAAAAGGTTTGAAAGAAATAGTCTACTATTGACAATTTTCCTTTGTCTAAAGACGCACAAGGGGCGGAACCGGATTGAAAGGTGTAAAAACTTGATGGGAAAAAAAAAACACAAAACTCACCATCCCGCTCTCAAGCAGTGGGAAGTGAGAAACCCCTGATAAGGCGAAGCCCTGCCAGTTGCGGCAACACGCTTTTTTTTTTTTTTTTTTTAAGGCCGATGTTTGGGTCACCTCCCCACTTGGCCAGGACAGTCAGGAACCAACGCGAGAAGCCCGCGGTGGGTCCCGGGAACCGAACTCACGACCCCCTGATGATGAGTTCGACCCGGTATCCACTGAACTGAACAAGTGGTGGCTACATTTAAGAGTCCAGATTATACACTCTTGTTAGAGAGTCACTCTGGAGGAAGATAAAACAAAGAGAGAGATAAAGATAAGAGCGTTATCAGGGAACTTTTGGTCTTTATCGCGTCGTACTCTGTCACCTGCTCGACCTCTCGGGACAATAAAACCGTCTCCCGAAACCAGAATAAAGTCTCTAAAGAGGGTCATCACACTGGGCTAGTTTTCCTCTATCATCTTACCTCCAACCTCCATTTGAATAACTAGACTAGAAGTTTGCTTACAGAACTCTAGACTTTACTAAGAACGTTTCAACAGTATGTCTAACATTCGTATAGGTCTACAAGCATTCATCATATGACGGAAAGATAATTTGATATTTGGAGATTTGAAAAAATTCAAATATTGTAACCGAAGTCGTTTTTACTCAAACG